>NC_081189.1:11784765-12127265 GCF_902713425.1 Acipenser ruthenus | reverse complement strand
TGCTGACGCTCTTCCCTCAGTCTCTATGCTGCTGACGCTCTTCCCTCTGTCTCTATTCTGCTGACGCTCTTCTCTCTGTCTCTATGCTGCTGATGCTCTTCTCTCTGTCTCTATGCTGCTGACGCTCTTCTCTCTGTCTCTATGTTGTAACGTGTTCCTCTCACTCAAAGAGGCAGGGCTTGTACGCATCAGAAGAAGAGCTGCGGTTACTGAAAACGAAAGTGATCATTTTATCATAAAGACTATGACTCGAGTCGAGTGGAGACTTTTGGCTTGGGACTCGAGTCGAGTCTTTTGAGCAGGGACTCTTTTCTTGCACCCTAACCCTCGTGTCTCCCTACATCCCCACTCCATTCCATCCTATCCCTTGTGTCTCCCTACACCCTATCCGCTCCACCCAACCCTAACCCTCGTGTCTCCCTACACCCCCTCTCCGCTCCACTCTAACCCTCGTGTCTCCCTACACCCTCTCCGCTCCACCCTAACTCTAACCCTAACCCTCGTGTCTCCCTACACCCCCTCTCCGCTCCACTCTAACCCTCGTGTCTCCCTACACCCTCTCCGCTCCACCCTAACTCTAACCCTCGTGTCTCCCTACAACCGTCTCCGCTCCACCCTAACCCTCGTGTCTCCCTACACCCCCTCTCCCCTCCTCCTCTACAGGCTGACTGGTCATTTCTTCCCCCAACTCTCCATCCTCCCATGCCGCTCCTTGTCTTCCCCAGCCCCTCTGTGGTGGAACCAGCTACCAGAGAACTTCAGGACTCCCTGCCATCAGCCGCCTCCTCAAGACCCCCCTGTTTAGACTGCACTTGTAGATCTCTTGATCTGCCCCTCTGCTCTGCACTGGATTCACCTGAGCTACACACTACTAACATTTCATTGGAGATATAACTGGTTGTGATCCTAAACTGTTGCATCCTACTACATATTGTGTTTTAGTGGTATTATTATTTGCACTTACTGTAAATTAGTGGTGCAATCGGCACCCTAATTTGTAGAGTAGTGGTTAGGGCTCTGGACTCTTGACCGGGAGGGTCATTGGTTCAATCCCAGGTGGGGGACACTGTTGCTGTACCTTTGAGCAAGGTACTTTACGTAGATTGCTCCAGTAAAAACCGAATTGTATAAATTGGTAATTGTATGTAAAACATAATGTGATATAATTGTAAGTCGCCCTGGATAAGGGCATCTGGTAATAAATAAATAAATAAATAAATAAATAAATAAATAAATAAAAATACATTTCTTACTCGATTATTGTATAGACATTTATCAATGATAATCGATGAAGTGATGTTTTTTTCAAAATAAGACAAACATTCGGTTTTTTTAACAGAAGATCAAATAACTAAAAACACCATTGTGCATAATAATTAAACAAAAAGGCACAACTTATATTCAAATTAGAACCCTTCTGATAAAAAAAAGAATACAAAGAACTTTAACAACTCAAAAGAATATGCTTGCGTCCGCATCAGATGTCCCTTTGACATTGTAACAATAATAAAAAATACTATATTTTAACAGAAGTAATTTCTATCTGAACTATGGTTGTTCATTACTGTTAACAATTTATGTCCAAAGGCAAAGCAAAACATTTGAATTAATCTCACAAATCCTGACTAATTTAACTATCGTACTAAATTCAGCTTCTTTTATATAACATTGCCATATAATCCAAACACAACATGCTTTGACAAAAGAATGTAAATTGGTAGATTTAATAGATTTAAAAAAAAAACAAACTATGGTCTTAATTTTTAAATCAAGAAAACATAAATACAATAGGCCTACTTCATATCTGGCTTGTCCAACGCGAATTCCTAAAGTGTGTATCCTAGCAACGTGCTAATCTTCTGTACTAGCACTAAAAGAAGCACACTGTGACACACTCAAGGTTTTAATGCAAATCGGCAACAGGAAGCTTCAAACTGAGTTCTAATTTGATGCATCGATTCACCAATATGTAATCGAAGCTAGGGAAATTTATCTATTTATCTATTCTAACTGTTGCACCCCTACTGTAAACTATACTGTATTTAAATATTGATTTTGCATTGTAACCCTGTACTGCCCTGACACACCTGTAGGGCGTCACACTTGACATCACATATCATTGGTCTGATCTGGGCGCCATTTTGAGTCAAATATATGGTGACCTCTCACAGAAAAAACATTTGACCTAGGAGACGTGAAACTTGAAGAAATCTTATATCTCTGTGGCACCAAATAGCATCAAAATTGGAAGAGGTCAGGTCAGAAACCTTCCTGAAGTGATTGATTTGACATGGACTGACCCAGTACTGACAGTGTACCACACTATACTATATACAGATTCCAGGATGCTCCATGTAAACTACAGTGTGGACAGCGTACCACACTACTGTATATACAGAACCAGTCACTAAGAACATCAGCCCCAGAAGGGATAATAAAGTGAATCCAAACAGTTCCTGATGCAATATAAAGACAGGCAGTGCTGCTTCTCAGTGTTGTAACTGTTGTGGGCATGCTGGTAAAATTTGAATTTCCTTTTCATAATAAGCTAGAGTAGCAACTTTAAAGGCTGACCAAACACATTCCAGTCTGCAGGGAGTTCTGCTTTTTGAAGTCCCTGTGGTTGTATTCTTTAGACAGTGGTTCAATCTGCACTATGGTTGTATTGTATAGACAGGGGTTCAATCTGCACTGTGGTTGTATTGTATAGACAGGGGTTCAATCTGCACTGTGGTTGTATTTTATAGACAGGGGTTCAATCTGCACTGTGGTTGTATTTTATAGACAGGGGTTCAATCTGCACTGTGGTTGTATTGTATAGATGGGTTCAATCTGCACTGTGGATGTATTGTATAGACAGGGGTTCAATCTGCACTGTGGTTGTATTGTACAGACGGGTTCAATCTGCACTGTGGTTGTATTGTATAGACAGGGGTTCAGTCTGCACTGTGGTTGTATTGTATGCACAGTAGACAGTGGTTCAATCTTCACTAACTTCAGCAGTTATGTTTGTTTTTTGTTCTGGTACAGTAAACCCATTCCTAACATCAATACTGTTAAGAGATGTCATCCATGTTAATGTTGCACGGCAGTGCATACTGGAAGGGACGGCCTAGCTGTGGTTTAGACACAAAGAAGCCTGCATTTCATTGTCACACATCTTACTGTCACCTCATCACACCCCTAATGTTAGGAACATACAGTACAAGAAGAAAGTTTCAGCTTGAACAAAAGCTCCATAGGTCATTATTTGGAATTCATTTTGGAAATGTTTATTTAAGGAAATACTTTACATTGGTAATGTGCACAGTGCGCGTAGTACATTTTTAGTAAGAATGTCTAAGAAAACAAGTTTCTTTTTAATGTCGTCATGTATCAAAGGTTATGAATCTGGAGATCAGAAGCACGAATGGTTTTTAATTGAGACTGTGAGCTGACAACGAGGCTGGATTCTCGATATTCTGAGAGGGTCGAGCCACCCCCTCCCATGAGCTACCTCCACTAAAGAGGGATGGAAAGAAGACTTCCATTGACACCCCCTCCCATGAGCTACCTCCACTAAAGAGGGATGGAAAGAAGACTTCCACTGACACCTCCTCCCATGAGCTACCTCCACTAAAGAGGGATGGAAAGAAGACTTCCATTGACACCCCCTCCCATGAGCTACCTCCACTAAAGAGGGATGGAAAGAAGACTTCCACTGACACCCCCTCCCATAAGCTACCTCCACTAAAGAGGGATGGAAAGAAGACTTCCACTGACACCCCCTCCCATGAGCTACCTCCACTAAAGAGGGATGGAAAGAAGACTTCCATTGACACCTCCTCCCATGAGCTACCTCCACTAAAGAGGGATGGAAAGAAGACTTCCACTGACACCTCCTCTCATGAGCTACCTCCACTAAAGAGGGATGGAAAGAAGACTTCCATTGACACCTCCTCTCATGAGCTACCTCCACTAAAGAGGGATGGAAAGAAGACTTCCATTGACACCACCTCCCATGAGCTACCTCCACTAAAGAGGGATGGAAAGAAGACTTCCATTGACACCTCCTCCCATGAGCTACCTCCACTAAAGAGGGATGGAAAGAAGACTTCCATTGACACCTCCTCCCATGAGCTACCTCCACTAAAGAGGGATGGAAAGAAGACTTCCATTGACACCCCCTCCCATGAGCTACCTCCACTAAAGAGGGATGGAAAGAAGACTTCCATTGACACCTCCTCCCATGAGCTACCTCCACTAAAGAGGGATGGAAAGAAGACTTCCACTGACACCTCCTCCCATGAGCTACCTCCACTAAAGAGGGATGGAAAGAAGACTTCCATTGACACCTCCTCCCATGAGCTACCTCCACTAAAGAGGGATGGAAAGAAGACTTCCACTGACACCTCCTCTCATGAGCTACCTCCACTAAAGAGGGATGGAAAGAAGACTTCCATTGACACCCCCTCCCATGAGCTACCTCCACTACAGAGGGATGGAAAGAAGTCTTCCATTAACACCCCCTCCCATGAGCTACCTCCACTAAAGAAGGATGGAAAGAAGACTTCCATTAACACCTCCTCCCATGAGCTACCTCCACTAAAGAGGGAAGGAAAGAAGACTTCCATTGATCCAATCTTGGGTTTACTACAAGTACTGTAAGACACACTTTAGTGTTATACACTGCGAGTGATCAAGCTTGTATTAAAACCTGGAATGGGTGAAACTGCTATGTAATATTACTGTGGTCCTATGTGTTATACACTGAGTGATCAAGCTTGTATTAACACCTGGAATAATGAAACTGCTATGTAATATTACTGTGGTCCTATGTGTTATACACTGAGTGATCAAGCTTGTATTAACACCTGGAATAGATGAAACTGCTATGTAATATTACTGTGGTCCTATGTGTTATACACTGTGAGTGATCAAGCTTGTATTAACACCTGGAATAATGAAACTGCTATGTAATATTACTGTGGTCCTATGTGTTATACACTGAGTGATCAAGCTTGTATTAACACCTGGAATAGATTAAACTGCTATGTAATATTACTGTGGTCCTATGTCCATTCCTGTAAGTAATGACCCAGTGCTTACTGTATTAGGTGCAATACAGCAGTCACACCTGATCTTCCACAAACAAGCAGCACAGGTTTGTACTGTAGAAGAGCCCAGACTGCTGCATGTGTGCAATCACTTAACAGTCTGGGTTGAAACATCTCTAAAACACTCGTATTTCACAATCCTAACTCAAACACACACTTTATTTCTCAACTTCAACTTTCCTCATTCCACTTCCTGAATGACAGCAACAGAAAACTCCTGATGTGCGCCGTTTCAAGCAAAGAAAAAACACAAATGCTTTTCCAGGTTGAACAAAATGTTGTTTTTTCTCACTGTACTGCATTAGTACTAAATAAATGAGAAATGTCATTAACAGTTAACTACAGTATAAGAATCAGTCATTCCTTCAGATACTGTGGGTAGCTGTTTAGCAAAATAACCTTAAACAGTAAAATACAATTTAATTATTCATGACTTTGTGAATAGCACCTGCTGTTATATTTCTACTGAAGCAGGCTTTAATGTAGGAAATACAGACTGCACTAATGTACATGACTAATGGACAGGAGAACTGGTCACACAAGCAGCACACTCTTCAACAGGATCATTTCAAAATAGCTTTTTGGTCGGCTTCATTTTTGCGAGTTTCAGGTTTTATTAAGTCAATTATCTGCTTTGTTGAGGCTTGACACCTCACCACGTCATACATGGATGTAACTCAAAGTGTTTTTGAAGTTATGGGCCTGTAATGGGGGTGCCTGTGACACATGAAAGCAAGCACTGATCAGGGGCCATGTATGAGAGGCCAAATATTTCAAAGTATTCAAGATCTTCTTCATACTCACTGCACACACGGGACTGCTCTATTTAAAAGAATGTATTTTTACCTTAATTCCAGTTTATAGCATTGCATGGCACACAGACAGTAGTGGTTTGGGAATAAAGTCTGAATCCACTTTTATTTGGGCTCAAAACAGAGCATAGTGTGTACTGTGAGAGCTGCTTACTGTGAGCAAAACACAGCATAGTGTGTACTGTGAGAGCTGCTTACTGTATATGCAAAACACAGCATAGTGTGTACTGCAAGAGCTGCTTTCTGTATGTGCAAAACAGAGCATAGTGTGTACTGTCACAGCGGCTTACTTTATTATGGAATCGATTCCCATTATAAGTTGTTTTGAGATTCAATTTTTATCAGGGACCTCCCCTAAATCCCTTTAGAAAGATACCGGGTATTAATGTTTGTGACAGAGTAGTCGCCTGTCGTGTGGGTGCGTGCATTCGCTGCTGAGTGACAGGCAGGAGATCGAGACGGAGGTTGAAGTTGATACACCCCGCAGATGAACAGGATTTATTTACATATCAACACACTGAACAGCTCTTGTGACATTACCAACAATGGCAGTGCATTGGATCACATACAACACAGTGTATGAAAACTTTGGTGGGATCTACAATATCTGAACTAATCTTCTCTGTTCAATAATAATAATGTTGCTGAAGATCATGATCATGGTGGATAAACAGTTATGTGACGGGCGAATACGTGACGGATTACTGTACAGTGGAATCCCACAATAAAAGATTGTTTAAATCTCTAGCTACAACTATATCCGAATGGGTGGGCTGTGAGCAGCTTGCAATGCAACATTTAGAAATGCTTAACCATTCTTTCTAACAGGCATTACAATGCAGACACATTCCTTTAGTCAACAATTACACTTTACAAAGAGGGCTGCTACTGTTGATTGTGTCAAGCCTGAATAAAATAACAGGCATGCATTCTTTCCGTAGTTTACAGGCGGTTCAGATGAAACAGAATGGTTTTGAAATGAAAGTCAGAAATACTGGCAATCAAGGGCTGGTTTACTAACTGCAGGTTTGTGGTTGTTTAAAACTTTTACATTTTTGTTTTCCCAAACTCTGCAGCTGGATTCTAAATTATTTTAATTGTTTTTTTGATGTATTTTTTCATTATTATTTTGTACTGTAGTTTAAGAATTTGCCTGATGACTGAAATTCAGAAGTCAAATCAATAAATACAGTCGAGTTAGTCGAGGCAGTATAGTATACCTAGTGAAACCACAAGGGCAACAATCGCGTCAGAGTCAGCATATTGATTTAAATAATTATATAATGCAGCATCATAACAATACATAATAATGATAATATCATTAATAATAATAATAATAATAATAATAATAATAATAATAATAATAATAATAATAGCCTTGCAAGTAAAGGCCTTTTATCGAAAATACATTTTGCATGCACAGATCGAACAATTCGCCTGTAATAATTGACACATTCGCATGCACGGGCAGACAGCCCAATACAGTATTAAACCGGCTTGCTTTATCCGCGTTGCAGTACAGTTACATACCTGAACTCGAGGCACCAGATTAGCGTTACATAAATCTTTCAAAAGCGGCCAATGTTCTACTGGTTGTTTAAATGTATATTACATTAGATTATAAAATGCAGTTCTGCAAAATCAGTGTTATCGCTCATACCACCAGTCGCGAAAACGCTCTAAACAGCAAAATACTACTAGTACGCATTCATCAATGTACAATGGGAAGGCATTAACTCAAAATGACTCATCTAGTAACTAACATTGTGCAGTGCTAGTGGAAAGCCTGTCTCACTCAGACAAAAACGCCTTGGCGATCAGACCCCGGCATCAACAGACGACGGCACAAACATTAAGAACACAATTCGACTTATCAATATTGTTCATTGGATACATACTGTTTCATACACATACAATTTCCACCCTGATAAAATAAAGACCGTTGCAGCTGACTGAATATTCACACTTCTAATTCCGGCGCCTCTGTACAGTACGTGTACAGTCAGGCAGACAATAATGTAGAGCATAAAAAAACGACGTCGGGAAAGAACTAGCCATGATCGATGACAAGTATCGTTGCAATACCTTCAAACAGCACCTACGTTTGACCCCTCTTAAACTGACAACAGCGGCCTGTAAACCCCCCAGACAGCGGTTAAAAAAAATCAAAATAAATCAGAAACACAACAACAGACCTGGCAGCAAGGAACATGGTCAAACTGGCACTTCCTCGTAAAACGGGATTTTAACCTCTGATTGACACAACCAGAATAACAAGACCGTTCGTGCAGGAATGAGGAACAAACTCCCATATTTTGGGAAAGAATGCTGGCAGTGCCCCTTTCCTACCGTGATTCCAATGAAAATATTTACGTATTGTCAACTCACCAGGCAGTCGGTGGTTTTGTTTTGATTAGTTTTTTTTTTTTTAATCCACAGGGATCGGGGTCAGGGAGAATGAAGGTTTGTTTGTATGTTTGTTAATGACGGCTTTCTGTTTTCATTTTATCCATCAATGATGAATAACGCTGAAATGCTGGAGTAGCTACTGTCCCTGTTCCTTCTGCCGGTGGCCATCTTTAATCCTGAACATCCCAACAACACAGCCTGCTCCAACACGGCTTCGCTGCATTCTGGGTAACAAAACACAGCCCCCTTCGTTCCAGTGGCACTGATGCCAGTTCAGGGAATAGAACCCGCAATATAGACAGTGGGAAAACACTGACATCTACTGCATAGAGATGATTAAAATAACTCGACACATCCCTGATTAAAAGCAGTATTTCCAACCAGGTCCAGGCGAGTATTACACACAGAAACAGGAAACAATGCATCCAAGCAGAAAGATGCTTAGAAACAAACTGAAACAAAAGAACCGGACACGGAACAGCGCCGGTGCAACGTCCACCGATATCAGGACTGCCCGTTCCCTGACCACCTTCCGGCACCTCATCAAGACACACCTGTTCAAACAGCATCTGTAAACACTCTCGACCATCGACTGTATGGCACCCACTTGTACCAGTACTTGCATCAGCTTGTATTTGCACTGAAATTCTTCATACATTGCTGCATTCAGCTACTTTTCCTACCTATAACTACTTACTATATCTTGTATTTGATTTTACTCTTCTAGGTATCTGTACTCACGTTTTCTGTAATTGCTCTTATTTGAAATCATTCTCATCCATGTATCGTACTTACTACGTGCTCTTACTGGACTTCAATCATAGAAGCAAATAGTTACTATAAGTTTAACTGCACTTACTTGAAATGATTTTATTGTACTTTCATTTCTGCTCTTATCTGTATTATGATATTCTGTAATGTGATATTTTATAATGTGATAACTTGTACTGTGATATTTTATAATGAAATACTATGTACTGTGATAACCTGTAACAATTGTAAGTCGCCCTGGATAAGGGTCTGCTAAGAAATAAATAATAGTAATAATAATAATTTGTGCTAGCTCATCAAAATTTGTATAAGCGTAACATTTTGCTACCTTGTCACCTATAAAGGTTTTTTTTTTTGGTCACGTTAAAACAATAAACAATTAATCTTGGTGGTTCTTATGTTCTTATAGAGAGTAGTTTGAAAATATTCTAAAAATATATATATAGCAGAACTAAAGCAATAATATAATTAACATTACTTATTTTTAAACTAATATTAACAACATGATCGGAAATCACACCAGGAAATATCTCTAAAAATAATAATAACAATAATATTAATAATAATATTAGAACAAAAGAAAGGTTACAAACGAGAGGAGGCCATTCGGTTCATCTTGCTCGTTTGGTTGTTAGTAGCTTATTGATCTCAGAATCTCATCAAGCAGCTTCTTGAAGGATCCCAGGGTGTCGGCTTCAACAACATTACTGGGAAGGTGGTTCCAGACTCCCACAATTCTCTGTGTAAAAAAGTGCCTCCTATTTTCTGTTCTGAATGCCCCTTTATCTAATCTCCATTTGTGACCCTTGGTCCTTGTTTCTTTTTTCAGGTCGAAAAAGTCCCCTGAGTCGACATTGTCAGTACCTTTTAGAATTCTGAATGCTTGAATCAGATCGCAGCATAGTCTTCTTTGTTCAAGACTGAATAGATTAAATTATTTTAGCACATGTAGACTGTATAAATGAATGAGTGCCTGGTGTCCCGTGTTAAAAAAACAAAACAAAAAAAACAACACTAGATATTCCAGGCACCTAAACCTGCGTAAAGTTAAACTGTTGTTTTAAATTGAAAACAGTGTACACCTGTATTGTACTTGTTGGGCTGGTATAAATACTTGTGTTTAACAGAGGGAAGGAAGGAAGGAAGGAAGGAAGGAAGGAAGGAAGGAAGGAAGGAAGGAAGGAAGGAAGGAAGGAAGGAAGGAAGGAAGGAAGGAAGGAAGGAAGGAAGGAAGGAAGGAAGGAAGGAAGACTTCCTGAAAATTACAGATTGTGAAACCGAGGGCAGTGAGGAGTGTAGCGGGGGGGGGGGGGGGGGGGGGGGGGTTAAAAATCAATAGTCAGTTTTGTAGAAACAGAAACACATTTCAGAATATTGTCCAGGCTAAGGATGTTTTGAAGGTAGTGGTTAGCTACTAGATGGGAAGTATACTTAAGATATGTTGTCATTAGGGGTAGGATTTGAGGGCTAAATAATGTACACTTCTGCAGTAATGTGTATCTTGGATACATGGATGACAACTTAGGTAGCATCGGTTACCTTATAACATAATTATAGAAGTACACTGACTGGCCAAAGAACAGAATGACCTTAGAGGTGGGTTGTAGCCACAAAGCTTGTGGTTGATACTCTCCTCATTAAAACACCTTGTTTCTTCTTTTTCCATGTACACAGCTAGGAACTTTTTCACTGGCAAGAGCGAAACCCCATTATTACCAAACCTGCTCCACAAGTAGGAGAACAGCATTGAGTAACACTGCAAGACTGATAAAAATGCACACGTGTCGCAAAATATATTTGTATTATACTTCCCTACAGTAAGGTAAAGCTAAAGTGATGTAAGAATACATCGTGCTTTTATTATTGAAGCCGCTCCACTGTTAGCTGTTGATCAAAGCACCACATCCTTGGCAGATGTTTTTTATCCTGAACAGATGACTCCCTTGAACATGCTACTGTACTAGTAAGCAGCAAGAGGGGTTCCTGCTGTTTTAAAGGGCTATTTTAACTTTAATTCACAACACCTGTCTGCAAGGCACTCCATTGAAGATTAGGTGTGTTTTTGTATCTCATTGTGAACCCAGCCACATTGTGCATTTATTGTCAATGATGTATTTCTTCCAATCTCGTTTAACTGCACTCATCCTGTTTTCAGGGGTTCATTTGGGTCGATGCATTTCAATACTGAGAAACACATTGTTCCAATCCTTCATCTTCATCTGGCACCTTGGACTCCAGCTGGAGTAACACAACAGCATACTCAGCCTGATCAGGACTCACATCTCTCACAAACAACTGCCTAATCAGGACCCACGTCCCTCACAAACACCTGCCTGATCAGGACCCACGTCTCTCACAAACAACTGCCTGATCAGGACCCACGTCTCTCACAAACAACTGCCTGATCAGGACCCACGTCTCTCACAAACACCTGCCTGATCAGGACCCACGTCTCTCACAAACACCTGCCTGATCAGGACCCACGTCTCTCACAAACACCTGCCTGATCAGGACCCCCGTCTCTCACAAACAACTGCCTGATCAGGACCCCCGTCTCTCACAAACAACTGCCTGATCAGGACCCACGTCTCTCACAAACAACTGAGAAGTTTCTGCTGTCAGCTCTACTTTGATAGGCAGGTCTGGTGCTGATCAGAAGCTGTAAACGTTTACAAGGAAACCGTAAAGCAGCTTAAACAGATTTGTTGAGACCTGGTAAACCCTGTAGGAGTTTAGATAGCTGTGTGATAAGCAATCTACCTTTAGGATCTCATTCAACTGCATGTAGTCTACACTCGTATATCAGACTCTCTGTTAAACATCACACGCAGATATCCATCACAATGACAAGGCACACACACACCAACACTGTGGACTGGACATGCATTCACATATCTGTCACTCATTTAACCAGCACTTAAACTTGTAACAGCGGGTGGTGTATATCTGAGTATAGACTGTTCCTCTACAATTAGGGCATTTAAATGTGCATTTAATATACTTGGAAATGCATAGATCAGAGGTAGGAAATACTGACTTCTGTGTGGTGGTTTTGTAATGTGGACTAATCTCCACTGCCGCTCAGCTGACTCCACCCAGGATTCCGGAGGTGAAAAGCATGCAAGGTGAATAAACAGCACACTGGCAGGGATTGGGAATACTGACCTCTTCTATTAGAAACAAGAACAGCAAGCAAGCAGTTGAAGGTATTGGTCAATACTTCAGCATCAGAAAAAGTGTGAACTGGGTGAAGCCTAGCAATATTTCTGAACTGGAAAACTAACCATTCAAAATGTTATTCAGCAGGCCAGCCCTATGAGGTGCAACACATTCTTTTCAAAGAGATCCCGGGGGACAGCAGGCACATTTGTGCAGTTCTAGGTTTACACTCGTCAAAATGAGCGTCTTAAAGATACTAAATACAAGAACAGCGACACTTAGCATATAAACATCTGCCTGATCAGGACCCACGTCTCTCACAAACACTTACAGGGTTTGATTTGGGATTTGTAGCCACTGACATGCTTTGAACCTGATAACCCAACTGGTGTGAAAACACCTAGGAAGTGTTAGAGGACCTAGTATGGAACCAGATATTATACAAAAAATATATATGAAAACACACATTTACTGTATTACTCAACTCAGCCAGCTACAGCAAAGATGTACACACAATCCAAGCAGGTTTTAGTGTATTGTCTTCCCATAATGTCATTGAGATTTGATAATTGAAATATATTGATACTAATAATTCTGAATGCAAAACCTTGATAAGCTTTATAACAAAGAAAGGCAACTGAAGTATAGTTGCTTTTCCACCAGCCTGACCAAGCTATTCCAGATCCCAGAATACAGTCTAGACATACAGTAGGGGGTTCAGACTGTGGCTTGTGAAGGAAATAGCAGACAGATGATAGGGAACAGCTTCCATATTCAACCCCCTGGAATACAAGACAACATATCAGAGGAGTCTGGATTTCAGCTGCCTTGGGCTTTGATCTTGAAACGTAAAAACTCAAAGGCAGCAGAAGAGGTGGCTGCTTCTACAAGAGCTGTAATGTAATAAAGCTGCTACTGCTATAGTCTATCAAACTCCCATAGAGCAGCACTTGGCATGCCCCAAACTGACCATTAAAACAGCAGATCTGCTGGATAACAAGGGGGCTCTTGGCAATTCTACTGTGCGTAACAATAAGAATATGTTTCTGTTTCAAATGGGAATTGAAACACATCAAAACATGTAGTAAAACGTCATGCCGTTTGAGAGCTGATCTAGCTGCTGTGTTGTGGTGTTCATTTCATTTGTAAAAAGACCTTTCATTGCACTGGCTCTTGCCAAAGCATCTGCCCTACTACCAACGTGCCACTGAAAAATGTAATGAAATGAAGAATCGTTTGGATTTGTATTGATGTAATTAAAGTAGGAAATCACAATGTTTCTTCAGTGAGTTACAAATACAGATAGAAAAAGCTCAGTAGAATGAATCATAATCTATAATTCTGTATGTGTCAGATACAACATAAACATGTTAAATCAACAATAAAAGAGGATTAATATACATGAAAATGAAACTATTCTTTCTTTCTTTCTTTCTTTCTTTCTTTCTTTCTTTCTTTCTTTCTTTCTTAGCAGACACCCTTACCCAGGGCGACTTACAGTTGTATACAAAAATACATATAAAAAATTACAGTACAATTAAGAGCAAGGTACAAAATACAATGACTTCAGTCCTAATAAGACCAAATACAAAACACAGTATGATTTGATATCGGGGCAGTTCAAGAGCAGATAACAGTGTTGATAGTTACATCAGGGTTAGATACGAGTGCATGTGAAATACAAAATACTACAGATTGGGTTAAGTGCAGGATTAAATACAGTAAAATAGGGAGCAGATAAGTGCAAGTTAAAGTGCATTAAAGGCAGAGTTCTATATTGTCCAGAAGGGAAGAGTTGAGTTTTACAGGTGTTGTCTGAAGAGGTGTGTATTGAGGAGGCACTGGAAGGTGGTCAGGGACTGGGCAGTCCTGACATACATGGGAAGGTCGTTCCACCACTGCAGGGCGAGGGTGGAGAAGGAGCAGGCTCTGGAGGCAGGGGAGCTTAGAGGAAGTAAAGCCAGTCTTGTAGTGCAGGCGGAGGAGCGGAGAGGTCGGGTGGGGGGTGTAGGGAGAGATGAGGGTATGGAGGTAGCTGGGTGCAGTCTGGTGATGACGGGTCGGATTCTTCGTATGTTTCACAGGAAGAAACGGCAGGTGCGTGATAGAGTGGAGATGTGTTGGGAGTACGGGAGGCAGGGGTCCAGGGTTACTCCGAGGTTCTTGGCTAAGGAGGAGGGAGAGAGCGTGCTAGATTCCAGAGGAATGGCGATAGAGAGATCAGAGGAGGGGAAGAAAAGGAAGTCAGATTTAGAGAGGTAGAGTTTGAGGTGATGCGAGTGTATACAGGAGATAGAAGACAGACAGGTAAGAGATACGGGAGGGGATGGTGGGGTGGGAGGGGTGGGAAGGAGAGGAAGATCTGAGCATCATCAGCATAGAAATGGTATGAGAAACCAGGGAGCAGGTATAGAGAGAGAACAGGAGAGGACCCAAGACTGATCCTTGGGGGTGAGGTGTGGAGGTTGAGCCGCACCAGATTACCTGGTATGTGCTGTCGGAGAGGTAGGAGGAGAACCAGGCCAGAGATTCCCAGGTCAGCAAGAGAGGATAGGGGAATAGAGTGATAGACAGTGTCAAAGGCAGCAGAGAGATCAAGGAAAATTAGGACAGAGGAGAGAGAGGCAGCACGGGCAGAGTTAGTGACAGACAGGAGAGCAGTTTCAGTGGAGTGAGCAGAGCGGAAACCAGATTGGAGAGGGTCAAGCAGAGAGTGGTTAGACAGGAAAGCAGAGAGCTGGTGGTGTACTGCCCGCTCAAGGGTTTTAGAGATGAAGGGTAAGAGGGAGACAGGACGGTAGTTCTGGAGGGAGGTGGGGTCGAAGGTAGGTTTTTTGAGGAAGGGGTGATAGAGGCTAGTTTGAAGGCAGAGGGTAAGAGGCCACAGAGGTGAGGTCTTGAGAAGGGAGGAGATGAAGGGGAGTAGAGCAGGAGTGAGTGGGGAGGGGGTCCAGGGCGCATGTGGTGGGTTTGTGAGCCTGGAGGAGGGAGAAGAGGTAAGAGTCTGAGAGGGGAGAGAAGGAGGGTGAGTTAGTAGGGGAGACAGAGGGTGTTGGGGTTAGAACATAAGAACATAAGAAAGTTTACAAACGAGAGGAGGCCATTCAGCCCATCTTGCTCGTTTGGTTGTTAGTAGCTTATTGATCCCAGAATCTCACCAAGCAGCTTCTTGAAGGGTCCCAGGGTGTCAGCTTCAACAACATTTGTGGGTTGGAGCGGGAGGGGGTGGGGGGAGGGAGAGGTGTTAAAGAGTTAGAGATATCAGAGATTTTAGAGGAGAAGAGGCAAAGTCGTCAGAGGAGGTAGAGGAGGGAGGAGGAGGAGGGTTGAGGAGGGAGAAGGTAGAGAATAGTTTCCAGGGGTTGTTAGTGGACAATTGGATAACATATTGTAAATAGGAGGGTTTAGCAGAGGAGAGTAGAGGAGAAGGAGGAGAGGAGGTGTAGGAGTGGTAGAGGTCTAGGGCAGCAGGGAGTTTCATTCTCTTCCATTTCTTTTCAGCAGAGTGCAGTTTGGTTCTTGCTGAGTGGAGCAGAGGAGAGCCAGGGTTGGGTTGGGTTGGGTTGGGTTGGGTTGGGTTGGGGAGGGAAGGGACGGGCAGGTCGGGAGGTGAGAGGACAGAGGGGAGGTAAGGGAGAAGAGGGTGGAGGTAGTAGAGTCTACAGAGAGTTCGGAGAAGGAGTCGATAGGAGGGAGGTAAGAGAGAGCGGTGGAGGTAAGGACAGAGTGGGAGAGAGCACAGAGGTTACAGCGGGAGGTAACAGTAGGGGGAGGTGGAGTAGGGAGAAAGGGGAGAGACAGAGAAAAAGAGGTGAAACAGTGATCAGAGAGGTCCAGAGGGGTGACAGAGAGGGTGGGGGGCATCAGGCTCTGGAGAAGACGAGGTCCAGTTGACGGCCAGCTTTGTGGGTAGGAGGGGATGGAGAGAGAGAGAAGATGAAGGAAGGAGAGGAAGAAATCCGGCAGAGTGGGTGGGGTTGGATTGATGGATATTGAAATCACCTAACAGGACATTTGGGGTAGACAGAGAGGGGAGGGAGGAGAGGAGATAGTCGAGTTCATCGAGAAAGTGAGTGAGAGGTCCAGGGGGATGGTACATTACAATTAGCAGGAGTTGACAGGGAGAGGTTAGTTGGACAGCGTGAAATTCAAAGGTGTTAACAGAGAGTGAGGAGAGGTCAAAGGGGACAGAAAAGAATAAGGAGGGAGAGAGGAGAAAACCAGTCCCACCTCCCTATCCAGTGAGATGTGGAGTATGGGACAGGACTGGAGAGAGGACAGGGCAGCAGCAGTTACAGTGTTATCAGGAGAGAGCCAGGTTTCAGTGAGAGCAAGGAACTCGAGAGAGGTGGGAGGCAAAGGCAGAGATGAAATCAGCTTTGTGAGCAGAAAACTGACAGTTCCAGAGGGCACCAGAGAGAGTGTGGGAGGGGAGAGAGTGGGAGAGGGGGAGAGGCAGAGGGATGAGGTTAGAAGGGTTAGGGGAGCAGCGGCGGAGAGAGGATAGAGGACGGGAGTGATAGGACAGAATAACAGGGATGTGAGAGACAGTCATAGCAGGACAGGTGAGACAGATAGGCACAGTAGTAGTAGTGGGAGCAGGAGTGGTGGGGGGAGGGTACAGACCTGTCTAGTAGTTGGCATGTTCCACAGCGCTGCTAGGTTCAGATTTTCTCCAACAGCCTCTCCTCGCAGATCTCTCCTCGCAGGTCTCTCCTCGCTAGACTCCCACAGCTAGACTCCCACAGCTAGACTCCCAGCTCTTTGGTAGAGATGCTGTTCGGTTGGCTGTCGCTTCGTGGTGGCGCACAAATAGGCTAGTTGTCTATTATACTAAAGTGCACTAAAGACAATACTTAAGCAATACAATAGTTTCAATGCACTTCAATGGGATCACACAACTACAAAACGCTGTGTGGAAACCAATCAAATTGCAAATCAACCTCTATTCAATTTAACCACACTCATCTGGTACTAATCACAAACAGTAGATCACCTAATTAAAACAACACCACCGTTATAATGTTACTTAAATACAGCTAATGTTAAGAGTTGGAATGAGGCCTCTAGTAGCCACTGGGAGAGATTTGGAAAAGGTCCTCGCTCTACCTGTCCTCGCTCTACCTGTCCTCGCTCTACCTGTCCTCGCTTTGACTGCCACAACTCAGACTGCCCTTGGACGTGTGGCCCTTCGACGGCTGGTGCTTAAAACGGCTGGCGTTCTAAGACACTGTTTGCCAATTTATACTGTCCTGCAGGTCTAGCGCTGGTCCTGTATACATGCTATCTAAATTCACTTTAATCAACCACAGATCTGAACACTTTAGAAAATTAATTCCTTCAACCAGCTAATGTAGTTACATCAGCAACAAGCATTCAATTGTACTTATCCCATAGTCATATCTGTTATACTTACACTCTAACAATGCGATTGTGTTAAACACTCAGTGTAAGAATAGTTCCAGTGCAGTCGCTCAGAGCATACACAGCACAAGGAACTGCAGTGCAATCTTTCCAGACAGCTCTGCATAGTACTCAGCACTCCTGCTATTTAATACAGTGGGAGCTGAAACAAATGCACACTGCTCAGAGTGAAATGTCACTCCAATGCATACAAAAAAACAATTGTTTGTTACAACAATACATTCCATCAAATACATTTAAATGAACATTAGTTATAAAGCCTATCATTTCTAAAGCATGTTAATATATAAATTAAAAAAAACATTAAAAATAGTAAATCACCATACAGATATACAGTGTTAGGGGAAAAAAAACAGGGTTACAAATGGGTTCCTGTTACATACTTCCAAAAGCAAGGCATTTGTTAACCGTGAGCAGTAACCTTATTAATGCCTTGTTTTATGCAACCCAGGATTGTGTGGTAGTATCTCCTATTGCTGCCCATGAGATCTGTCACTAATTCTGTATGGCCCACATGTGGCAGGAGGAACAGTGAAGCCTTCACTGCAGCTGCAGTCAGGGCCTCTGAAAACTGGAGGGTCGACTCCACAGGTACAATGGTATCCTTTGTTCCATGGATTAAAGTGAAGGGAGGCAATCTACAGAAACAAAAGAACATAAAGATTTCATCAGCTACAAACTTACTAGATGTCCTTTGACCATAGCAAGGGTGCATACAGCAGCCAGGAAAATGACTTTCATTAAATAGCAGAGAGACAGCACTCCTTAAATAGCAGAGAGACAGCATTCCTTAAAGCAGTGAGGTTTTAATTTGGCATATCTAAGCCGAAGGACCCGTTTGCTTCATTTACGTTTTTAATAAATTATATTTTTTTGTTTTTTAATAATGCAGGCTGAGTTATCCCGGTATAAGCTACGACAGTGGATAGAACTTTATAATCAATGCAATAATAATCTCTTACTTGGCTAGTTTGTCTTCTGTCAATGTCTTCACAAATAGGGTTGGGGAATAATGCTCAAAGTTCTCAATTCCTCCCATTGCTTTGTGCATTGTGGAAACATATTCCACTCCTCTCCATGTCTCATACTGGTAATGATTCATGATATGATAAACTCCACTCAGCCCTTAGAGACAAAACAGGCAGCTTTTAACAGCTAGAAAGAAAACATAGCAATTCTGTTGTGTTTAAGGCTTAAAATTATTAGACCATATTGCTTCATTGATATTTTATTTATCTATTTGGCAGCTGCCTTTATCCAAGGCGACTTCCAGGTGTTACAGGGCAATACAAGGTTACAATGCAAGCTTAATATATAATACAGTATAGTTTACAGTAAGTGCAAATAAAACCACTAAAATACAATATGAACAAGGATGCAGCAAGTCAGGATTACAACACGTTATATTAACAACATAATAGCAGTGCAATAGTGCAAGGATAGTGCATTAGATGAGGATCCAGTAACGTGGTGCGTAGATCAGGGAAGTCCAGTGCAGAGTAGGAGGGGCAGATCAAGGGATCTACAAGTGCAGTCTAAACACGGGGGTCTTCAGGATATACAACTTACATAACTGGATATGCTGGTAATAATTTTGAAAGTTACATTAAACTAGGGAACAGATAATATTTAGATATTATTTCATGTATTGTGCTCTGTCCCAGTATTATTCAATCAGCAGTTTGGTTGCAAGTTTGGAAATTTGGTATTTTAACACCATTCGTTTCGAGATCCACACTGGCAGAAATGTGAGTAAATCAAACCCTTGGGTTTCCAAGCCATTCTTGTCCTGCTATTGGATATACACCTCAGGATCATCACATGGAACTGAAGCCTCTTCCATATCTACCTACAACTCCTTTGACAGATGTTAAAATATCCCTCTGTTTGGAGAGCTCAATTCCCATCTCCTCGCTCTCAGCTGCCAGAAAGAGGGCAGTCAGTGCGCACAGATGAGCGCCGGCCGAGTGGCCAATTAATACAATGTTCCGCTGCAAACAATGGGAGGAAATACACAGATTACCACAGGAGTAGCATGTCTTTGTAGCTGCAAAGCAATGTTCATTTAACCATAAACTGGTTCTGAAATGTCACAATATTCCCTGCAGTATAAACAAAAATGTCTGTGCTATTACTGAAAACATTGTAAAACAATCCTACTCTGATCAAGTCAGAAACTAAAACATGGGATTTCAACAACCCCATTTAACCAGAATGACATGTGCTGTCTGGAGCAAGAAGGGGGGCAGGTTCAAAACTTGGAGAAAATAAGTGAAACATGAAGCCCACACTGAACATGGGCAATGAGAATTATTCCACCTACTCGAGATCTGTCACTCCGGGTGAGCTGTGTACAGGAATACATTGTCAGCTCAAGGACTATGAATTTCTATTCTATAACAAAGGGTATATAAGAGAGAACAAGGGGTCAGAGCATTGCATTCCAGTGAAACACAAACACCATCTACACTGCAGCAGGGCTTCCACAACTGAGACACAAACACCATCTACACTGCATCAGGGCGTCCACAACGGAGACACAAACACCATCTACACTGCAGCAGGGCGTCCACAACGGAGACACAAACACCATCTACACTGCATCAGGGCGTCCACAACGGAGACACAAACACCATCTACACTGCATCAGGGCGTCCACAACGGAGACACAAACACCATCTACACCACAGCAGGGCGTCCACAACGGAGACACAGACACCATCTACACTGCAGCAGGGGGTCGACAACGGAGACACAAACACCATCTACACTGCATCAGGGCGTCCACAACGGAGACACAAACACCATCTACACCACAGCAGGGCGTCCACAACGGAGACACAGACACCATCTACACTGCAGCAGGGGGTCGACAACGGAGACACAAACACCATCTACACTGCATCAGGGCGTCCACAACGGAGACACAAACACCATCTACACCACAGCAGGGCGTCCACAACGGAGACACAAACACCATCTACACTGCAGCAGGGTGCCCACAACGGAGACACAAACACCATCTACACCACAGCAGGGCGTCCACAACGGAGACACAAACACCATCTACACTGCATCAGGGCGTCCACAACGGAGACACAAACACCATCTACACCACAGCAGGGCGTCCACAACGGAGACACAAACACCATCTACACCGCAGCAGGGCGTCCACAACGGAGACACAAACACCATCTACACTGCAGCAGGGCGTCCACAACGGAGACACTAACACCATCTACACTGCATCAGGGCGTCCACAACGGAGACACAAACACCATCTACACTGCAGCAGGGCGTCCACAACAGAGACACAAACACCATCTACACTGCAGCAGGGCGTCCACAACAGAGACACAAACACAATCTACACCACAGCAGGGCGTCCACAACGGAGACACAAACACCATCTACACCGCAGCAGGGCGTCCACAACGGAGATACAAACACCATCTACACCGCAGCACGGCGTCCACAACGGAGACACAGACACCATCTACACTGCATCAGGGCGTCCACAACGGAGACACAAACACCATCTACCCTGCAGCAGGGTGTCCACAACGGAGACACAGACACCATCTACACTGCAGCAGGGCGTCCACAACAGAGACACAAACACCATCTACGCTGCAGCAGGGGGTCGACAATAGGGAACTTTATTGCTTTTGTTCTGATAAGGCTATCAACTAATATGTAGATACATTACAATTTTATATATCCTATAATGATGATTAATATAAATATTGCTGGTAAAAAAGAGCATGAACCTCACACTGAGTGATGATGGTCTGTTTCTTTTTGGTATACCGATATATTGTTATCTAATCTTAATGATCTCAGAATAATGTCATAACTGTAATCCGATATGTCGTGGCAGAATATCATTTGATGAATGTTGAATTACTGTTTACCACATGTGTGACATATCATGGTTAAATAAAACCACACATACATCAAAATGAAAATATTATGAAAGAAAATCAGAACTACTTATGATATTAGTAAAAATCCAACACTACCACATAATTAAAAACATGACAGTGGAATGGCATCTGCACAGTGATCTGCCCCAAAGCGTTTCCAAAGTATGAATCTGTAAGCAATGTGAAATATATCCTCCTCCCAGCCTTTCCCCTTGCAAAATAAATCTAGCTAGAAACAAGAATCAAAGACCAATTATAAAAACACAAAAGGGTTTTATCTGCGCTCCATACTGAAATAGTAATAGCTTTAAATTCTCTCATATCCAAGTTTCAACCTCAGATAAAACCTCCACATGGATGTATATAGTACATGGAAATTAACAGTATTTCATCCCCATTTGGAAGAATAAACCAGAATGATTTCAGTTCTGATGTAATACAGCATATCTACCAGTATCATTGTCCGCATTAAAAAATGATTGCCAAGCACTATGTTGTACTGTAGTAACATTAGCTGCAGTACATTCCCTATGAAACACATTGATTGTACAAAACAAAGCCTGAACATGCCAGTAAGGAACTTAAAGAAACAGCCTTTACAAACTTGCCTTGTCAATGTTAAATGTGTGCCCAGTTTCTCTGCTCCATAAGATACAGTCAGCAATATCTTGGACCATTTCCATCACATTGCCCTGAAAGGGAAGCCACATATCTATTGATCTGATTGCCAAGTAATGCAGCATGACTGTGCCTTTCCAAACAGGAATGCCATTCGAATGCACTGTGGTGATAATTCCACTTGCTTCCATTCTTTCTGTTTAATGCACAGAAGTAAAACATAACACAAAGACAGAGGTCCATCTGTTAACAGAGGGTAACGTATAGGATTGGATAGGACAGATTCTACTGTATTTCTTTTTTTTATTATTATTATTATTTTTTTTTTATAAATTTACTAGTCCCAATTGATTTTACCCAGTTTTTCTCCCAATTTGAAATGTCCAATTGTATTTTAGGCTCAGCTCACTGCTACCACCCCTGCGCTGACTCAGGTGTGGCGAAGACGAACACACGCTGTCCTCCAAAGCGTGTGCCGTCAGCCGACCGCTTCATTTCACTCTGTTGGCCCGCATGCAGCCAACCCAGAGGTACAGTGTCGGAGGACAGCGCAGCTCTGGGCAGCTTACAGGCAAGCTCGCAGGCGCCCGACCAGTCTACAGAGGTCACTGGTGTGTGGCGAGCCGAGGACACTGGCCGACCTAAGCTCCCCCACCCCCGGGCGGCGCTCGGCCAACTGTACGCTGCCCCCTGGGAGCTCCTGTTCACGGTCGGCAGTGGAATAGCCTGGACTCAAACTAGCGACCTAGAGGCTACAGGGCGCATCCTGCACTCCACACGGAGCACCGGATGTGCCACTAGGGAGCCCCTAGGTTCTACTGTATTTCATTTGAATGCTTTCCTCCTTATCTATTATCAGAAGTGCCATGGTAATAGCAGACTACTTTATCAAATTTCATCCCTTCCAAATGTTGCGCTCCTACCTTTGGATAAATGGAATAATCTGGACAGATGACAGGCTTGTTTAACTCCTTTGCCATTTGCATTGCCAAGAGGCAATATGTAGATCTCTCTCCGGAGCCCCAGGCCCCGCCATATACGAAGATCACAGCAGGAGACAGTGCAGAACCAGGGCCGTCCACACGGGGGCAGTAATACAAATCCAGTTTATTACCATGCCGGCCAAAATGTATGTCCTGTTAAAAAACATTCAATTATTACGCCACGATTTGAATGAAAACCCTCCAAAGCAGAGTTCTCTTTTCAATGGCAGTATTTTACTATTTTCACCTGCTGAACCTGAGCAATGAAGCGCAGTCTCTGCCTGACACCGGACAAGAAGTGGCTGTTGGAGCATGAAGAGGTGAACTAGCCCCAGAGGACTTTCTGCCCGAAACCATATGCAAATCAAAGGCCAATGCAGCTAAATTTGGCACAAAGCGTGCTTGCATGACTTTCCCTTCACTCCACACAGCAGTGCAGGAGCTAGACTGAAATATATTGCAGGATTTCAATTAAAATACTTCCACATCTTTGTTTTCCTATTTGCCCTTTTGGTTGGTAATATTGAACTAAGCTTATTTAAAGTAAAAACAACATAGAAATTGTATACAATATATGTGTAGTTCCTTGCAAGTTAATTAAAAATATTTGTAACCACAGTTCACCTGAAGTTACCATTGCTTTGTACTGAAGTGTGTTCCTCTATCTGTTAACAATGTCCTTAAACTTTAAAAGCTCTTATGACAGATGCTCTCAGTTTCATTCTAACGATACTGGACTGATCTAGAATGATTTCAAACCTCTTATCACATGTTTTCAGTTTCGTTCTAACGATATTGGACCGATCTAGAATGATTTGATCTGAATATGAAGCAATCATCAAGCAGATAAATGTTCTGTCTCACTCTCACTTACCTTTACACAATATTTAGAATTGGCACTATTCCTATACCAGGACTTCCACTGAATATACAGTTTACCGTACTGCAGGTATTTCACCATTTCCAGGACAGCGATTGTTAAACAGTATATACGTCTAAGGAAAGAATAAGGTTTTCAAATTAAACACAGTAGAATCTATGCAATGAAACAAAACTGGGAGACTTATTAGTATAGCTGACAAAGACAATCTTTATATGAGATTTAAATATAGTAACTGTCCCTCTTCCAATCTGTTAACGTGCCCTATTTCACTGTGAGCCTGTTTCAATACTATACTATAATATGTGACCTGTTCTCTGAGAACCTGATCGAAGTAGGGGTGTTGAACTTGTCCTGTGCCCAGTGCTGGTTTCAGGACTGTCTGCTTACTTTAATGATGAGCTGCATGAGGTTCTTGCTAAGCCTGATCTGAGTTCACATGCTTGATTTAGAAAGGGGTATGGACTGTAATAAGTCTCATCTTGGCGTCATATTTAAAACATACAGTACCTGGGTTTTAATGCTTCTGTATACTTTCTAAAGCCAGGTTTATTGGGCCAGCCATATAGCCACTGCGCTAATAGTGAAATGCTATAAGGAACTCCAACAAGTAGTGACCCTGCTGCAATGGGAATGCAGACATGATTGAGCAGCATCCTGCAAAAAAAAGGGCATACAAACACAGTTGTTAAGTCTTATTTAACTTTCCATGTGATAACCTATATAGATAGATATACACAGTATATATGGTACATAGGACAAATAAGAACACAGGACAAATAAGAACAATACAGCCCTGCACAGGACAAATAAGAACAATACAGCCCTGCACAGGACAAATAAGAACAATACAGCCCTGCACAGGACAAATAAGAAAAATACAGCCCTGCACAGGACAAATAAGAACAATACAGACCTGCACAGGACAAATAAGAATAATACAGTCCTGCACAGGACAAATAAGAACAATACAGCCCTGCACAGGACAAATAAGAACAATACAGACCTGCACAGGACAAATAAGAATAATACAGTCCTGCACAGGACAAATAAGAACAATACAGCCCTGCACAGGACAAATAAGAACAATACAGCCCTGCACAGGACAAATAAGAACAATACAGCCCTGCACAGGACAAATAAGAACAATACAGCCCTGCACAGGACAAATAAGAACAATACAGCCCTGCACAGGACAAATAAGAACAATACAGCCCTGCACAGGACAAATAAGAACAATACAGCCCTGCACAGGACAAATAAGAACAATACAGCCCTGCACAGGACAAATAAGAACAATACAGCCTGCACAGGACAAATAAGAACAATACAGCCCTGCACAGGACTAATAAGAACATCAGTAACTGAGTTTTACAAAACAATCTTAAATGCATTAACTGTCTTTCACTCGTATATTGTACTTACATTTTATTTGTGTGCACAGATCACTAGACCTAATTTGCATTGCTGATTGTGTGAATTTTACCTATTGGATATGGAAGGGTAGTTTATTAGTCATGGTGGTTCCTCTTATAGAAGGTACAGGTCATCCACTAGCCTTCTTATTTCTGTAACTAAAGGTAGAGGACTATGAAAATAGGCGATATATATATATATATATTGAGAAATATGACTGTGACTATACAGTGTTATTATGAGTACTGTACCTTACCTGTACTTTGCCTTCATTTTGTATTCACTCACATTTACCGTATGCATGTGCAGCACCTTTGCACCAGGGCACTTATTCTAAATGAGATGTTACACCTCAATGAGTTTTTGTATTGTAAAATATTTGAAGTAAATACATTTACCATTAACTGTCTTTATTTTAAACTCAGTGGGGTGTATATGGCTCATTGCCTTCTTTAAATTGACCAATAACAACCACACAGGGTTGCAACTACAGCATTACAGCATAGAAATAAACATATACAGTGCCATGAAAAAGTATTTGCCCCCTGTCTGATTTTCTGCATTTTTGCACATTTTTCACATTGTATTTGGTCAGATTTTTTTTGTGGGTTGTAGTAGTATATAGAGGGAGTCTGAGATAAAAAATGACACCAAAGTTTGGTGCTTCTTCATTTGTTTGGTGTGCAAGGTAATCAAACATGCAATCTTCAGGTGTGAAAAAGTTATTGGACCCCCTAGTTAACTCAACCCAATTAAAGGGATAATTAGGGTCAGCTGTTTGAGTACTTTGGTTAACAACCAGGTCTGATTTGGGTCAGCACTGCCCAATATAAATCTAACTAACTTTGGCCCTTACCATCAGAGTGAAGTTGTCAGCACACAGGTTCTAGAGGCACATGCCATGAACAAAATAAATTCCTGAAGACCTCCGGAAAAAAGTTGTTGATGCCTATCAGTCTAGAAAGGGTTACAAAGCCATTTCTAAGGCTCTGGGGCTCCACCAAACCAGTCAGAGCCATATTGTACAAATGGAGAAAGTTTGGGACAGTAGTGAATCTTCCCAGGAGTGGCCGTCCTGCCAAAATCTCTCCAAGAGCAAGGCGTAAAATCGTCCAGGAAGTCACAAAGAACACTAGAACAACATCCAGGGATCTGCAGGCCTCTCTCGCCTCGGCTAAGGTCAGTGTTCATGACTCCACCATCAGACAGACACTGGGCAAAAATGGGATTCATGGCAGAGTAGCAAGGCAGAAACCATTGCTCACTAAGAAGAACATGAATGCTCGTCTCAAGTTTGCCAAAAAGCACCTGGATGATCCTCAAGAGTTCTGGAACAATGTTCTATGGACAGATGAGTCAAAAGTGGAACTTTTTGGCCGACATGGGCCCCGTTATGTCTAGCGAAAACCAAACACTGCATTCCACAGTAAGAACCTCATACCAACGGTCAAGCATGGTGATGGTAGTGTCATGGTTTGGGGATGCTTTGCTGCATCAGGACCTGGACGCCTTGCCATCATTGAAGGAACCATGAATTCTGCTCTGTATCAGAGAATTCTACAGGAGAATGCCAGGCCATCCGTCTGTGAGTTGAAGCTGAAGCGCAGCTGGGTCATGCAGTAAGACAATGATCCGAAACACACAAGCAAGTCTACATAAGAATGGTTGAAGAACAAGAAATTTTAAGTTTTGGAATGACCTAGTCAAAGTCCAGACCTAAACCCCATTGAGATGTTGTGGCAGGACCTGAAAAGAGCAGTTCATGCTCGAAAACCCACAAATGTCACTGAGTTGAAGGAGTTCTGCATGGAGGAGTGGGCCAAAATTCCTCCACGGCGCTGTGAGAGACTAATAAATAACTACAGGAAGCGTTTGGTTGCAGTTATTGCTGCTAAAGGTGGCGTAACCAGTTATTGAGTCTAAGGGGACGATTACTTTTTCACACGGGGACATTGGGTGTTGCATAACTTTCTTTAATAAATAAATGAAATATGTATCAAATTTGTGTGTTATTTGTTCACTCAGGGTCCCTTTTATCTAATATTAGGTTTTGGTTGAAGTTCTGATAACATTCAGTGTCAAAAATATGCAAAAATGCAGAAAATCAGACAGAGGGCAAATACTTTTTCATGGCACTGTACATATATAGGCCTTGTATACACATGTGCTATTATTATATTAATCAGTTATAATGTAGATTTATAATCATAGTTCTACATATAATATGTATTCCCTGCTGGGGATGGATACTATCAATATAACAATACTCATTGCAATCGGACAGTTACTAGAAGATGACCTTGATCGAGGACTCAGGGCGATACCAATTTCTAAAAATAGTAATGCTCATGAATTATTTTATTTTGTATAAAGGACAAGCAAGATGATGCAACTAAGTGCATTAGTACATGAATAAAGGAGGAACTGCCTTTGTAGTAGCCCACTTTCATCACTCTACTTGCCGCAAGTTCAAATGATAAGGCCCCTAGCGGATTTAGACAGTATTCTCCCTTTTAATTCCTTTGGCAGTACAGTATTTCAAATATGATGTGTCGTTACAGTATTCTTTGTGGTGTGGAAACTAAACAAGAGCGCTAAAGCAACGGACCGGAAGAGATCATTGGCTTGTTTTATTTTTTGTTTGTTTTAGCAATTGTAGTTGTTTTCAGTTTTTTGAATTATACTTCCATATCGGCCTCTTGCTTTAAAATCATAGGGGGGAAATATACACCAGCGTAGCTTACATCTATTATTAACACCCTCAGCACACTGAATCTGGGAATAATACTAAATTTACTGAAATGTACTGTTTTCCTAGCTTCACTGCAATGTATTCATACGAAAAGAAAAAAAACAGTAAAACTAAAACAAAACAACAGTCAAGGTTAAGACGTTCTCCCTATCCTTTATTTACTTATTTCGGTTCAAATAAAAAAAAAATCTAGTTTTAGGCCAGACTAAAAAAAAATATACAATTATCATTAACCGTGTTATATATAACAGGTTACCGATACCGTTTAATTTTTCCGGTCTGTGAGCCAAAAAACGTCAACATTTACCTTTGCAGAGTGGGGCGGAGACAGTCAGTACAGGCCATACAGGAAGTCCGTCTGGATTTGTGGGAGTGGAATTCCTATTGGATCAAATCAAGGATCGTAAAAAGGATAGGACAAATATGTCATAGATGGGCGGAGCTAAGACAGGGGCGTGTGTCTGGAGCCCTAGGATTTCTTATTCAGATTGCATATGGGAATAGAGTAGCAAGGAGTACATTTTGCAATGACTAGAGCCCAGTCCAGTTTGAAGAAAGGCTGGAGTAACACTGCTGTGACTCTCGATAGCCAATGCAAAATTATTTATTACACGTTCTTCAATAATCGGTTCAAAGGGGTTGTTAGTTATATGCATAATCAGTTCAGTTATAATTTACCTATTTAAAACAAAACAAAAACAAGTTTCAGTGCATTCACACCTTCATCAGAGCATCAAACTATAAACAAGAATCACTCAAATATATTCAATTACACACGGAAAAAAGAAGACAAGAAGTTCTCATTCTTCATAGATACTTAAAGTCATAAAGTGTGTAAATAATCTGTCTAGGAATCAGACAACTGTGATTATACGTTCAAACAGAACCTTGAGGTCTATTTATTAGCTATATAAAGATGTAAACAACATAAAAAAAAAACGTTCAAGAAACACATATACATAGCATGACAAAATTACAAAATCAATTTCCACTGTCAGGACCCTGCGATAATGATGCATGGCGCTAGTAAACTGGCGGTCACACAGTGACAGACATGCAGCGACTGAAGAACCAGCAGTCCCAAACTGGACAGTGTGGCTTGGGTGGGGCTGAGAGACATGTCGTTTGTTACAGCCACGAAAGTTGGAATTTGTATGTATTTATTTGCTCATGGTGAATGAACGACTCTGAAACAAAAGCACAGAAGTGAATCACTGCAAAACAAAGCACGCATCAGCCAATCATGACCTGTGTACTTTTTTTGGACTGGGGAGTTTGGGAGGCGGAGTTTTGTATCGCACGTCAGCGACGTCGCCCAACGCGAATGAAACGCAGGTACAGCGCTCGCAGTGTGCGGGTTATGAATTAGTTCTGTGATTGGAATGTAAAGGAGAAATGTAACGAAGTAACAGAACTCCTCCGGACGCACGAAACTCTGAAGACATGAACTTCTTTAAAACCTGTCCGACGAGGTTAGTGCCCTGGCAAGGACTGCTGGTCGTGTGCGCACTGATCAGGCTTGCATTTGGAGGTAAGGTCTGACAGAACTTTTTTTCCAGTCTGTTTGCTCGGGACGCACATTCACAGCCGACCCCCTTGAAGCGGAGTTTTGTTTGTTTAGGTTCGTGCAGCTGTTCTCGCTCATGACCATTTGCTCCATTTAAGATGCAACTACATACTGCACATAACTTATATGCGCCGGAACATTGACTTCGTATCTACTGTATGTAACAAAGTGTTTTGTTTACAAGATACATTGATTTGTTGTCAACAAGTTTTATTAATCGAAAATGTAGTAATATCCATCTTTTTTTAAATATTCTACTATGATTGTACATACACTAATAGACGTGATCTATGCAATCCCGTATGAACCCAGTATTGATTTTGACAATCTCTAGCACTTCTGTAACCAGCTAGTTTTCATTGAGTATAACTTATTAAAAACGTATTGTTTATTATTAGTTTTGCTCCAGAAATGAATTGATCTCTTTAGAAAAAAAAGTTGTACTACAATAAGGAGAAATGTTGCAACCCCACTTTCCGTTCATAAACCCAGACAGTTTTCAGAGACACAACTGCAATATTTAAGAAGTGATGTATGTAGCCAATGTATACATACAATACAATACGGTCATGAGGAATACAACATTACACACAATACAATAAAGTCATGAGGAATACAACATTACACACAATACAAGAGTCATGAGGAATACAACATTACACACAATACAAGAGTCATGAGGAATACAACATTACACACAATACAAGAGTCATGAGGAACACAACATTACACACAATACAAGAGTCATGAGGAATACAACATTACACACAATACAAGAGTCATGAGGAATACAACATTACACACAATACAAGAGTCATGAGGAACACAACATTACACACAATACAAGAGTCATGAGGAATACAACATTACACACAATACAAGAGTCATGAGGAATACAACATTACACACAATACCATACAGTGATGAGGAATATAACATTTAATTCTCTAATAAGGGCTGTCTCGGTGCTATGTGCAGCTCGAAATCCACACTGGAATTTCTCATACATGCTGTTGGGAGCTAAATTGCTTTGTGCTTGGTTTACAACAATCCGTTCAAGAACCTTTGATAAAAATGGCAGATTGGAAATTGGCCTAAAGTTATTGAGGTCTTTAGGGTCCAAGTTTGTTTTTTTAAGTAATCGCCTCTACCTTGAGTGCTAAAGGAACTATGCCAAAGGCAAGTGGTTCATTTCTAATTTGTTTGATGTGTGTGTTGACAGCATAAAGTATTTCTAGTGATATTTAGAAGGGATGGGATCAAGAGAGCATGCTGTGGGTCATATGCAGAATTAGCTCTGCCAGGTGCTCCAAAGAAATCATTGAAAAAGACTCCATCATGGCCTTAGTCTTGAAATACATTTTCTTATTTAGTTATTTGCCTGTTTTTTGTTCTTTATGCTTTGATTTGATATAGAGATTTTCAAGAACCACACACTAGCAGAGTTCTTCCAGGTATCACTTCCTGTGGTCGTTGCCATGGTCTGGCCAAAGTGAGTTTCACACAGGAAGTGCACCAGGAAGAGCAATTCAAGCTTGCTAAGCTTGGGTGACCCATAACAACCAATCTGCAATACCTGCAATTAAAGTTACAAAAATAATAAATAAAAAAACAGCATCGAACAAAGATATTTCAGCAGCAATATGCAGGGCTCAGTTGCTAATAAGCGGTAAGAACATCTTCATTTTCAAGTTGTTATTATCATTCCTTTAATACTTTTCTTATGTTTAAGAAACCCTAGGAATGTTTATGACAGGAGAAGAAACTCTGGTGTGCTGGGATGGTGCAATTCTTCTTGCATTTGGGGTTGCACTGGGTAGCCAATATGACCTTTTATTATAATGCTGGGGATATTGTGGAGTCAGACATCTGTATGTCACACTTTCATATATCTAGGTTTACAAGGCTCTGTGGAGCTGCAGTGTTATTATGAGATGTGTTGCTGTTGTTTCTGAAAGCTGGGTTTACAAGGCTCTGTGGAGCTGCAGTGTTATTGTGAGATGTTGTGTTGTTTCTGAGAGCTGGGTTTACAAGACTCTATGGAGCTGCAGTGTTATTGTGAGATGTTGTGTTGTTTCTGAAAGCTGGGTTTACAAGACTCTATGGAGCTGCAGTGTTATTGTGAGATGTTGTGTTGTTTCTGAAAGCTGGGTTTACAAGACTCTATGGAGCTGCAGTGTTATTGTGAGATGTTGTGTTGTTTCTGAAAGCTGGGTTTACAAGACTCTATGGAGCTGCAGTGTTATTGTGAGATGTTGTGTTGTTTCTGAAAGCTGGGTTTACAAGACTCTATGGAGCTGCAGTGTTATTGTGAGATGTTGTGAGCCAGTCTACTTCAAAGGCCCGCAGAGCTGCAGAACAGGTGTTTCATGTCTCCCCTAATGAAAGGTGTCAGTGTCAGGAGCCCTTACTGGAGAAGGCAATGACTCCCTGATTACAGCTCTTCAGAAGTACTGCAAGGCTATGAAAGCTACATTACTGTAATTTTCCACTGCAAACGTCATGGCAATGGACCTTTTGAATCTTGACATTTTTTTTGGTGGAATTTTTAGTTGAATGTAGTTTTTAGAGCGTGAGTGTCTTTTTTTTTGTTCTCCATAAAATAAGCAAAAGGAATGTTTTCTGCTAGAAAATGTTGAAATATAGAAACTGATTTCTTTATAGATATTTATACAGATTATTTTTTAAATGTGCCAAAAAAGTCAATAATTAAAACCTTCATTCATCCCTCAGTGTTTATACTGTATCACTGATACCTCAGCCATTTATCAATCAATCAATCAATCAATCAATTCTATTTTATATAACACCTTTCATAGTGGACCACCATCACAAAGAGCTTTACAAGATAGTGAGGAACAATGCATAATACATTAAATACAGCGAAATACAGGACATAGTAAATTATTTACAAAACAGTAAAAACAATGCAAACACATTAAATACAAGCATAATACGTTAAATAAAAGGCTAGGATGTGAATTCTAAACATTGTGGATGTGTGTGTCAAAGCTGTAATAGCAAATTAGACAATAGCTAATAACAGATATCAGGCTTAAAGAGCATTGAAAGCAAGAGAGAACAAGTGGGTCTTGAGAGTTGATTTGAATCGAGTGACTGTGGGAGCTACACACACTAAAGCTGGGAGAGAGTTTATACCACTGGTATCTCATGAAACTACTAGAGTAAATGTCCTCATGATTCATTAGCAGAGCAATGTGTAGCTGTACTGAATACAGAGGCTTATACCACTGGTATCTCATGAAACTACTAGAGTAACTGTGCTCATGATTCCCTATGGCAGCCCTTATCAAACACGTAAACAATAAAGACATGATGCAGTTCACAATCAGTGCTCGACTATGACTAGCATATACACAGCATGATCTTCATGCTGTTCAGGAAATCGAAAATCACCATGCAATTTGGGCCAATTCACAGGAAGCCATGCATGCAGTATTGTTATAGAAGGGAAAAATTTACAGTAGTTAAAATCGAACAACGCTAAACTGACAATTCAGCTGATGTCATTGTCAGTTTACAGCCTCGTTGTGGCAATGTAAATGTCAGCTCTCCGGATGAGAGGAAAAGTCGCTTCCAATCAATGGGCTTTTAAACCTCAATGTGAGAGTGAATTGCCATTGATCGGTACGCAGCTGTACAGGCCAGAGAAGGTCAGCTTGTCTGGTTCTGAAATCGACACATTAATGAATGGATTTATTTAATACCTGCCGATTTGAAATACTTCTTAAAGGCAGTTAGGAATGTCAGCACCCCGCTAGTATGTACATCACACGTCCCAGAATCGGGTGGTCCTGTAAATAGAGTCTGTCCCAATGTGAATACAGTGTTTGTATTCTAACAGTGAGGATTGATTGATCATATCACAGTGATGTGATTCTATTGTCAGTTGATGAGGACGAGTGTCAGCAGATCAGCCCATGTGGTTTCTAAGACAGTTCTATATAATTAATGCCAGTTCAGAAAGCAAGCTGTTGTGTAACACGGGTACACTACTCGTTACATGCGTTCACTGGATTTAGAAACGCACCAGTGAAGATCACCGGAGGGGCCGAGGTAGGGTTACCATAAGTCCGGGTTTTCCCGGACATTACCTCTTTTTTGGTCCTCCGATCTCCGTACGGGCGGATTTTTGAAAAATGAATAAATGTGTGGGATTTTGCCTTGTTCGTGCTTTTTTCAGAATCAATGCTGGTAGAACTGCAATTCCCAGCTTGCCCTATAGCAGTGCGCCTGTGCTGACGGCATGTGTGTGTACGGAGCAGACGTTACAGCCTTGCAGTCAGAAAGAGCGGTTTGTCATGTGGGTGCAACCGCAGCGTGGAACGCACTGACACTGCTACGCAGTTAGTGGTGAGTAAATGCTGCAGGCCAAGCTAAAAGTTCAAATCAAGTTTGTTACTTGTTGATTTTGATTTGTTTTAAACACATGAGAGTTGGATGAAGTGACCTATCACTGAACACAATGCCAAAACGAAAATGTAAATTTACTGAAGAACTAAAGAAAAAATCTCTGAGTTTTCGTAGTGGTTGAGTGGAATGGGAAGCAGAGTGCTTGATATGTAGAGCTGGTACGTATGTCTCTGTTGCAAACAAAGGTGCTCTTGATTTGCAAACTCATGTTGATTCTGAGAAACGCAAGAAGTGTGTTCGAGGAGAAAGCTCATCAGCAAAGTTAACAGATTATTTTGTTAAACAAGGCAGCAAGATTGTTACTGCCGCAGAAGGCATTCTAGTGTGTCATACTGTCACGCATCATTATTGTTTCAAGTCAATGGTTTGCACGTCTTTCTTACTGAAAAAGACATTCCCTGATTCTGAGATAGCCTGAAAATTTTCAAGTGCTAGACTTTAATCGGTGTGGGTTGCTCAGCACAGATTTTGAACAACTGTGTCCATCACGGAGCAGACACACTTGATGTTGACATTGAGAGCATTATTTTAAAGATTTACAACTATTTTCATACTGTCCAAAGTGAGCTTCTGAAGGAATACTGTGAGTTTGTTGATGTTGAATACAGAAAGCTGCTTTATCACAGCAAGACACGCTGGCTGTCCTTATTTCCAGGTATTACAAGGCTGCTTCAGATGTTTCCGGCCTTGAAGTCGTTCTTCCTATCACAGAACAAACCACCCACCCAGCGCAAGGAGGAACGTGATGAAGAGTGTAACATATTTTGTGCAAAAGTATAATGTCTGTACAGCACATGCTTAGAATATTTGGAGATGTGGATGGCACCCCAGGAAGACTTCTCTTGTTTCATGTGGATTGCCCTGAGTGAGATGCCAAATTGGAATGATGTGGAATCTTATGTCATACCTGACAGAGAAGGGGGTGCAAATTGATAAGTGCTTTGATCAGTTCAGCAATTTCAAGAAATTTGTGGAAGCATGCTACAGTGATGAAGAGTTCAATAAATTGCTTGCACACCAAAAATGGAGCAAATAATTTGAGAAGTCCAAAAACATTGAATGTCACTCAGAACTGTTAAAGATTGTACAGTTTTTCTTTGCTGTCCCCTCTCACAATGCAAATGTAGAGCAAGTTTTTTCATGGATGCAAAGCCAGTTGACAAAGGAAAGAAACAACTTGACGGTTGAGTCTCTGAAAAGGATCCTGCTTGTACAGTACAACTTCCGGCACATACTTTCATGGCTACTTGATGAGCAATCAACCACTGCTGAGAAGGATGCGCTCTACAGAGAAATATGCATGGGCACAACTGGAAGAAGCGCAGCAGGAACAGACTGACTACATGTAAAAAGGTAGGCTACGTGGCTACATTTAAAATGTGATGCCCCGCCGGCAGTGTCCTGTATTTGGGAACTTGAAATATAGTAATTCAGTTTACTATTCAGCTAATTGTCCAACTGTGTTTGGCTGCTTAAAACAAGAATACAAAACCTTTCTTTTGAAGCATTTGTTGGCAATAAACATTGGTATTTAATCTGTAGTGCTGATGGTCTTCATGCAGTGCCTGGATTCAGTACTATTATGGTAACTGCAGTGTTGATGGTCTTCATGCAGTGCCTGGATTCAGTACTATTATGGTAACTGCAGTGATGATTGTATTCAAGCAGTGCCTGGATTCAGTACTATTATGGTAACTGCAGTGATGATGGTATTCAAGCAGTGCCTGGATTCAGTACTATTATGGTAACTGCAGTGATGATGGTATTCAAGCAGTGCCTGGATTCAGTACTATTATGGTAACTGTAGTGTTGATGATTCAGTACTATTATGGTAACTGTGCTCTCAATCGTTACCAATAAGAACTGTATTTTTTATTTAGGCCTATCTGTTTCTAAAGTATTTCTTCCTTCTTTTTTTGAATTGAATTAAAGAATCACAGGTACAGAAGTCCTGGCTTTGAACTCTTTTTATCATCAAAATTTCTCTGTATAAAATCAGATAAACGTGAACGTGTTGGTTCTTGTAAAATTGAATGTATAACTGCATGTTTCTTTATTTCTCTGTTTCTTTCTAGAGGATATGTGTCTTGTTGTATTGTGGCTGTACTTGCTGGAGGTCTGTCTGCCAGTTCTGTACATGCTCTATCGTATTTCAAACAGCCGTGGCGCCAGCAGACTGGCTGTCCTGGGACGGGAGAGTTATGTTTTGTGGAACAGAGAAAGAGATGGGTGGCCTCAGTGTTATAGAGACACTGCAGGGCAAGACAGGACAGTAAAACAAACACATTTCTCATTCTGTTTTTTTTATTTTGAACTTGGGACATTTAAAGCTTTTGAGAGCAATGTCAGTCAATTCCAGAATCAAATCCAATTCCAGAATCAAATACTTCAAACATACAGATGTGCTGTCTTTTTAAACCCATTTAAACCCCACACTTCAAAATACAAGCCAGGAGAATCCAGTGCAACCACCCCACCCCTGAAAGCTCATATTAAATTTGCTTTCAGTATAATATTACCTTGCAATAAGAAAAGCAAGTTAAGCACTTTTCTATTTCGGACCCAAAATCTTGTGTCTGTGCAAAAACGTTAAGTGCTGTGAAAGCAGCGTGTTGTACAAGGACTTGTTGAACTTTGAACTGTTGTTAAATACCCAAGTGGTTATTTTGGAGAATAACAAATACATTTTTATTAAAGTAACTTTTTCAGCTCCTGAGTGGCGCATCCAGTAAAGGTGCTCTGCGTGGAGTGCAGGATGCGCCCTATAGCCTGGGGATCGCTGGTTCGAGTCCAGGTTATGCCATCGCAGATCGTGTCCGGAAGTTCCCAGGGGGCGGCGCACAATTGGCCGAGTGCCACCTGGATGGGGAGGGTTCAGGTCGCAGGGTAATCCTTGGTTCACCGCGCACCAGCGACTCCTGTGGACGATAGGGCACTTGCGGGTCTGCTGTAGAAGCCACTCAGATCTGTGTTGTCCTCCGGCACTATGGGTCTGGGGCTTTGCTGTAGACCTGCAGCGCAAAAAAAGATGGCTTGGCAGGACACGTGTGTCTGCCGCCGTTTCCCGAGTTGCAGAGTTGAAAAAATTGTAATTGGGCATTCCAAATTGGGGAGAAAACTGGGGTAAAAAAACAAAAAAACATTGGCGATGACTAAATTAAAAAAAAAGTTAACTTTTCAGAGGAATTCAGACTGTAATTATAGACCCTGGATGTTGTGAATCTGCACACCTGTGAGACTGGAATGTGATGTCTGTTGTAGCACAGGGAGCTTCACTTTACAAGATCCAACAAGTTTACTGTGTCTGTGCACACCTGTAGTACTGTGAGTCTGGAATGTGATGTCTGTTACAAGATCCAACGAGTTTACTGTGTCTGGATGAATTAAACAGCTTCAATAATCCCTTGTTCAGGCTTGCTCAGGTAAACTATGCCGGTGACTTTGTTGAACATGCCATGGGTTCAGAAACAGTAACCCTGATGGTTTGAGATGGCTTTGTTGAACATGCCATGGGTGCAGAAACAGTAACCCTGATGGTTTGAGATGGCTTTGTTGAACATGCCATGGGTGCAGAAACAGTAACCCTGATGGTTTGAGATGACTTTGAACATGCCATGGGTGCAGAAACAGTAACCCTGATGGTTTGGGATGGCTTTGTTAAAAATGCCATGGGTGCAGAAACAGTAACCCTGATGGTTTGAGATGGCTTTGTTGAACATGCCATGGGTGCAGAAACAGTAACCCTGATGGTTTGAGATGACTTTGTTGAACATGCCATGGGTGCAGAAACAGTAACCCTGATGGTTTGAGATGACTTTGAACATGCCATGGGTGCAGAAACAGTAACCCTGATGGTTTGGGATGGCTTTGTTAAAAATGCCATGGGTGCAGAAACAGTAACCCTGATGGTTTGAGATGGCTTTGTTGAACATGCCATGGGTGCAGAAACAGTAACCCTGATGGTTTGAGATGGCTTTGTTGAACATGCCATGGGTGCAGAAACAGTAACCCTGATGGTTTGAGATGACTTTGAACATGCCATGGGTGCAGAAACAGTAACCCTGATGGTTTAATAACACACAGAAGTGAGGAGGAATCCTTGTTTGTTTCTGAAATGACTGAACCGTACTGTAAAAGTGCAATTCATTAGTAATAATGACACTCCTGACCTTCAGAAAGTACTTCAGACTTTCTTCAAAATCAGCTATGGGCTTTTCTAAGGATAGGATTTGACCAAATATTTAAAACATTGGAGCCACGATATTCTGTGATCCCAAATCCTTCAACAAAAGTCAAGTACTCAACATATACTGGAAACTGTTCAATTCACAAATCAGAGTTGGTGTTTGAAGTGATGAAGAAATACGCATTTCATAAATAGAATACCGTGGGGTCACCAAACTACTACTTCTATTACAGCTGTATTATTTTGTCAAAATATGTAACATTATTATTATTATTATTATTATTATTATTATTATTATTATTATTATTATTATTACAGCCAGTTTGACAATCTTATTATAAAAAAATAATGTACAGCTCTTCTCCTAATCTAGTTTGAATTTCCTCAACACAATCTAATGTAATAAGTCTTTCTAAATGTCTTTAATGAAATGCACTGTTTTCTGTTTGTCTATTTCTGGCATCTTTTTTAATCCTGTTAGATGGTGATGTTGGAGGTAATAAATCAATGTGGATCATGCTTGTATGCCTCCTGCTATGCAATTCAGTGCTCTGTCTCTTCCTCGCAGCCTCTTTCTATGGTGACGGCTACATGGAGCTGAAAACGGTGGAGTCGTGGTCCCGCTCGTCCCTGTATGTGAGGTTCCGCACCTCCAGACCCAGCGGCATGCTCTTCCTGGCAGCAGGGCACACAGACTACTGCCTGGTGGAGCTGCACTCCACTCGCTTACAGGTACTCGCAATAGCATGACTGTGCTGGAACAGCAGATAACTGCATTGGATTGCCTTTACATTGCAGCAGCAATGGAGGTTTTCACAAGCGTATTCCCTGATTTCAAAAATACATCAATCACTGTATTTCACTCCATGTAAATAAGGTACATAAACTTAAATATGACATCAATCTCAACTGGGCCACTCACTACTTTTTATAGCAGCATCTCTATTTGATTTGATTCACATATGTCCAGCATGTTGCAGTATTTAGGTTATATGGATTTAATCCATAAATTCACACTAAAAATCTTTTATACCATATATGGCTTCAAACATGAGCTGCATTTTGATGTTTTGCCTGATACAGGACAGTGAGACCAAAGCATTGCACGCTTCAACGCACTTTAGATGCAGAATAAAGGAACAGCATTCCACAGCCTCTTCATTTTAAAGTCTTCCCTGCTTATATTACCGTTTAAGTGTTGTCTCTTGGACTCAAATGTAACTTTGCAAAAGCATACTTTGTCATTGTTAATGTTTGCCCACAAAAGAGAGCACTGAATGAAATGTCTATATTTGAATATCCTTGGAGAATGTTTGATCGTATCTGTGTTTCCTTTCAGGTGAAGTTGGACTTGGGATCTGGGGAGCGCATACTTCGCTCAGAGAAAGGCACCCCACTGAATGATCTCGCCTGGCACACAGCTGAACTGCAGCATGACAATAACAGCGTGACCCTGACTGTGGACAAGCACTTTCAAGCGAGTGTCAGAATGCCAGGCCTGCTGCATGATCTCAGCATCCAGGAGGGCCTGTACGTGGGAGGCACTGGAGGTCTGGACAAACCGTACCTCGTCACGGAGCCCAGCGGCTTTCGAGGGTGCATTGATGAGCTCCTGTTTAACCAGCATAATCTGCTGTCCTCGCTCAGGTCCTATTACGGGTTCAAACATGTATACGAGGTGTCCTTGGGCTGCAGCCCTCAGTTCTTTGCCAGTGAAGACGACCCGGTCAGTTTCTTCAGCTCCAAAGCTTATATTTCTTTCCCACTTTGGAATGTGCAAGAGGGAGGAGTATTTGAGTGCATGGTCCACACATCAGCTGAGCAAGGACTTCTTCTGTACAACTCTGCTCGTCAGGGAGACTTTGTAGCCATGGAGATCCGAGAAGGGCTGATCATTGCGGTTGTGGGAAAAGGTGGGAGTAAAAATGAGCTTTCCTCCCTTAGTCAAGTTAATGATAGGAAATGGCATTACATAAAACTACAGTTTACATCGAGGAACCTTCAGCTTACAGTGGATGAGGAGACTGTGAAAAAAATCCTGAGTTCCCCCAACAAGGCTCTCAGTCTGAGGGGTCCCCTTTTTATAGGGGGTATAGATGATAGCACTCGAGCAGAAGTCCGGAATCAGGGCTTGGTCTCGGTCTCAGGAAAGCGTGCCAGAGGAGGGTCCTTTAAAGGCTGCTTGAAAGACATCAAAGCCAACTCTGAGAAAATGGGCCTAAAGAATGCTGAGGTTACTAAAGACATTTCCGTGGGGTGTGAACCAGAAAAGGAACCAGAGCCTACAATGCAAGCCACCCCCACTACTGTCCCCCTGCCTCAAATCCCATCCACATCTGCTGCCATTCCTACAAGCGCCAAGCCTCAGGAAAAGAAGCATGGCAGCTTCCTGGCCCTCAATAACCTTGTGGTTCCAGAAGGGGGCCGTGCATCTCTCGGGTCCAAGCACATTAAAGTCAGCCTGGAATTCAAGAAGCTGGGTATTCGTCAGTCACAGATCGTTTTTAAGATCCAAGAGCAGCCTGTCCACGGGCAGCTGAGGTTGGATATAGATCAGGATCAAGAAGAAAACACTTTCTCCATGTTGGACCTCTGGCATGGTAGGGTTATGTACGTTCATGGTGGTTCAGAGGATCCCCTTGACTTTTTTATGTTTTCTGTCTTTGCCAGCAGCAAGAAAGAAGTCCCACCCTATCTAAAGGGAAATAAGCAATACAGATTTAACATTAGCGTAACCCCCACCAATGATGCCCCAGAACTGACTCTCCTTGAAGGAAACCTCTTTGTATTGTTGGAGAACTCAAAGAAGCCTCTAACAACTGATGTGTTGAAAGCCACTGACGTCGACAGCAATTCTACAGAGCTGGTGTTTTCAGTGCTGGGTAACCTGAATGCAGATGCTGGCTATCTTGAAAACACTAAGAACCCTGGTAAAGTTCTAAATACTTTCTCGCACACTGACTTGGAGGAAGGAAGAATACAGTATGTTCATAGTGGAGTGAGAAACTCCAGGATTGTGTTAAGAGTCAGTGACGGGGATAAAGTGAGCAACACCGTGGTCCTGCGAATAATGGCTATACCACTGGATTATAACATTGCAAACAACACAGGTGTGGAAGTGACGCAGGGAGAAGTGGCCTTGATTGGTACCAACCACCTGGCAGTACAGACTAATGCGGTCAAACAGGAGCTAGATCTCCGGTACGATATCATTGAGCCCCCCAAGTATGGGGAAGTACAGAGGTGGCACTCCAGCGGAGAGTGGAAACCCACCAGCACATTCTCCCAGCGCACACTCGAACGTGAACGTGTGCGATACGTGAGCACTTACCAGGAACTTCAGTCCAGCAATGCTACTGACAATTTCAAATGCAAAGTCAGTATCGGAAGCTTGGCCAGCGAGGAACTGTTCTTTCCAGTTACAGTGAAATGGGTTCAGTATAAACTACTGAAAAACAGTGCACTAGAAATTGACAAAGTAAGGAGAGTGGCACTAAATTCAGAACACCTCCATGCCATTGTTGAAGGCGTGACAGTAGCGGAAAACAATCTGTATTACCGGCTTTTGACATTACCCAAGAAAGGCAAGCTTCTGCTGAACAACAAAGTGTTGAAGAAAAACTCAACTTTTAGCCAAAGAAATGTCACTGAGCAGAAAGTAGAATATGAGCTGGTTGAAAGACCACGTGAAGACTCAAAGGACATGTTTACCTTCCAGGTTCTCTCCAAACACGCACATTCAGGGGCCTATGATTTCAAACTTGCCATCAAGGCAGATGTCAACAGTATCATCCTAACCAATACTGGGCTTTCTTTAATCGAGGGAGAAAGTAAACTGATATCAAAAGAGGAATTGTTTTCAGAAACCCTGATCACAAAAGAAATGTTCTACAAAATCACAAGCAGCCCCAAACATGGGAAGTTAAAGCGTATAAACCTTTCTGACTCTGCCTCCAGCAATGACAACATGACGGTGTTCACCAACGCAGATATCCTTGGGGAACGCATTCTGTACGTCCACGATGACTCTGAAACCACCCATGATGAGTTTACTTTCATTGCATCCCTCAACAAGTCTGGGGCGGGGGCTGCAGCTGTGGAGAGCTCCTTTAACATTTCCATTGAGCTCAAGAATGACGAGAAGCCAGTGCGTGTTGTTGATAAGATCTTCCATGTGGCCAGAAATGGTCAGAAACTGTTAACTGTGGAAGATCTCTGCTATCACGATGGGGACTCTGATTTTGACAATGGCCAGCTGTTGTACACTCGACGCGGAATACCGAACGGGGACCTGGTCCTTGTGAATGACACCTCTCACAAGCTCTACCAGTTCCATCAGGAAGACCTGGAGCTGAGGCGTGTCTTATTCTTGCACCGTGGGACAGATTACGGGCGTTTCGTGTTGTTTGTGACTGATGGGAAGCATTATACATCGTCGCTGCTGGAGGTCAGTGCACACGAACCCTACATCCAGATAGCCAACAGTACAGGGCTGCTGGTACAAAAAGGACATGCAGCGTCTTTCAACGCAGCCAACTTCAGTGTGGCCACCAACATGGATGTAAGAGACGATAAGGAGGTCACCTACAAATTGTTTCTCCCACCAAAGCATGGCAGACTGCATATAAATGATCTTCTAGTGGATTCTTTCACGCAGCACGATTTGAGAAGGGATCACCTGGTCTATCAACATGACAACAGTAACAACTTGGTGGACAGATTCAACTTTACCGTGAAGGTTAAGGATGTCCGTCTGGATGCTGGAGTTTTTGTCCGAGTGTATTTGGAGAGTCACCAGCGCCCCCCAAAGGTTGTGCACAACAGAACTCTTCTGGTAGAAGAGGGGAAGCCTGTGAAGATCAGTAAAAGAAAACTTGAGGTGTAGTTCACATTTATCTTTCATTGTAAAGTTTAAGTTAAGTTTCTTGCTGGATGGCTTTTGCTCCAGTAGGATATGTTTTTATACATAGGAAGCAGCAACTGTCTCAAATGTTTAGGTTAATACAGGTTGAAGTCAGTGGCGACTGGTGACCAAAAAAAAATGGGGAGGCAGAATAAAAGGCAGAGGGCTTGGGGGTCATTTTTCTTTTCACTGTAAACATCCTGACAACTTTTTACACTTACAACTTTAAAGTCAGTTTCAAAGCTCTTTTCAAAATGTCCGTTCTAGTGCACTGGGGTTTGAGATCAGTCCTCTAAATTATGCAGGAAATTAAAAATAACAAAAGTGTTCTTTCTTTCTTAATCTCTTGTAGCACAGTAAAGTAAATGGATTAAATCAAGTCATTCATTGTGGTTTTTGACGTCCTAGTAAATACGGGTGCTTGTTCAATGTGAGCAGCAATCGTAGCATGTAATTATTTCTGTGAGTTCCCTGCCACGCCGAATTTTGCATTACTTTTGCATTGTCGTCGTGGTTTAAATGTTAACTTTCTGCATTATAAATTAAATGTATTTTTTAGACATCAAAACAGAAAAAAAAACACAAAACAGATCAAGTGAAATTTAAATGAACACAGTAGTTATTACTTTCCGTTCTGCCTACTTTTTGTTGATATTTGCTTTGAAATATTCGCTATATCTAGCCTCAGAAGAAATACTGTGTATTTAGAAACTACAATTACAGGTAGAAGCATTTAAACTCATCAAAATGTACAAATCCTTTGCTGTTTTCCATACACTACACGTATGACGAATACGAGCACAGTTAGTAATAATAAAACCAGCACAAATTCATAGGTCATTATTTCTCAATTGAATATTTTCCAATTCCGTACTGCATTTCTTTTTAAAAGCCTAATTGCTTGAACACCACATACTTACTGTATTCTAGCTTTAAAAATGCCTGCACAAGACAAGCGCCAGTTTGGCTAATAAGGTGATAAAGCAGCTGTGTTTAAATGTTTTTATTTTCTACCGTTGTGATGGATTTCTTTTTGTTCTGGTCACTTCAGTAGGGGGCGGGAGGGTATGAGCTGCTCCTCAAATTAAAACCAGGGTTCAGACTACGTCACCTGTCATTGCTAGTACTGTGGTTAATATAGGCATGTTGAATCTAGGGTTTAGGTTAAAATGTCATTTTTTTCTTGCATTTTAGACTATTTTTGTTTTATTGAACATTATTATATTCTAATGCTACACAACATCTCTCTCTCTCTCTCTCTCTCTCTCTCTCTCTCTCTCTCTCTCTCTCTCTCTCACTTTGAAATTTTGAAGAAGCACTGCCTCCCTTGCCTCCTCTAAGGAGTCTCCATTGGTTGAAACCATGATTCTATAACACTCCCTCTGTGCTGACTGGTTGGTTTCAGGTTGTGCATGAAGATAGCTTACCTGTGGAAATCGTTTACACTGTTAAGATCGCTCCTACCTACGGATACATCCGCAGCTTTGCTGAAGGGGAGGGGCGATACCTGGGAAGTGAACAAGCCCCTATCCAGAGCTTCACACAGCAAGACATTAATGATGGCAACATCCAGTATGTGCATGTCACTGCCGATCAGCACAAGGACAGCATCGAGCTGCAGGTCTCCAATGGAGTGACTGAGGTTGGGGGACTCCAGGTCTGCATTGATGTTATACCTCGTCTAATCCCACTGAAAGTGTCCAACATCACGCTGAAGGAAGGAGCGGCCAAGGCGCTGACAGAGGACATCATTCAAGTTACTAGCCAACACTTTGCTGGCCTGGACTTGGAGTACTCTGTGTGGGAGCCTCCGCAGCATGGGCAGATAGAGCACTCCCGATCCCCCGGCGTGAAGCTCCTTGTGTTCACCAGAAAGCAGGTACGTGTGAAGCTTGTTCCGCTCTGCGGAGGTCGCATGTTTCCAGGTCTTTGGAAGCCTCTTGCAGCGTGTTTTCTTTTTCGTTGTTCTGCTAGGTTCAGCAGGAGTTCATTTATTATGTGCATGATGACAGTGAGACGACGTCTGATAATTTTACCATCATTGCCAACGACACTGAGCTTCGGAAGCAGAGCCAGCCCTGCACTGTCTATGTAAACGTTATGCCAGTGAATGACGAGGCACCGGTTATAACTGCCAACACAATATTAAAGGTGAGTACGTCTTCTTTTATATTCATTGCAAAGTGAACATACAGTGCCTTGCAAAAGTATTCAGACCTCTGTCCAATTCTCTCATATTACTGAATTACAAATGGTACACTGAAATTTTGTTCTGTTTGATATTTTATTTTAAAAAACTGAAACTCAAAATCAATTATTGTAAGGTGACATTGGTTTTATGTTGGGAAATATTTTTAAGAAAAATAAAACTGAAATATCTTGCTTGCATAAGTATTCAACCCCTGTGCTGTGGAAGCTCCCAGTTTACACCGATGAAAGAAATTGTCTTGACGAGGACACAGTTACCTTACCATTGGCCTCCACCTGTGAACCATTAAAGTTGCTGTCACATTTTCTGTATAAAACCCCACTGTTGAAGGATCATTGGTCAGGCTGTGAATCTGAGGGAAAATGAAGACCAAGGAGCATTCTACAGAAGTTAGAGATAAAGTAATACAAATGCATAGATTAGGGTACAAAATAATATCCAAGTGTTTGGATATCCCAGTGAGCACAGTTGGATCAATAATCAGGAAGTGGAAGCTGCATCACACCACCCAGGCACTGCCAGGAAAAGGCTGTCCCTCAAAACTCAGCGCTCAAACAAGAAGGAGTCTTGTGAGAGAATTCACAGAGAGGCCAACAATCACTTTGAAGGAGCTACAGAGTTCAGTGGCTGGGAGTGGAGTAATGGTGCACCAGTCAACCATATCAAGAGCTCTGCATAACACTGGCCTGTATGGGAGGGTGGCAAGAAAGAAGCCGTTACTCAAAAAGTACCATCTGAAAGCACGACTGGAGTTTGCCAGAAAGCACGAGAGTGACCCAGCTGCGATATGGGAAAAGGTTTTGTGGTCAGATGAGACCAAGATAGAGCTTTTTGGCCAAAACTCAAAGCGCTATGTGTGGCACAAACCTAACACTGCCCATGCCTCAGGACACACCATCCCTACAGTGAAGTATGGTGGTGGCAGCTGTGGGGATGCTTCTCATCAGCAGGGACTGGGCATCTTGTTAAAATTGAAGAAAGAATGGATGGAGCAAAATACAGGGAAATACTGCAAGAGAACCTGCTTCAGTCCGCTAAAAAACTGAAGCTTGGGAGGAAATTCACCTTTCAGCAGGACAATGATCCCAAGCACAAGGCCAAAGCAACACTGGAGTGGCTCAAGAACAAAAAGGTGAATGTCCTGATCTCAATCCCATTGAGAATCTGTGGCACTATTTGGCACTATTTGAAAATTGCGGTCCACAAGCGTCTTCCAACCAACCTGAACAACCTGGAGCAAATCTGCCAAGAAGAATGGGCCAAAATCACTCCGACACTGTGTGCAAAGCTGGTACATACTTACCCCAAAAGACTTAAAGCTGTTATTGCAGCGAAAGGTGGCTCTACCAAATATTAATGTGTGGGGGTTGAATACTTATGCAAGCAAGATATTTCAGTTTTTTATTTTTCTTAAAAATATTTTCCAACATAAAACCAATGTACCTTACAATAATTGATTTTGAGTTTCAGTGTTTTAAAACAAAATATCAAACAGAACGAAATTTCAATGTACCATTTGTAATTCAGTAATATGAGAGAATTGGTCAGGGGTCTGAATACTTTTGCAAGGCACTGTATATAAGGGGCTCCATTGGAACAAGCACAGCAATGCCAGTCCATACAACACCCAACTGGCTTGAGAGGAACTGTGTGCAGCGCCTGCAAAGTTGTTTGCAACTGCTGTAAAACTACAGCTGCATGTTGTGGAGACCTCTGTGAAGCAGGTTTACATATACGTGAATGTTCTGTTACCTTGGATACAGGGAATCAAACCTATGTGGAACAAAGTTGGTGCAGACATTTTCAGAATATTTCAATACAAACTGCAGGTTCAGTTCTGGGTTAGGGTTTACTTGTTGCTGAATTGGAGAGTTACAAGTTACCTAAAGTGTGGGGGAAAGTTTATTCTTTATTTTTATATGGTGAATTATTTGATTCCTTTCATTAAAAATGGGGGCAAAATGTGTACTTTCAAAATCCTACTCTTATTAAAATATACCATGTTTGTCCACAAGGTGGCTCTCAGGATCTATGCAATGTGTTGCCAGATAAATGGAAATAATTACAATTCAAACATTTTGACACCATACAGTCAGCTTTGGAGATGGCTTACAATTACTGAAGAGTTTGTAATTACTGACCCCAGTTTTGACCACTAAAGATATTATGTTGTTTTTAGGTTTTTTTCACCAGATTGCTGAAATACCTGCTGTAGGTACGTTGTAGATGCTCCTGCCTCACGGTGAGAGTGTGTCTGAATCTTGTAATAATTCCTAATGGAATTCCCTTTGGCGCTCCTTGGTGGTTAATGTTAGATGCTCATGGTGAGAGCGTGTCTGAATCTTGTAATAATTCCTCATGGAATTCCTTTTGGCGCTCCTTGGTGGTTAATGTTAGATGCTCATGGTGAGAGCGTGTGTGAATCTTGTAATAATTCCTCATGGAATTCCCTTTGGCGCTCCTTGGTGGTTAATGTTAGATGCTCATGGTGAGAGCGTGTGTGAATCTTGTAATAATTCCTCATGGAATTCCCTTTGGCGCTCCTTGGTGGTTAATGTTCGTATAGTAAAGCTTGTTTCCAGGCCTCATTACTCAGCACAGTGTGATCAGCAGCCCTTCCTGGACCCCTGCTTCTGTCTGTTTATAGATCTTGTAGACCTCAGCTATAGTCTTGGTTCTCTTTTCAGGACAATTAAAAGAACGAAAGAGGCCTTGGTTCTTCTTTGTTTGCTGTCTATAAACAGACTAATGTGACCCACAATCCTAACCTTGAATATCTTATAGATATTATTTTTGATTATGAATGTATGGACTCAGGAAATAAACAGTGCATTATCCTGAACTATTTAGTATAGGATATTTCTATAAAACCAAAAGTTTATCGGGTTATATCCAGTTTAGTGCAGATTATTGCAGGTTGAAATTTCATTTTGTGAGGCTCCCGTTGTTGTTGTTTTCTGTAGTTTGTTTATTGTATTTGCAGTTTGATGTGGAAATTGCATTCTGACCGTTGCTGTTGCTCCAAATAAGTATTTATAGTTCAATCACTTCGACAAACACTTTTCAGGCTGTGTTTCTTTCGTAACCCCTTCCTTGTTGCTGGGCTGTGGTGTGTGTGTGTGTGTGTGTGTGTGTGTGTGTGTGTGTGTGTGTGTGTCAGGGTACTCGCCAGTCAGGTCAGGTCTGGCTGTGTTTCTTTCATAACCCCCTCCTTGTTTCTGGTGTGTGTGTGCGTCTGTGTTTCAGGGTACATTGCAGTGTTCTGTTTTATATACCAAGATACTTTATATGTCACAACACTTCCGTGATGTATAGCAACTTGCATTGCCTTAACATTTTTTAAAACTGATTTCTCAGAAGAAGAAAACTAAAAGCAGACAGCAGCTGCATCATTGGTCATACAGGAAACCAGAGACCTTTAAAAAAAAAAGGAGTCTGATGCACCCACTCTATGAAAACCTTATTTTATATAGCTTAGACAGATATAAAACATGCTTAATTCCTGTCAAACAATATAGTTTAATGATATAACTCGTAAGATGAAACATGAGGGTCATAAAATAGAACGGCGATGGCGGGAATCTGAACTGCACGTTCATTACATCGCATAGATCATGATATTATTCTAATTTAATTGAAACAGATAAAAATAATCCTAGATTTATTTTTGATACCCTAGATAAATTAATTAATCCTTCCCCTAATAGTCCTACTCTTGATATTGGCTCCTCTCATAGCTGCAATGACTTCTTGCATTTCTTTAAAAATAAAGTACTAGACATCAGAAATGAGATTCCACAGAACCTTCTACTAAGGAGGACTCCAGCACAATTTTACCAACTACACCTATTATGGCTAATATGGGGGCTTTTTCTTTGATTACCTTACAGAAACTGACACAGCTAGTTAAACATATGAGAGCTACTACATGCTCCCTTGATCCTATTCCTACAAAACTATTAAAATATGTTATTGGTCTTATTAATACCCACATTTTGAAAATTATAAATGGTTCACTTTCCTCCGGTATAGTTCCCTCAGCACTTAAGGTAGCTGTGGTAAGGCATTGCTTAAGGAATACAATTTCGACCCTAAATTCCTCAATAACTATAGACCGATCTCCAACCTTTCTTAGATAAGGTTCTAGAGAGTTGTTGCAATTCAATTACAAACATTTCTTACTGTTAATGGTGTATTCAAGAAGTTTCAGTCTGGTTTTCGTGCTGCACATCACACCAAGACGGCCCTTGTCAGAGTTGTGAATGATCTGCTGATAAGCTTTGACTCGGGCTTTCCATCAGTTTTAATTCTTCTAGATCTAAGGGATACTGTAGATCATTCCATCCTACTGAATCATTTTGAAAGCACAGTGGGGCTGTCTGGCCTTGTCCTATCCTGGTTCAAATCTTATCTTTCTGATAGGTTTCAGTTTGCCTCTATTGGGGAGGTAAAATCAGCATTATTGGAAGTTGTCTGTGGTGTTCCATAGGGCTCCATTCTAGGTCCCTTGTGTTTTCATTATATATGCTACTGTTTGGTGACATTATCCACAGACACAGAGTGAACTTCCATTGCTGTGCTGATGATACCCAGCTATATATTTGTCCCTAAAGCCAGGAATTTTTTCTGCCTGGGTGTTATTAGCTACTTGCCTTACAGACATCAGAATTGTCTAATGATGAATTCAGATAAAACTGAGGTTATGCTAGTGGGATCACAGATCCAACTAAAAGGAAATGTGGGATTACATGAGCTTGACCCTTGCAGTCTCTCATCGAAACTTAAACTACAAATTAAGAGTTTGGGGGTCATCTTTGATCCTTTTCTCTCATTTGAGAGTTATATTAGGGAAGTTACTAAAGTGTCGTTTTACCATTTGAGAAATATAGCCAAACTTATACCAATTATTTCTGTATCTGATGCAGAGAGACTAATGCATGCCTTTGTTTCATCTAGAATTGATTATTGTAATGCACTTTTTTCTGGTGTCTCAAAACATTTGGTATCTCGCTTGCAGCTTGTTCAGAATACCACCACTAGAATTCTGAATAAAACCAGAAAAAGTGAACATATTACCCCTGTTTTGGCCTCTTTTACACTGGCTCCCTGTGCAGTATAGAATGGATTTTAAGATCTTTCTGTTAACTTACAAAGCCCTGAATGGATTAGCACCTAGTTATTTGCAGGAGTTACTGACTCTGTATCTTCCACACCGCACTCTGAGATCACAGGATGCAGGGCTGCTGGTTATTCCTAGGGTCAACAAAAGCAACACTGGAGGTAGGGCTTCTTCTTGTAGAGCTCCTAAATTATGGAATGCTCTGCCTTAGTTTGTCAGGGAAGCTGGGACCGTCACATTTTTCAAGTTGAGACTAAAAACGCACTTTTATAAAATGGCTTTTTTTTTTATCTTAATGGGTTTTAATGTAACTTTAAAATTGCTGCTTTTGTATTATGTGTATACTGTTATTTAAATGGTCTGACTGTAGCAGTTGTATGTGTGACATGCTATACAAATGTATTGTGGTTTGTTCTTTTTTTCTGCTATGTACTGTACAGTGCTTTGTGATACTTTTGTATAAAAAGCACTATATGAATGCAATAAATAAATAATATACTGCATTTCTAATGAAATGCAGGTTTGGTGCAGATATTCTTTTGAAGAAAGCGCAGTGCAGTATGTTTGTGACATTCTTAACTGGAAATCTTGAAGGAAGATGGCTGTTTTATAAACAGTAAATGCATTCTCAATGCTGTTATTGCTAGTGTTAGGAATGGAATACAGTTCAGAACCAGGGCTCAGCCTTGCATTGTGCTGACACAGTGGTGACTTCCAGCCTATTCAGTAGATGTAAAGTGGTGAAATACCGGGTCTCTTGCGTGGGCAGGTCTTACTGCAGCTGTGATGTTGATATGTTGCAGGTGTGGGTGAGCTCAGTTACTGAGATAACAAAAGCAGACCTGAACTCTGAAGACAAGGACTCTCCTCCAGAAGAGCTGGACTATGTCATTACCCCCCCCAGCAACGGCCACCTTGCTCTCAAGAGCTCTGCAAACAAGAGTATCCTGAACTTCACACAGGCACACGTTAACAACGGGGAGATAGTGTTTGTACACAGCGGTAAGTGAAGGTCCCAGTGTAGCTCACTGTGAGGAAAGCAGCACAGGCCTGCTGTACCCGCAGAGAGATTTGGAAGCACTTTGTTTACATGCCTTCGGATCTTCATGTTCCCAACATTCACAATTGTGGAATTTCTATTGACGCGTGTTGCTAAATATATTCTATTATATTCTGCAAACCCATACGCGTTTCATTAATACGACTCTCTATTGGTAGACAAATAAAATGCATTGCATGAATAGTACACATGTGCCATTTTAAATCTATATTGTGAAAGCTGTGTATATCCAGTGGTTCAGTCTTGCTATTTCCATGCTTTTCATGTAAATTCCAAAATAACAGTAATACAGTAATCCCCCTTTCCCAGTACCCTAAAAACTGTCTAGAAAGTCTTGTGTGTCAAATTTAACAGCATGTGCTTCATTCAATCACACTGAATTAGTCAGCATGTACTCTTTATAGATGCACTAACTTTATCTGATTGTCCTCAGGAGCCATGTCTGGTGGATTTAGTTTATTATTATTATTATTATTATTATGATTATTATTATTATTATTATTAACAATTCCAGGTGAAAGATGGTTTGAACTGTATCTGATTTGTCCTCAGGAGCCATGTCTGGTGGATTTAGTTTCCAGGTGAGCGATGGTTTGAACTTTGCCCCTCGGCAGATCTTCAGTGTCACAGCCAGAGCTCTGCTCCTCCGCTTGGACACAAACCAGCATCTTCAGGTCTTTCCAGGTAAGCAGTCCAGTCATTCTCTGTTATTGAACTTGCTTGATGAAATGCCAGATCTGTTTAATACTAGGAACAGGGTCTCTGTGGGGGCTGCAGTGGCCTTTCATGCATTACACGTCTGGGGGTCTGGGCTGAGGTATTTGACATCTTTACTCTTCAGGGTGCTTCATTGTGGCACTGGCACAGATTGCATCATTGTGTTCCCTGTGTCTTCTCTTCAGTGCTGGTAGAGAAATTCAGCACTCTGGTTAAGCAAGATAAGCTGCAGTAAGCTAACATCAGCCCTGATAGGATAGGATCCATGAACTACATTGTTACATGAGCCCTGATAGGATAGGTTCCATCAACTATATTGTTACATGAGCCCTGGTAGGATAGGATCCATCAACTACATTGTTACATGAGCCCTGGTAGGTTCCACTGAAATTCCTTCTTCACTCATTTCTTTCACATTTGTCAGCGTGGCACACGTTTCTGAAAAGAGGAGTATGACATCCCCAGGCCCTTGCAGTTGTGTGTGCTGCTCAGTGTGATGGAGCAGCACCTTGAAGGCATGGAGATGTGCTGAGCAGTGATCTCTCTGAGCTGCCGCTCAAGAGCATTGCACTGACCTGCAACGAGTGCTGCTTACACTTCTTGTGGTTCCACAGTTTTCTTTCTGGTGATGATGGAGTTCCGGCTGAATCTCAATATTCAAGCTCCAGTTCAGACATGCCTGCTTTGACAGACCATGAAAAACTACGGTTCTATATGGCAGAATCAGATAATTGCCCCACAACCTCAATATAACTATAGCTGCTGTAATCCACACTGGGCTCTCTCTTGAGGCTCTCTCTTATCCAGTCTGAACCTGATGTCACAGCAGTTTGTGTGGGTAGTTTAAGTAGCCCAGTCTGTGTAGGCAGTTTAACTAGCCTAGTTTCTCACAACTTTAGAACTGCCTGCTTTCCTGTGACTCTCTTGAAATTCATTTGATTCACAGGACTGGTGATTATCTTTCAAAGTCTTCAGTGGTTTCCTGTGCCTGTGTGCAGCTAATCATGTGGTTTAACCTCTGCACATCTCCGATTTCCATTAAAGTCGAGTGTATTGAGTCAATGCTAAACACAAGCTTTATTGTTAATGTAGACAAATGTTTCAATGGGATATTTACTTCCTAACAGATTATATATATATATATATATATATATATATATATATATATATATATATATATATATATATATATTGCATTTATATAGTGCTTTTTATACAAAAGTATCGCAAAGCACTGTGCAATACATAGCAGAAAAAAGAACAAACCACAATACATTTGCATAGCATGTCACACATGCAACTGCCACAGTCAGACCATTTAAATAACAGTATACACATAATAATACAAAAGTAGCAATAAGTTACATTAAAACCCACTAAAATAAGAAGAAATCCATTTTATAAAAGTGCATTTTTAGTCTTGACTTGAAAGTTCTTTCCTTGATGGCTTTAAATACCATCACAGGTCTTATCAATTCTGCTCCATGATGGCTTTAAATAGCATCACAGCTCTTATCAATTCTCTTGCTGCAGATCTGAACTTGGCTTCAGCCTTCAGTTGTACAGATGTGACTGCCGTATTCTTTTTGTTTCAGGGTCTCTAACTCCCATTTCATCAGAAGATTTGCAGGCTGTTACGAATGATGATGATGATGGAGCAGGAAACCGCACCATAACCTTCACTCTGGTCAGCTCTCCCACACTGGGAAGGCTGGTCAGAGTCAAGCCTGACAACTCCACTGTGGAAATCTCCACTTTCACGCAAGCCATGGTGAGCTTTGATTTGAAGACAGGAAGCAAAGCAATTGAAATGTGTGTGGTGTGTTTTTTTTTTTTTTAATTTTTCACAAACATGATGATGTGTATTGCCTTTGAATCCAGAAAAAAAAAAAACCTCCCATCACAGATCAGTTCACGGTGCTTTTCTGTATTTGTTTTTCTGTTGCTTCTATTCCTTGTAAGATCACTTTTCCACTTTTTTAGTTTTTTAATATTATGGGTTGTGCTCTAGTTAAATGGCACCTTGATAAAAAGGGCTCAGCCGACAGCTTTGTGGGGGTATAGAGGAATAAGGAAGCAGAAGAAAGAAAAAGAAACCAGAACGTGAGTAAGAGATGTATTGTTTGTTCCGCACAAAGTATTGTTTACTTCGTGCGCCAACTGAGAGTTAGGTTTATTTTGTTTGTTTTATTAGCGGTTGTTTCGCCACCAGAGTAAGAAAAATAAAACCAACACCGGTTTAAAACTGTAAATCAAAACTCCAGCCTGATAATTTACACTGTCCTCAGCCACTCTGTCGCATTACAGTTAGCAAAAGCATGCCATCAGCAGTATACAGATGTCAATGGTGCTCAATCACTGAGGACAATACATCAAAACAATCAAAACAAATCCTGTGAAGCAGCTTGTTATTTGATCATGATTAGGTTTACTCAAGGCTGCAGAATCCTATTTTACTACAGTATACTTGAGAAGCGATCGTCTCGTGAGGATGCCTAGTTTAACTGCCGTGCAGTGTTACGTCTAATGGCCTTTGGATTAAAATGACATTATAGTACATTATTTTACTATCAGGACTACCACTGCATTTAAACATCTGTGGCTTACTTATTTTCTGTTGCGATGCAAATCTCACAGTTTTTCATTAAGTGGAGATGCAAAGCCCCCCTCACTGCGCGGCAATCCCACTCCCTCTACATGCATATCACACAATAACACTGCTGTACTCCGTATGTTTTCAATGAATGAGTATTCATTTTATTGAAACACATTTCCACTAACAGAGAACACAAAAAACATACCTGCACAATGCAGTGGCACAGTCACGTTTGATTACAAACAATGCAGTGTTTCCTGCATCATTGCACGATCCACGCTGCGTACATGCCTAATCACGCGAGATGTGATCAAATTCAAAAACATCTTTATTGGCTTTACACGTCATTGCACTTGATCAGATACCGTATTGCATGTTGTCAGTTTGCCCCGAATTTATTCTTATATGTGGACTGGATAAGGCTCTGGACTCTTGACCAGAGGGTCGTGGGTTCAATCCCAGATGGGCAACACTGCTGCTGTACCCTTGAGCAAGGCACTTTACCTAGATTGCTCCAGTAACAACCCAACTGTATAAATGGGTAATTGTATGTGAAAATAACACTATGTAACACAATTTTTGTTCCTGGGTAGTAAGTGTTATTTCCTAATTGCTTATGCCTCAAAAGTATAGAAAATGGCTATTATTCCCCACAAACTTTGCTTTTGTGACCAGGACAGTGATATTTTGAAATTTACCTATTTCCAATGAGAAAACGGGCGAATTTTTGTTCACATAGTCAGAAAAAAACAACATATGAATCCAAATTAACATGTATTTATACTAAAGTAATACAAAAATGACTACAAAAGATTTAGAAGTGAGTAGTTTTTCGAGATTTACGATTATACTGTAAATCACTTTCACAAATCAGCCCCCAAATGTAGTCTCCCATCATGTTCTCGTTATACTGTCCTTGGTAGCGGCGTTCAAAGTCCAGTATATCCTGGTGGAAGCGCTCGCCTTGCTCCTCCGAGTACGCTCCCATGTTCTCCTTGAATTTATCAAGATGAGCATCAAGGATATGGACTTTGAGGGACATCCTACAGCCTATTGTGCCGTAGTTCTTCACCAGAGTCTCAACCAGCTCCACATAGTTTTCGGCCTTGTGATTGCCCAGGAAGCCCAGAACCACTGCAACAAAGCTGTTCCAAGCCGCTTTCTCCTTACTAGTGAGCTTCTTGGGGAATTCATTGCACTCCAGGATCTTCTTTATCTGTGGTCCGACGAAGACACCGGCTTTGACCTTTGCCTCAGACAGCTTAGGAAAGAAGTCTTGAAGGTACTTGAAGGCTGCCGACTCCTTATCTAGAGCTCTGACAAATTGTTTCATAAGGCCCAATTTGATGTGCAGTGGTGGCATCAGCACCTTCCGGGGGTCCCAGCCGTACTCATCATACTTCAAGGCGTCCAGCAAGGTCTTGATGCTGTTGTAATCCTCTTTGAGGTGCACCGAGTGAGCCAGGGGAAGAGACGGGTACTTGTTACCATTATGGAGCAGCACGGCTTTGAGGCTCCTGGATGAGCTGTCAATGAAGGACAGTATAATGAGAACATGATGGGAGACTACATTTGGGGGCTGATTCGTGAAAGTGATTTACAGTATAATCGTAAATCTCGAAAAACTACTCACTTCTAAATCTTTTGTAGTCATTTTTGTATTACTTTAGTATAAATACATGTTAATTTGGATTCATATGTTGTTTTTTTCTGACTTTATGTGAACGAAAAGACACAAATTCGCCCGTTTTCTCATTGGAAATAGGTAAATTTCAAAATATCACTGTCCTGGTCACAAAAGCAAAGTTTGTGGGGAATAATAGCCATTTTCTATACTTTTGAGGCATAAGCAATTAGGAAATAACACTTACTACCCAGGAACCAAAAAAAAAAAAATAATTGTTACACGGTGTAATGTGATATCTTGTAACAATTGTAAGTCGTCCTGGATAAGGACGTCGGCGAAGAAATAAATTATATTTTTATTGTTCTTGTGCATCAAAGAGTGCAGTAAATAAACAATTATATTATGGAGGGCAGTCCAACCAAAGGCACCATTTTGTTTTTCCAGTGAAATTGTGTTTCTACCCAAGGTTGCAAGGAAGGACAGGCACACAAAGCTGACAGAAACATGACGTGTTGCTGATCTGTTCTCTTCAGGTGGATGAGGGTGCAATTGCTTATGAACAGACTAACCTGGAGTCTATAGGATGGAGTGCAGAGGACTCCTTTAGATTTATTGTGTCCTCTCCTCCTGCCTCTCTGGATCCTCACGTATTTAACATCGCCATCTCTTATGAAAACACTGGTCCTGAACGGCGGAGTCTTCTGCTTGCAAACACAGGTACTCTTTAAATGCTTTTTTTTTAACCAGACAGATCATTCATCCTTTTTATGAGTATAACTGTTTTTATTCTAAAATAAATCCACTATTTTATCTTTTTTTAATCTTAAAACTTCTATTGTAATGGCACCTTAATTCATTTTAAACCGTCCTCATGCACACACACCACACACTCACACACACGCACACACACACGCACACACACGCACACACACAAAGGACCTATTGAATTGCCTGTTACCTGCCATTCACGTTTGTTTAGGGACCTCGGGACATGAGCAGTACATTTTCTACCCAGGATATTAATGCTTCTGTATTGTTGCACATTATTTATTTTTCTGTTCTTCAGGTGCCGTGGTTACAGAGGGTGAGAAAGTGCTGATTGATAAATCCAAGCTGGATGCTTCCAACCTCCTGGTGAAGCTGCCTGAAGCACAGCGCCACTCTTATGAAGTCTGGTATGAAGTCAACTCTTTACCCCAGCATGGTGTGATCACTGTCGGAGAACGCAATCTTACCAAAGAGAAGCCCAACTTCTCCCAGTTCATTCTCAACAAGTATGGAATCACCTACCAGCACGACAACTCTGAGTCTTTGCAGGACAGCTTTGCCTTCAGTGTGTGGTTAAACATGAAGAGCAAGACTGCCTCGAGACCCCTGGATGGAAGTGAAGTGATTGAAGAGGTCTTCAATGTTACTGTCACACCAGTCAACGACCAGCCTCCAGAGCTGAAGACAAAGGCTCCAGGCCTACGGGTGGTTCAGGGCAACAAAGAGTTGCTCGTTCCAGAGCATTTGAACGTTGTGGACTTGGATAATCCTCCAGAAGATATAAAATACACCATAATCAGTAAACCCAACAATGGCTTTCTAGCGATGGGTAGCAGCATTAACGAATCCATCATGACCTTCACTCAGGCTGACATCAACCGTGGCAGAGTGTGGTTCATCCAGGATGGAAGCACGTTCTCAGGAGTCTTCTACTTCAGTGTCACGGACGGCAAGCACAGGCCGCTGTACAAACTGTTCAATTTGGAGGTGACAGAGATTACCATTTCCCTTTCTAACAATACTGACCTGGTGTTGGAGCAGGGCCAAACTGCTGTGGTCGTCACCAATGAGCAATTAGCAGCAGAGACCAATGGTAAAAACACTACAATCCACTATCTGATTACAACCCCTCCCCAGTTTGGAAAGCTTCTCATCGCTACTGAACCAGTCACACAGTTTGAGCAAGAAGACCTTTTACAAGGAAGACTATCCTATCAAATGACTAATCTAACATCCTCCCGGGATAGTTTTGAATTCACTGTCTTTACTTCTGAGAGTAATCTGACTGAACAGGTCCTTAATATTACAGTTAAACCTTTGATAACCTTAAGCCAAGACACAAGGGTCCCAAATGAAATTGCATTTAAATTGAAGAGCAGCATGCTGAATGCCACACAGTTATCCGTCCTGAGTGGTAGCGATCCACACTTTGAAATAGTAGTCCCTCCAACACACAGCAAACTTTTAACATCCAAAAAACTTAATCATGGAACGTCAGAGCCTGTCCTATCTTTCACTTTCAAAGATCTTGAGATGGGGATCGTGTCACTTGAGTCTGCAGCCAACATGACAGCAATCCAGGAACTGAATGATTCGTTCACCTTTGTTCTTCATGCAGATAGCGCTCAACCTGCGATCGGTGTTTTTCTGTATGTTATTGTGCCGTATGATCCATCATTGGTGCCAGTTGTCACAACCAAAAGCCCTCCATTGACTACTGCAGCAGTTATAACTAACCAGACTGCCTTAGGTGAACCCCAATTGCCATTTCCAGTGGAGCCCACTGTGGTTACTAAGGAATCGACCAAGCCTGTTACCAGATGGAAAGGTAAGAACCGCTGGGGAAACCCCAATAGAGTTGCTGTCCCTGAGCCAGCGGTGCCAGATCTAGCCTCAGAGAAGCGGGAGAAAACGCCCAAGACCCCTGTTGTGGAAGCTGCAGCTCATCCCAGCAGGGCCTCCAACCCCCTGCTCATCATACTGCCCCTGCTGGCTTGCCTCCTCCTCATTGTTATTCTGGTGGTGTTGATTGTAGTATTCCGACACAGAAAGGAGAAGCAAAAGCCCCTAATTCAGAACCACCCCAACAACACCACTGCCCCGAGCAGCCCGAGCCCGTGTCAGCCTGAGAGGAGCCTGGCCGTCCCGTCCGTCACTGTTACACCACTGCTGAAAGGAAGGGAGGTCGGCGCAGGCATGGGGCCCCGAGGAAATGCATTGGAGACCAGTAGCAGCCCACAAGAGACCTCCCTGCAGCTCTGTACCTGGAACAACCTGGACCCAGAGACACTGCTGCACTGCCGGACCTCGCACCCAACCCTGCGCAACAACCAGTACTGGGTGTAGCTTCATCTGCTGCTGTCCGTGTACATCACAGCTCTCTTCTTATTCCACTGCTGCTGGACAGTTCTGGGAGTAAGCAGACAGGAAGGGCTGCTGTATTCAGCTACAATACAGTCGCCACCACTTAGAACGGGCGTGTGTGTGTTAACGTGATTCACCCGCAGTAAGCGATGGATGGTATAAACTCTCACACAATAACCTGACATTCAAAATGTCCCCCAATCACCAGTACAGTAATCAAAACAAACAAGCGTGTATGCAGTTAAAAATCTTAATTAAGACACTCATTACACTAATAAAGATGTATTAAAACCTATGAATGTAATAAAAAGTACAATGATCTGTCACATATCCGACTGCGATGGGACCAGAGTCAGGGCGGATATGTAAAAAGGCAGATGAATGAATCCTGTTTTAAATACCATTATACACACTGTAACAATTACTGTACTGTATTATTATTGTTTTCAGATTGGGCTTTTATTAGGGAGCTCCCCTAAATCCCTTGTTTAGAAAGCTAAGGTATTAATGCTTGTGACAGAGTAGCTGTCTGCCGTGTGGGTGTGTGCATTCGCTGCTGAGTGACAGGCAGGAGAGCGAGACGGAGATTGAAGCCGATACGCCCCCCACAGGCGAACAGGATTTATTCACATATTGCAGCGCTGAGCTGCGGGGTTTCCAGGATATAATGAGACAGACGGCAGTTGCGGTTCAAAGAAGTAGGAAGCCGTTGTATTTTTTTTTTGTAGCTTTTTATTTACACTGAATTTTTGTGCTGATGCTCATCGCTTTTTTCTTACCAGCCATGCTTGCTTGCTGTTGCAGTCAGTGCTGTTTTTTCAAACTGTAAATAAACCCGACACAGCGTACAGGGATTAAATAGCCAAGGTACAGTACAGGGGTAATCGCTCAGTAACGAGGTGCAAACAGCTGATTGAGTGATCTGTCCAGCTTTTACTACAGTAAAGTGCTGCCTTTTGTATTGAAATCAACATGAAAGGCAAGGTAAGAGGTGCAAACAGCTGATTGGTGGATTAGTAAGAGTGATTACTACAGTATAAGCTGTGCGTTTGTTATTGAAATCTATGTGAATGGCACATAACAAGATCCAAACAGCTGAGTTTGCCCAAAATACACAGCATGCTTAACACAGTATAAACAATGCCTTTGTTATTGAAATCAATGGGAATGGCAAACAGCAAATGCTATTTGTCCATATAAACGGCTGCCTGAAATAACCCTGTACAGTGTAAGTGGTGGCGACTGTAATACACAAGGGTGACGAAGGTTCAGCTCGACCAGAGGTTTGCTTTACAAATTTCATATAAATGTACAGTGTCTTCTAAGCTCAGGAACAGCTTGCTTTTCTTTTTATTACAGTGGCATTCAGAGGCACGAGTTAATGGTTGATTTCAAGGTTTAATCAATAAGTAATTTTTGTGATTGGCAATGCTATTGAAGGCTATATCTTGTGAACCCACTGTTCTATTTTACATGCCATGGAGCCATGGATGTATGTAATGGTGCTCTACTTGTCAGTGGTCTGACACTACTGATGTGTTTAATTGTTGTAGATAGATTTATATATATATATATATATATATATATATATATATATATATATATATATATATATATATATATATATATATATATATATATACTTCAATGGAAAGATTCCACACATTCTAAATATGGTTGAGCTAGAGGGATATAATCCCTGATATATGCCCTTAGAATCTTTGTAAACGCATTACAAAAACAAATCAAACAAGATCACTCCATCAGCTATTAACAAAATGTTGTTTAAAGTAAGTTTAAACCATTTTAATAAGATGTCAGTTGAGGAATGGCTAAATCAAAACATCCCGGAAAATCCGAGCACCTCTGAGATGTCTACAGTCGCTGTAAGTAGTATAGAGAGAAGTACTGTCGGACAAACTGAACCGGTTTCTTCATCAAGCTCTTCCGAAGGTCACACTGCTTCTGCTGTTCAAGTACTAGGCAACTTTCCCAGAAGCATTTTTAATAACTGCTCGATATCTGGAAATATTCAAATCAATTCAAAGACTTTATTATTATTATTATTATTATTATTATTATTATTATTACAATTGCAAAAAAAAAAATTGTCCACAGTTTATTTTCACAGAAGTATTTAATAACCGCACTAATAATAATAATACATTTTTTCACAATCTTTTTTTCTCTGTTTATTCAAATAAAAGTATACAGTTTTAAAAATGCTGTTTTGTACATTTATTTTATAAAAGATCGTTGTTATGGAGGACTATATTTATAGAACGTTCATTTTACAGTGTGGAAGGATACGTAAAAAAAATTTACAAAAATAATAAAAAAAAAATAATAAATTAAGTAAAAATCAATAAATTGTGCTGTAACGTTGAAGTATATAAGCAATAAAACCCTCCACATCGGGATTACCAGGCATTATAAAACCGTTTGGTTGTAATGGCGCCCTCGACTTCGTCTCGGGCCACATTACCCAAACGGTTGTGTAATGCCCTCTGTGTCGGGTCTTATTGCTTACATATACCACTAGCATACCTTTTCGGTCTCATAACAGAATCCTGAATAAGGAGGAGGCTGGGGCAAAGTTTGTTTTTGTTTAGTTTGTTTGTAGAAGGTGGTAGAATGAATTGTTGAGGACAGCAGCATAGACCAGTCTTTAAACCTGAGTTTGTGATTGTGGATTGCGACACTTTGATTTAGAAGCAATATCATGCAAATTGCTTTGTTAAATTGTTACTGAATGTATGTCCAAACACTGAAAACATGCTTTACTATTACGTTTGATCATGCCAGAATTGCCAAATATTGTATTGTTTAGCTTGGTTTTTAATAAAATGTATGTTGTTCGTGTGTCTTTATCAGTTTCTGGTGTCTGAACATACACATTCAATTTAGTATTTCTTAACAGATCAGTGACATTTTATAAGAGTTTGCACCCTTGTCTGAACAGTAAGACAAAGGGAAATTGCCACAGAACTGTCTGAATGAATGCAGACCCTTTAAACAACAAGAGTTAAACCCTACTACCTGAACCCATGAAAGATGGCCAGTATTAAACAAATACACATCCACACAGGAACTGCCCTTGAGAGCACACCCGTCTCCTTGCTTTGATGGGAAGTGGCACCAATGAAGAATCCTTGTAGGGGGAATGCTTTATGTGTTAGTAAATTCATTGATCAGATTAGTCGGCCCGCCACTGGTATTGTTGAAATTTGAAGATTATGTTAAAACACAGCTAGGAAAGGTGGACTACTGCAAATCCAGGTCAGTACATTAGGTCTTGAAACAGAAATGCTATCCCTCTTCCTTAATTCTAAGATTCTGTCCCTTTCTCTTTAGAAATGAACCCCTGGGTACCCCACACTGAAATGGAACAAGGCCTGTTAAAATGACTCAAACTCTCAGGACTAGTGAATGGTGTTCATGCACTTTAATTCATTATTATTTTTTTTTAAATTAAAATCGGTTGAGGAGAATTTGCAAAGTTATTTGTGTGTGAAATGAAAACAGAAGCTGTATGTGTTTAAATACATGTAGAACACCCACCTGGTCACAGTACAACCCTGCTGTGCTTTGACATCTGGGTGTTTCTTTTACAAGCTTCAAAAGGGGAAGTGCCTCTCTGCAGCCCCCTGCACACCCTACCAATGCAAACACTGTGCTGCACACCCTACCAGTGCAAACACTGCTGCACACCCTCCCAGTGCAAACACTGTGCTGCACACCCTACCAGTGCAAACACTGTGCTGCACACCCTACCAGTGCAAACACTGTGCTGCACACCCTACCAATGCAAACACTGCTGCACACCCTACCAGTGCAAACACTGTGCTGCACACCCTACCAGTGCAAACACTGTGCAGCACACCCTACCAGTGCAAACACTGCTGCACACCCTACCAGTGCAAACACTGTGCTGCACACCCTACCAGTGCAAACACTGTGCAGCACACCCTACCAGTGCAAACACTGTGCTGCACACCCTACCAGTGCAAACACTGCTGCACACCCTACCAGTGCAAACACTGCTGCACACCCTACCAGTGCAAACACTGTGCTGCACACCCTACCAGTGCAAACACTGTGCTGCATGCACACCCTACCAGTGCAAACACTGTGCTGCATGCACACCCTACCAGTGAAAACACTGTGCTGCTCCACTTGTCTTCATCTGCATTGCTGCCAGCACAGCTGCACATTGGAAATGCAGAACTAATAATATCTACATAGAATCAACAAGGATCTGGTTGAGCAACTTTTCTGTATTCTGTGTTTTTTTTTTTAGAGTATACGGCTTCATGCCAACTCCTATTTATACAACTGTTTTGAAATATATTTCGAATCAATATTTAAAATATCTAATCATTATTCACTTAAAGCACATAACACTTGATTTTTGACCTAAATAAATATTTCCAAAAAACACAATCCAAACTTTCATAGAGTTGCTGTGTGCTTAAGTATTCACTGTAATTGTCTAAGGATCTCCGAGCAGGAGTCATTTCTGATGAACAATAACTACAAGTATTATCTCTGAATGATCAGAAGATGACATTTTATTATTCAACATTTCTGATAGGCCAAAATGAGGCCTTGTATAACCTCCTCCCTTAAGATGAAATATTGAAACAAAAAAAACATTTTTTGGGGGGATTACCTGTTTTATTATGTAGTTGACCAAGTTAAAAAGTGCAGCATTAGGGACCTTATTAAATTAGGACGGTCTTATTTTTTTTGATCTATGATTCTTTCCACAATTGAGGTTCATTCTGTTTGTTTCAAGTCGTTCACTTGAGATGAACAGATAATGTGGGTGTCTTGACCAAATTGTCTTTTCTCACACTTCTGCTTTACATATGGCTTCAGAATTGAAAACACTTTAAGAGACTATTTAAAGTTAAAAGTGCAGAGTTACTAATCTTATAAAACTTGTATTTGGTTAGTGTTTCAAATGACGATCCAGGGAGGAGGAATATGACCCTAAACAGCTGTCTTAATGAAGACTAGCCAACAGAAATCTGCTGATTGGCCAAAAGAAAGAAACGTCTGGTAATACTGAGTTCTGGTTTCAGAATTTCAAACAAAACGTGCCAGAAGCATGCCTATAGACTCTGTTAACATGACAACGTGAAGCATGCCTATAGACACTAACATGACAATGTGAAGCATGCCTATAGACACTAACATGACAATGTGAAGCATGCCTATAGACACAAACATGACAATGTGAAGCATGCCTATAGACACTAACATGACAATGTGAAGCATGCCTATAGACACTAACATGACAATGTGAAGCATGCCTATAGACTCTGTTAACATGACAACGTGAAGCATGCCTATAGACACTAACATGACAATGTGAAGCATGCCTATAGACACTAACATGACAATGTGAAGCATGCCTATAGACACTAACATGACAATGTGAAGCAGGCCTATAGACACTAACATGACAATGTGAAGCATGCCTATAGACTCTGTTAACATGACAACGTGAAGCATGCCTATAGACACTAACATGACAATGTGAAGCATGCCTATAGACACTAACATGACAATGTGAAGCATGCCTATAGACACTAACATGATAATGTGAAGCATGCCTATAGACACTAACATGATAATGTGAAGCATGCCTATAGACACTAACATGATAATGTGAAGCATGCCTATAGACACTGTACCACAATATAATGGAGTTTAATAACAGTTTTGACCAAACGGTTTACTGTATGCATTTTCATTGGTTGCTTTTTACCGTATAGAAGATGTTGGTTTGTATATTTATTAGACTACTCTTACTGGATACACTGAATGATCTGAGCATTGTGATGTTAACGGGTGATCTGTGTTTAACCTAGAAGACTGTGTTTTCATTCAATTGTGTTGTGATGTAAACGGATGGTCTGTGTTTAACCTAGAAGACTGTGTTTTCATTCAATTGTGTTGTGATGTAAACGGGTGGTCTGTGTTTAACCTAGAAGACTGTGTTTTCATTCAATTGTGTTGTGGTCAATTTTGGGAACCCATCAATCTGATCTCATTGTTGTACGTCATTGCTTTATTTGAAATAAGGAAATGATACTTGTGGGACACATTCTTTACATGCTTTAAAAGCTCAATGAAATGTTTCCACACACATACATCATACAGAATAAAACTTTCCAGCTGATGGATGTACTCATTTACATTTTCCATTTATAGTCTGTAGTATTATACATTCTTTTAGTCACAGTAATGGTATTAGTCAACTTTCCGTCTTTCTGCAGCACACTGGTGCCTTGGTTGTCAATGAGCTTTAACCACCCACATGATCTGCTCAGTGTGGGGCTGTGGGCTGTCTGCTCACTGACAATCAGGGAGCTAAGAGTTTATACAGAGCAGTATTGGATTCCATTTTCACGCAATATCATGGGTTTATTAAATCCAAAATAAAATGCAATATTGCGCTGCAAAGTTATTTCAATTGGTAATAATGGTTAAGAGCAGACTTAATTTCAGAATGACTTTCAAAGCATGGATGTTTTGTTATTGTTGATGTTGTTTTTTTGTTAACTCTATCAATGAAGCGCTGCACCTATTGGTACCTGTTGACTCTCATGTTTCCAGTGTAGTCTTCACTGCTTCCCTTGAACACAACAAGATGTGGAGTACCTGTCCCTTACCACAATCATCATGCTCATAGATCTATTATCAGCCCATGTGTAAGTGATTCAGGGGATCCATTTGTTTTAATAATCTCCAAAGACATCATCAAAGAACCAGAGACCAGCTCAACATGATAAAAACTGTGTAATGGGCAATGGGATAGACTCTCCAAAGACATCATCAAAGAACCACAGACTCCAGAGACCAGCTCAACATGATAGAAACGATGCAATGGGAAATGGGATTCTCGTTTTGACACACGTTTTCCTCTCCAGGCTAGTTTTCAGGCTGGGAACATGTCTAGGACATTAAAGGGTTAAAGGTGTCAATGCTGGGTAAAGCAGCTGCAAGAGAACACTCTACAAACAGACTGACAATGGCTTTGCAGTCCTAAGAATGGAGCAGGGGCTGATTATTGGAATTCAAAGGAGGCTGTGACTCCACGGCAGTAGAGGGCAGTGTGTGTGTTTAATCAGTGCTTGCTGTGTGTGTGTGTTTGATCAGTGCTTGCTGTGTGTGTGTGTGTGCGTGTTTGACAGTGCTTGCTGTGTGTGTGTGTGTTTGATCAGTGCTTGCTGTGTGCGTTTCACTGTTTGAGGTTCTCTTAGCATTATTTGTGCCTGTTTGTATGAGCCATGGATAACATGTTGATTATATTAGCTATGGCTGATCAACTAGTTTAAATGTATATTCTCATATTCAGAGTGATTAAAGACAGCATTGTTGGTACAAGGTTAAGCAATATAATCATTCAGTCTTTACTCTTGCATGGACCTTATTAAAGAATACATTGAGCACACTATTGTTAATAAAATGCAATCAGATCAGGGTTCTGCATTAAGCATTGATTACCTCTGACTGCTGGGATTTATGCCTTGGAGTAACTGTGTCCACCCTTCACATTGCTGGTGGCAAATGAACAGGTACTTGTCTAAACAAAGGCATCTCTGGCATGTTTTTGGGGTTAAGATTATCATACAACTTTACCCTAAATCTCCCAGGAAAAGAAGAAGACAGAATGAGTCACTGCAGCTGCTTCCAGACTAGTGGAGCATGTGACTCGCATCTTTAAGATAATGTCTGAGTGAATCACACATCTGCAAGCTCAACTCACAAATGTCATGTCGTTATTAAAAAGAAAATATATGAATTGAAATGTTAACACAAACACTTTATAATAATGTGTCAATTTAAAACTTTGCTTATATGAATAAAGACAGACACAGAACCATGGCGTAGACTAAAGAGAATGAATAGCTAACCCTAACGCTGCCTCTCTCTCTATAATAACTGCACCTATGTAATAATGCACCTCTCCCTCTCTGTAATAATGCACCTCTCTCTCTCTGTAATAATGCACCTCTTTCTCTGTAATAATGCACCTCTCTCTGTAATAATGCACCTCTCTCTCTCTGTAATAATGCACCTCTCTCTCTGTAATAATGCACCTCTCTCTCTGTAATAATGCACCTCTCTCTCTCTGTAATAATGCACCTCTCTCTCTGTAATAATGCACCTCTCTCTCTCTGTAATAATGCACCTCTCTGTAATAATGCACCTCACTCTGTAATAATGCACCTCTCTCTCTCTGTAATAATGCACCTCTCTGTAATAATGCACCTCTCTCTCTGTAATAATGCACCTCTCTCTCTCTCTCTGTAATAACTGCACCCCTGTAATAGTGCACCTCTCTGTAATAATGCACCTCTCTCTCTCTCTCTCTCTCTCTCTCTCTCTCTCTCTCTCTCTCTCTCTCTCTCTCTCTGTAATAACTGCACTGTCACATAACTTCAGGACTTATGGACTTGGAGTTCATTATTTGATCCATGCAGTGAGAAGGTTCAGAGGTATATAATACCCATTGGATTCCAGTGAAGTAATCATCAGTTCATAATCAATGTGACTGTGCACTTACCAGACAGTATAATATAATAATGTGCTGCTATTGCTATGAAGTCTCCTGAAGACTGTGGCAGCAGCACTTATCAGAGAGCAACTCTCGTGGAGTTGTGCTCCTGAGCTGCTTTATCTGTGGAAGGTTAGGAATGCAGAGCAAAGTGTTTTTCTATGGTTTTATCTGTAGCAAAGACGCTTTGGCCTTCACATGATCTGAAAAAGACTTGTCAGCATTTCATCAATAACACAGCTACAGTATATTGGGTTCTTTTTGGTAAATGAAAATCAATGAAAACCCAGATGCAGATACTTTAGTGAACAGATTATTATTACATAGGCAATACAATTTTCAGTGTTAAAGACTGCCATGCGTTTGGGCAGGGAGTGTTTGCTCCGAAGTGCAGTCATCCGAGGATCACATTATGGAGATGGGGAATTACACATACACTGCTGACTGAATCAAATGGAAATGTCATCAGAAAGAGCAGAGCTGACAGACCAGATAACAAGCCCCCTCCAGTACATCACAGACCAGACCAGATAACAAGATCCCCTCCAGTACATCACAGACCAGACCAGATAACAAGCCCCTGCAGTACATCACAGACCAGACCAGATAACAAGCCCCCTCCAGTACATCACAGACCAGATCAGATAACAAGCCCCTCCAGTACATCACAGACCAGACCAGACCAGATAACAAGCCCCTCCAGTACATCACAGACCAGACCAGATAACAAGCCCCTCCAGTACATCACAGACCAGACCAGATAACAAGCCCCCTCCAGTACATCACAGACCAGACCAGACCAGATAACAAGCCCCTCCGTAAATCACTGACCAGACCAGATAACAAGCCCCTCCAGTACATCACAGACCAGACCAGATAACAAGCCCCTCCAGTACATCACAGACCAGACCAGATAACAAGCCCCTCCAGTACATCACAGACTAGACCAGATAACAAGCCCCCTCCAGTACATCACAGACCAGACCAGATAACAAGCCCCTCCAGTACATCACAGACTAGACCAGGTAACAAGCCCCTGCAGTACATCACAGACCAGACCAGATAACAAGCCCCCTCCAGTACATCACAGACCAGACCAGATAACAAGCCCCCTCCAGTACATCACAGACCAGACCAGACCAGATAACAAGCCCCTCCGTAAATCACTGACCAGACCAGATAACAAGCCCCTCCTACATCACAGACCAGACCAGATAACAAGCCCCTCCAGTACATCACAGACCAGACCAGATAACAAGCCCCTCCAGTACATCACAGACTAGACCAGATAACAAGCCCCCTCCAGTACATCACAGACTAGACCAGATAACAAGCCCCTCCAGTACATCACAGACCAGACCAGATAACAAGCCCCCTCCAGTAAATCACAGACCAGACCAGATAACAAGCCCCCTCCAGTAAATCACAGACCAGACCAGATAACAAGCCCCTCCAGTACATCACAGACCAGACCAGAGACCCTTTAGAGGCGATCATGCAATCATATGCAAATGTCTTGGTTTGATTGCAGATCAACCAAAATAACTAGAAGCACTTGCAGTGCAGACTAGCACACCCTGAATTTAGTTATTTAGGGTTCACAAATAAATATGCAACATTTTTAAACATAAATCTCCCCGATTTCAGTATTTGGTAGGTGCTGAAGTACAGCAGGAGTTAAAGTTTTAATGAACAGAAACATGAGACAATTCCTCCGAGGCCACGTATTACTTTAACAGCCACAAGCAATACAAATGAAATGAGCTTTGCATGCAGCATGAGCAACACTTCATTTACAATGTACTCTGAAGCAGTGTCACACATAGAGCAACCATCTTCTAGCTGTGAAACCAATAGGGGCAAGCACTTCAATACAGTAAGGGTATCCTGTGTGCAGGAAGCTCCTTGTAGCAGCACTCTACTCCCTGGTTCTATGGCAGTGTGCAATGGGCAGTGTGTGTGATACGCGGTATATCCAGGTGCAGTGCGCAGAGTGTGTGTGATAAGCGGTATATCCAGGTGCAGTGCGCAGAGTGTGTGTGATACGCGGTACATACAGGTGTGATACGCGGTATATACAGGTGCAATGGACAGTGTGTGTGATACGCGTCCATAATGGATTCTGTCCACTGCCGGTGAAATGCGATTAGGTTACAAGCTGTATAACCCTGAATGCAGATGAGCCTGGCTCTTTTGCATAATGGTTAAGATGCAGTGTGTGAAGTTGCTGTTTCACACCTAACCCTTTGCCCTGTTACACAGGAAGGAAGGCAGGGTCTAATGTATACTAATGTACACTGGGTTATATCCTAGCACAAGTGTACTGCTTTATGTTAGAGGTAGTGATCCATTCACAAAGAAGAACATGATTTTGATTTGATTATATTGCTTCCAAGAACTTGCCCATTTGTTCCTCTTAAATGCTTCTGTCTGTGTTTACTCATTCAAACTTCCTTAAATGACATCATGAGAAGAAGTGGCACAGGGACACTGTCACAAAGGATGGCTTGTGGATGACATCACGGACCAGGAAGACGTTCAACAATAACAAAAGGTACGGGACTAAACTGCTGTAGCAGGACTTTTATTAAATAATAACAAATAAAAGGTTTACACAAAAACACACAATACTCAAATAGGCACAAGGACCAAAGTAAAATAACTCAAACAATAATTACCGTGGTTTGCTGACTGGATAGCATTCGCTGTCATTTGTACTTCCTCTAAACTCCTCTCAACAAACTCCTCACCTGAGCCTGGAGTAGGTCTTTTATATTGTGGCTGGAGCCTTAATTACCCATTAAACAATTACTCTATTAAGGCTCCAGCCACATTCCCATGAGCTATGCAGGATGGGGATTCAACCCTATCCCTGCCAACCACATTTTACGAGACCAGCTTTTTCGCCGATCTTGAATATATAGGGTGCGTTTGCAAACTCAATCTCAGTGTCAGAGCGCACTCTGACCGTTCGTAAACTCCTGGAGTGTTCTGTGGTGTTGTTAGAAAACAGAGGAGATGAATTTCAGAACAGCTAACGGCTTGTTGTAGTGGATGCAGGTGTATTCTAAACCTATTTTTATTATTTATTTCTGTATGTGTCATTTTAATGTTTTTTTTGAGAAAAAAAAAGATTCCACATATTTTAATGGGGAACTGTAATTTAAATCAATATATAACCATTTCAATAGAAAACATTAACTAAAGCTTTTGATGTATTTTCAGCCTCTCCTTGAGAGTATATTGTATAAATACCATTAAAACAAATTAACATTGAATGTTTTGGAGCTCTCTTCCGTCACGCTTTGTGTGTCGTCCTGTGGTTGACTCGCTCTGTAGTCACACATAGTATTTTATAGACTGCAGGTCACATTTAAATCGCGACTGCATTTATTTGCCCCCACCCCCAAAAGAAAATGCCCCAAAAAACTAACCAAAAACAGTTGGTACTGCATCAGGTTTCAGCTTCGTCTTGCCTGTATATCCAGGTTTCTCTGAAAACAGTCCGGTGTGAAGTGGTCCTCACACACAACCGAGTTTCTACTGAAAGGAAAGTCCTGTTCCTATATTATGTAGCGATTGTTTTGTTATGGCTGCCCTTTGTCTGGGCATTTCCAGTGCCTTTACAGGTTTAACAGCATTAATACTTCAATACAGTAATACAACTATGGTTATCATATATTTAGCTCTTAGGCTATAGAATACAAAAAGCTAAAGTGCCCACTGCTACGTTCTAGAACATTCAATATATCACTCTCTTAAAACTAAAACATAATTTCTATACCTTACAGCAATGCATCAATATAAAAAAGAGATAGATTCAAAATAGTTCTTACCTTCCAAAATATATGGAAGTGTAGAATATAATATAAGGACAGGAAAAATAAGAACTGTCTTCAAATGGCAGAGACTTCTAAATTTGACCAAACAGCAATCAGTTTTTCAGAGATCCTCAGAGCATGGATCACATTAGCTTGTAGTTAGCAAGTTGAGTGATATAGAATGCGGTCTTGCTCTGGGCTTATATAAGATTTTCCCTCCCTTAAATACATCAGAAGTCCCAAATAAATCTAATCATCACTCGGCCTTGACATTTCTTTTCTATAAGTTAATTATACATTCTAGAAGGATCTGGTCAACTCCTTTTTCAAAACTGATTGGATATAACTTCTTGCCAAAAAATATTGGAACATGATTTCATTGCTCTCTTTTTCCAACTCCTCCTTTTTCTAAAAAGTCAGGACCAAAGTTCACAGAATCCTTGCTATAATATAATACAAATATATGTGTATATATGAGAGATGTTTTTAATATGTAACACCAGCTCTATTTGATTAACCTGGGTCAAAATTATATGTCTCTCTTAGCCGCATATTATGTTACCTTTGTATGTTGTCAATGGGCCAGTTTAACTTCATATACAAATGTGTGTTAACAAAGTATGGGGCAAATTTATGCTGGTTTATATTATTTAAAACACAGTACAATTATTACAATATTCTGACAGTGTCAGTTAGTACTGAACTTCTTTCGTTTTTAACTGTAATGTTCTTTCAACAATAATGATGTTATTTGTATAACAGTTTAACTTTAAATGATTTTATAACATGTATTTCTAATTCAGTTATTTCATTATAACTGTTGCTCATAGAAATGGTAATATTATTTTACTGAATGAAGTCTGACCCCTTTCTCTGTTCATACAAAATCCAGTTGAAGCAGGTTTTAAGACATCCTAGCCTTTTGCCATTTTTTTGGTGTTGATTAATATGAGATATGAAGTAATGAAAGTAAAGTAACAAAAGAAACTGGCTACTTTTTCTCATAAAACTAGAATATGTTAACAAGGCCTTATGATGAGAGCCTGCCAAGTTTGACTCCTTCCAGCAGGTGCCTTCACAGACTGCTAGTAATATTTTTTACTGGTTTTACAGATCTATTTGAAAAGAGTATATACACTATTGCTATAATTATTGACAAAGAGTTTATCATATTATTTCAATCAATACAGGTTAGTTTAAATCATTCAATCCATGTCTAATAACTCAGCACATTCCCAAGAGGATTTGAACTTTGTGCCAGGCTCAGCTCGGACTGGTTCTGTGAACACCACGATAGGCCTGTGCACATCTGCTAAAAATATTTTCTAAAACACATTACAGCCATTACAATATTTGTTGCAGTTTCACAAATATTCAATTTATATCCCAAAGATCGGCCTGCTTCCAGTAGCTGTGACAGTCTTTGGTCAGTTTCTGCTCACAGGTGTGGGTGACAGTCTTTAAAAGCCTGATACCTGCAAAAACTTAAATCTTGATAGCTGGGCTCCCATCTCTGCATTCTCATTCCCATCGTCAGTGGGCAAACACATTTTAACTGAAACTCTACACATAGCACAGACTGGGTTTATTAAAGGAAACTCTACACAGAGCACAGACTGGGTTTATGAAAGGAAACTACACAGACCACAAACTGGGTTTATTATTATTAAAGGAAACTATAGCAGTGTCTGCATTTTAAAAGAACACACCAGAAACAGTTTATACTGCTCCCCTATAGCAGTGTATGTACTCTATGTTAGTTCATTCCCAATGACTGATGATTTAAATGGGTTAAATGGTTTACATTTTCTTACAGTACAGCACCTCAATTAATGTAGGTTTGCCAGGGGGAAATACAAAAGCCTTGTATAAAGGAACCATATTATCTGGAAGATATGATGACCTTATTTCTGCTATTAATACATGGCAGAGTAATCCCCCCTTCACACTTGAGCAGACATGCTTTAAACCATCACCTCCTACAACATCAGTCCTCACAGAAGCACCTGGGAGACCCTGCAGATGATGGCCCTCACTTCTTACTTTGAATGCACGCTGCTTCAAGCACATTTCTCAGTTCTCATAATCAGACATGGGGAAGGTTATCATGACGTGCTTATCAAGTGAGCTCTACAGACATGTTAGCACACATCTCCTCGGCTTGACTTGGCTCCAGTGCATTTAACCCCGATGGTCCTCTTGGATTCTTCAGCTTTTTTATCTTGCTTCTGTCTTTCCTGTGTTCTCTCCTGGTTGGTTCTCATCTTCCTGCATCCAGTTCCTTATGATGTATCTCACAAATCTGAAATAAATAATAACACAGCCGAGTGCCTGACTGCTGACACACGCAGTATTCATCATTTAAAAGCTGTGTACAATGGCACTTGCTTGTTCTACCAATAATAAGAAACACAGTGGATTGCAGAGCTGTGCTGTCTTTTTCACACTTTGAGACCAGCGGTTAAGTGGGGTTGCTATTTATAAAGCTTGAGGATCTTTTAAAGAGTTGCACATGTACACATAACAAGATCACATCTGCGAGTCACACACAAGCCTTGAGTGTCTCTCATCTCATGGGGAAAGACTGGTCGAATTATAAGAACATAAGAAGAACATAAGAAAGTTTACAAACGAGAGGAGGCCATTCGGCCCATCTTGCTCGTTTGGTTGTTAGTAGCTTATTGATCCCAGAATCTCATCAAGCAGCTTCTTGAAGGATCCCAGAGTGTCATCTTCAACAACATTACTGCAGAGTTGTTTCTAGACTCCCACAATTCTCTGTGTAAAAAGTGCCTCCTATTTTCTGTTCTGAATGCCCCTTTATCTAATCTCCATTTGTGACCCCTTGGCCTTGTTTCTTTTTTCAGGTCAAAAAAGTCAAAAAAGTCCCTTGAGTTGACATTCTCAATATCTTTTAGAATTTTTAATGCTTGAATTAGATTGCCACGTAGTCTTCTTCAAGACTGAATAGATTCAATTCTTTAAGCCTGTCTGCATATGACATGCCTTTTAAATCTGGTCTCTCTTCTTTGCACTCTTTCTAGAGCAGCAATATCTTTTTTGTAGCGAGGTGACCATAACTGAACACAATATTATAGATGAGGTCTTACTAATGCATTATAATGTTTTAACATTACTTCCCTTGATTTAAATTTAACACTTTTCGCTATATATTATAGCATTAGCATGAACCCAGTGTGATTAACTAAAGAATTATACCATTAGCATTAACCCAGTGTGTGCAAATAAAGTTTTTTATTTATTCCACACAGAAGGTAATAAACACTGTGTTTGGTCCCGAGTTCTTAATCATGATTGAATTCTCACTATGATATTGGCCTCTGCTTGGCTTTGAATACGGGGTCTATGTGAAAACCAATGAACATCTCAATGAGCTGAATGAGCTGCAGTGAACTCAATACAGAGCTGCATGTGAATGATGTTAAGAGTCTGGATATGCAGAGATCACTCAATACAGAGCTGCATGTGAATGATGTTAAGAGTCTGGATATGCAGAGATCACTCAATACAGAGCTGCATGTGAATGATGTTAAGAGTCTGGATATGCACTAATCTTTAGTGTGAATGTTATTAGATAGTATCTAATCTAATGATATAAATTGGCTTGGCAAACCATGTGAGTGATTATCTTAATTTGCTTCGGCAGATGGTCAATTGGTGAATTAAACAATTCATATTATTTATCTCAATTTTTACATGCAATATATCGTAATATATAGTTCTAACGTGTTGAGCCATCTGGCATTATTAATCACTTGTAATCTGTGCTGGTTGAGAGAGCCTGGTATTAATAATCACTTGTAATCTGTGCTGGTTGAGAGAGCCTGGTATTAATAATCACTTGTAATCTGTGCTGGTTGAGAGAGCTTGGTATTATTAATCACTTGTAATCTGTGCTGGTTGAGAGAGCCTGGTATTAATAATCACTTGTAATCTGTGCTGGTTGAGAGAGCCTGGTATTAATAATCACTTGTAATCTGTGCTGGTTGAGAGAGCCTGTCTTTATTAATCACTTGTAATCTGTGCTGGTTGAGAGAGCCTGGTATTAATAATCACTTGTAATCTGTGCTGGTTGAGAGAGCCTGGTATTAATAATCACTTGTAATCTGTGCTGGTTGAGAGAGCCTGTCTTTATTAATCACTTGTAATCTGTGCTGGTTGAGAGAGCCTGTCTTTATTAATCACTTGTAATCTGTGCTGGTTGAGAGAGCCTGGTATTAATAATCACTTGTAATCTGTGCTGGTTGAGAGAGCCTGTCTTTATTAATCACTTGGGTAGCTGACACACACACAAATTCTTTTTAGCAGTTTATAATGTTGAAAAGCCGTGTCTATTGGAGGATGAAGGGCAGCTGACACACAGAGTTTTTTTTTTTTTTTTAGCAGTTTATAATTCCAGGAGAGTCCTGATCTCCTCCCTGTGGTTACAAGGGCCTCTGGAGCAGCAGGCAGATTAACTCACTTCCCATTGACACAGTGCAGTGCCTTTCTATTCTTACTCAAAGCTGCAGCGTCCCGCACTCCTTTTAATAGCATACTAAAACACCATTATTGTGTCTCTGATTACTGTAGAAGTACAACATGAGGTGAAAACAAACATGCTTGGTTCTTGTAATGGGGAGCTCAAGGTCTCTCAGGTAAGTTCAACACTGGGAATGGAAGTGGAGATTCAAATCCAAATTCAATCCTCAGTGCAGCAGCGCTCCCTGTTAATATTAGTTTTTTTAGAGATAGATATGTGGTGAGGATTTGTAATCAAGTAAGTGAATCCAGACACAGAGTGGACTGTTCGCAGTATCATTACTGGACAGCGTAACAGTCATTGTTATCAGAAAGATGGGATGAGATGTGATTCAGACAGTGCTCCCTGGCATGCAGACTGATTTGAAATGAGATAACTAGGGAATAGTTGCCAGCTCTGTAATAAACCACATGGCATGCTTTTCATCAAGACACAGCACTTGAATTCTTGTGAAACTCATCAACCCACAAAATGCAGCTGGTATCCAACCTAGCCAAAGCCAGTGCGTTTGATTTGAACAATCCCCTTGGCAGTACTATCTGATACACAACAAAGAAGAGCACGTCTGAATAGGGAACACAGTGAAGCGCTCTCTCCACTCTGCTGTGCGCTTTTTATTTTTATTTTGTAACTTTCCTGTACAAGAAACCAAAGAACATCCCCCAAGCAACCAGCAGTATCTACCTTGGGCCCCGTTTCACTAGGGGGAAATGGCAGATAGTTAGAGAGAGAGAGACAGTCTCTGGCGTCTAATACTGGCACGACTCAACCTGGCAGTCAAGTGGACAAACAAGGTGTCAGCTTTGCAACTGAGGAAAAGAAATCAATTGTTTCCCAAGTTTAAACTTACCAAATCACCTGAATAAAAAAAAAAAATAAATAAACAAAATGGGGCACCCCCATAAATATTCATTTTGGGGTCTTTGAGACCAGCACATTGCACCATGCTTAACTTGAAGGCAAATTCTCTCCTAAAATCACAAAACTCTCAGAATATCTGAACACACACACAGCTGCTGCTCACTCTGTACTGTGACTCCGGTCATCGTAAGAGAAGAATGGCATGCTTGATATTACTGGATACAGTATCAAAAGGACTTATCCAGCCCTGCCCATTCTCTTTAACACACTTTCTGCTTTCATTTCAGATTCTTTATTGAGGCTTGGCAGCAGTTTAAAATGTATAATTCTGACTGTTCCTTGCATTGTCATGAAAGTGCTTCCAGATAGTGCTTGTAGTTTCAACGGATTAGAAAGAGTGTCACTGCTAAGAGACAGCTGATGTTTAATATATATATATATATATATATATATATATATATATATATATATATATATATATTGCAGGCCTTTATTTGGAGGAGACGAGACGCTATGAAGTGATTGGTGGTTCTGCATCGACAGTCCTGACCACTTTCCATGGAAAAAGAAACTACAGTTCAACTCTACAGCAATGCTAAGCAAGTAGGCAGGATGCTAGTGGAGTCTTTGGAGAGCAGCCTTTACAACAGACACTTCAACACATTACAACCCTTGACTGGATTCATCACCGGCTATGACATCAGCAGGAGTGAAAGCTCTGGAGCCGCAGAGATAAATCCATGCTGTTTGGTCGTTGCTGATGAATCGTGACAGAATGTAGCCTGACAAGCTGGAAAGGTTAAGAGCCTGTCAAGTTTGTTTGGGGATTTTTTAAGAGTAACATTTAAATGAATGGTGATCATTAAACTGGACTGTATTTTGTTTATTTAAAAAAGCAAAACAAAACAAAAAAACAATGGTATATTGTTTTGTAAATTACAACACAAAGATGACAGTGTACATTACTCATATACATGTCTGTGTAACTGACTCTAACATTTTCAAATTGCCCCAGAATAAGATAATAGAGTAAAAGTGATTCAAAGAAAGAGGAGTTTGAAATCCATGATTTTCACCCACCACTATTTTAAATACAAGGTATTCTCATTGTACATCAGCAGCTTCTTTCTGTTGGGCTGTCTGGTGAAGGGGCGTGGTGTGCTGCAAGATGGACCAGGGCATTCTCCAATGAGACGGACCAGGGCATTCTCCAATGAGATGGACCAGGGCATTCTCCAATGAGACTTGAAATACATTCTTGAAATGTATTTTTGTTTACGACTGTAAGTCGCCCTGGATGAGGGCGTCTGCTAAGAAATAAATAATAATAATAATGAGACGGACCAGGGCATTCTCCAATGAGACGGACCAGAGCATTCTCCAATGAGACGGACCAGAGCATTCTCCAATGAGACGGACCAGAGCATTCTCCAATGAGACAGACCAGAGCATTCTCCAATGAGACGGACCAGGGCATTCTCCAATGAGACAAACTTGTAAAGTACACACAGCTACGGCCAAAAGTTTTGCATCACCTATAATTATAGGATTGAGACATAATTGAAATATATATATATATATATATACATATATATATATATATATATATATATATATATATATATATATATATATATATATATATGAACATAATTCTTTATTTACATCATGTAATCAAAGAAACTCACAAAATGATACTACCAAAGTCTACCGGAAGCCATAATAGTAGCACAGTGTGTCATGTTAAATTTTTTGTTAAGTATGTGGAAAACTACAAAGCGGTATATAATTCAATATGTTAACATAACATAGCAAAATAATTCATTGTACAGGGTGATGCAACATGTGTGACCCTAGCTGTAGGCCAGCGTGTGACACAATGATCGGTGCATGAAGAACACAAGTAGGGTTTGCATGAAGAACACAAGCAGGGTTTGCATGAAGAACACAAGCAGGTTTTTCATGAAGAACACAAGCAGGGTTTGCATGAAGAACACAAGCAGGGTTTGCATGAAGAACACAAGCAGGTTTTTCATGAAGAACACAAGCAGGGTTTGCATGAAGAGCACAAGCAGGGTTTGCATGAAGAACACAAGCAGGTTTTTCATGAAGAACACAAGCAGGGTTTGCATGAAGAACACAAGCAGGGTTTGCATGATAAACACAAGCAGGTTTTTCATGAAGAACACAAGCAGGGTTTGCATGAAGAACACAAGCAGGGTTTGCATGAAGAACACAAGCAGGGTTTGCATGAAGAACACAAGCAGGGTTTGCATGAAGAACACAAGCAGGGTTTGCATGAAGAACACAAGCAGGGTTTGCATGAAGAACACAAGCAGGGTTTGCATGAAGAACACAAGCAGGGTTTGCATGATAAACACAAGCATTTCTTTTTGTTGTTTTGCACTGAACATTTAACTGACTGAAGAACTTTAAAATGACAAACTATAAGGTTAAAAATAGAACAACAGCTAATAAAAGTGTTTTTTTATATGTAAAGAAAAGGTGTTACATCTGCAGTGGTCCTGCAGGACGGCAGACTGTCAGTGTAACCACACTTTGCAGAGTGACTGACATGGCATAGACGGTGCAGAGTGACTGACATGGCATAGACTGGCATAGACGGTGCGTATAGGAAGCTTGGGGAGGCTAAGCCTCCCCAAAGTAAATTGCCCAAACCCTCACAAGAAATTGTTCTGACCAACACAAAACATATGTGAGCGAAGAAGATCAATTTTTTCCCCGCCAAAGTGCAAAGCAGGTCTAACAAACATATTTTTCATTTTTCCTGCGCAACCGCGAGACCGCTAGGGCAGCTGGGATATCAAAATCAACATTGTAGTTCAGATACAGGATTTAGGTGCATTTCAATGTCATTGTAGGAGACAATGCTTGGCTGGTTTAACGTCAGTTCTTCCCACCGATCTGGGCCCCCTATACCGCTGCAGGAGGCAGCCGACAAAAACTCTGAATCCTTTTCGCTCATTCCCTTGCCTGGAACATCCTCTTCACAATTTCTACATTTATTCGAATTGCTGTTATCTATACAAACTGCTTGATCTGAATTTGATTTTACAGAACTTGTTGCAAAATATTTTTGTAGCATACTCTCTGTTTTCACGCACCATCATTTTGTGAGAATTTGATAACTGTGACACTACAGTCAGAACATACTTCCTTCGACTGTTTGAACAAATGCCACATTTCAGAACACTGTTTGTGGTGCCAGATTATGAATGTTTCTGAAGTTTTTTCTTTAGATTTTTCCAGTCATTCACTCCATTTTCAGTGAAAGCGGGGTCTTTTGAACTTCTGAAAAAGTGTCTGCAAGGACAGCAGAAAACCGCATCTGCCTGCTTACTGTACTCTAAATATGAAAATGTATTTTAATATTCTGATGAAAATGAATGGTTTTGCTTATCAAAGACAGTTTTCGGATACACAGGTAAACAAGGCCATGACGGCCCTGTTGCAGTATCACTAAGGTCCAAAATACAGGATTTAGTTGCATTTCAATGTCATTCGAGTAGACAATGCTTGGCTGGTTTTAACATCTATTCTTCCAGCCGATCTGAGCTCCATATAGATATTCAAAAGTTTACGGTAAGAGTGCAGTTTGTTTGGTTGTTTTTTTTTTGCAGATATACCTTATGAAATACGTTGAATGCCCTTAAGTATGATTGTAAGTGCGTGTTCAGAAGCTTAACAGTCAGTATTAATAATTGATGTAAATTGGTGGGAAGTGATGGAAATTGTGTTCAAAATTGGTGTAGGTACTGTAGGACTGCAGAACAGGTTAACGGATTTAAAGGTTTTAAAAAACAGTGCAGCTTGTTATCCTTACTGTGATGAAACTATTCAGTAATCAGACTCACTAGTAACAGAGTAATACAAATAAAAAATGTAAGTCTTAATTATATATATTATTATTTATTTCTTAGCAGACACCCTTATCCAGGGCAACTTGAAATTGTTACAAGATATCACATTATTTTTACATACAATTACATTATTTTTTACACATTATTTTTACATACAATTACCCATTTATACAGTTGGGTTTTTACTGGAGCAATCTAGGTAAAGTACCTTGCTCAAGGGTACAGCAGCAGTGTCCCCCACCTGGGATTGAACCCACAACCCTTCGGTCCAGAGCACTAACCACTACTCCACATTATATATATATATCTTACTGTGTATCTTACTGTACATCGTTGGGTTCAATAAATGCAGGGGGGAAAGACTCACACGCCGCCCTTGACTGACAGTGTAACCAAGCAACGCAGAGTGACTGACAGTGTAACCAAGCAACACAGAGTGACTGACAGACATCAGGGAGTGCGTTGAATGGGGTGTTGTTACTCAACCAAGCTGACAGACAGATATAATCCTAACCCTAACCCTAACCCTAACCCTAACCCTTTTCTGATACAATTGTGTGCATATATGGTGTAAAAACATTTACACATTAAGTACATTGTGACTATGTACATTTTAATTATGTGAAATTGCACATGCATTTACTTATTAACTACTATGTAAATACACAGTAATTCAAGACACAATGTAAAGTACTTCCTTGACTGCAACTTATTTAATGAAAGACCTCCTCAAGCTTATAAAACGGAGTGTTTTTCTATGACTTTAGAGAACAGAATTAGCAGACATTCATAGAGTACAGATATGCTGATTATGTTGAGATGTGGTTTCTTCTTATACAATCATGTGGACCACAACTTTCCCGACATCTGCACTTACTATTGAAAAGTAGGGACTTGAGAATTCTCAAACACGTGTAATAAGACATACTCCACATGCACAAAAAACTTTATTACTTACAGATGACTAAAACCACTGGGGTCTGTATTGTGATGGCTTGCAAAAACACTTTACTGCTATCTGTGAAAATCAAAGCTCTGGAGAGAAGCCAGAATGAGATGAAACAGTCAGCAGTTTGCAGTCAGAGTCAGGCCTCATGGTGGAACTTTCCTATGGAACGCTTATAAAAACAGACTTAAAGAATGCCGACTGCACCCGCTCTCCCCCCTCCCACTCTCTCCCCTCCTGCATTCTCTGTGGTGCCCTATGGAACTGTTACTCTTCAGCTAACAAAGCTGATTTCATCTCTGCCTTTGCCATCCACCTCTCTCTCGATGTCCTTGCTGTCACTGAAACCAGGCTCTCTCCTGATAACACTGTAACTCCTGCTGTCTTCTCTCTACGTCCTGTCCCATACTCTGCGTCTCACTGGATAGGGAGGAGGGACTGGTCTTCTCCTCTCTCCCTCCTTACTCTTTTCTGTCCCCTCTGACCTCTCCTCACTCTCTGTTAACATCTTTGAATTTCACGCTGTCCAACTAACCTCTCCCTATCAACTCCTGCTAATTGTAATGTACCATCCCCCTGGACCTCTCACTCACTTTCTCGATGAACTCGACTATCTCCTCTCCTCCCTCCCCTCTCTGTCTACCCCAGCTGTCCTGTTAGGTGATTTCAATATCCATCTATCCAACCTCACCCACTATGCCGGATTTCTTCCTCTCCTTCACTCCTTCAACTTCTCTATCTCTCCATCCCTTCCTACCCACAAAGCTGGCCATCACCTGGACCTCACCTTCTCCATGGCCTGATGCCCCTCCACCCTCTCTGTCACCCCTCTGGACCTCTGTGATCACTGTTTCATCTCTTTTTCTCTGTCTCTCCCCTCTCTCCCTACTCCACCTCCCCCACTGTTACCTCCCGCCGTAACCTCTGCTCTATCTCCCCCTCTGTCCTTATCTCCACTGCTCTCTCTTACCTCCCTTCTATCGACTCCTTCTCCCAACTCTCTGTAGACTCTGCTACCTCCACCCTCTTCTCCTCCCTCACCTCCTTCCTCTGTCCCCTCACCTCCTGACCTGCCCGGCCCTCCCCTCCCCAGCCCTGGCTCTCCTCTGTGCTCCGCTCAACAAGAACCAAACTGTGCTCTGCTGAAAAGAAATGGAAGAGATCCAAACTCCCTGCTGCCATAGACCTTTACTGCTCCCTCCTCTCCTCCTTCTACTCTGTCCTCTGCTAAACGCTCCTATTTCCAATCTGTTATCTAATCCTCCACTAAAAACCCGCAAAAACCATTCTCTACCTCCTCCTCCCTCCTCTATCTCCTCTGACGACTTTGCCTCTTTCTTCTCCTCTAAAATCTTTGATATCCACAAACTTGTTAACACCTCTGCCTCCCCCCACCCCCTCCCGCTCTGACCCCAACACCCTTTGTCTTCACTACTAATTCACCCTCCTTTTCCGCCTTCTCTCCCCTCTCAGACTTTGACCTCTCCTCCCTCCTCCAGGGCCACAATCTGGTTTCCGCTCTGCTCACTCCACTGTAACTGCTCTCCTGTCTGTCATTAACTCGTTAAACTCTGTCCATGCTGCCTCTCTCTCCTCTGTCCTAATTCTCCTTGATCTCTCTGCTGCCTTTGACACTGTCGATCACTGTATTCTCCTATCCTCATTCGCTGACCTGGAAACGTCTGGCCTGGTTCTCCTCCTACCTCTCTGACCACACGTACCAGGTAACCTGCCCCAGCTCAAACTCCACACCTCACCGTCTCTCAACAGGAATGCCCCAAGGATCAGTCTTGGGTCCTCTCCTGTTCTCTCTCTACACCCGCTCCCTGGGCCCCCTCATTGCATCCTATGGTTTCTCATACCATTTCTATGCTGATGATGCTCAGAACTTCCACTCCTTCCCCACCTCTGACCCCACCATCCCCTCCCGTATCATTACCTGTCTGTCTGCTATCTCCTCCTGGATTCACTCGCATCACCTCAAACTCATCCTCTCTAAATCTGACCTCCTCATCTTCCCCCTCCTCTGATCTCTCTATCGCCATTCCTCTGGAATCTACCACGCTCTCTCCCTTCTCCTCAGCCAAGAACCTTGGAGTAACCCTGGACCCCTGCCTCTCCTACTCCCAGCACTCCACTCTAGCATGCACCTGCCGATTTCTTCCTGAGCAACATATGAAAAATCCGACCCTTCCTCACCAACTACTCCACGCAACTCCTCGTCCAGGCCCTGGTACTCTCCCGACTAGACTACTGTAACTCCCTCCTGGCCGGCCACCCTGCATCCGCCACCCGTCCCCTCATCCATAACTCTGCTGCTTGCCCGGTGTTCTGTCTGCCTCGCTTCTCCCATGCTACTCCACTGCTCCGCTCACTTCACTGGCTCCCGATCACTGCTCGCATCCTGTCTTGTTGTCGCCTACTGATGCCTTGACCAGACTGCACCCAGCTACCTCCAGACCCTCATCTCTCCCTACACCCCCACCCAACTTCTCCGCTCTGCCTGCACTAGAAGACTGGCTGTACTTCCTCTACGCTCCCCTGCCTCCAGAGCCCGCTCCTTCTCCACCCTCGCCCTGCAGTGGTGGAATGACCTTCCTATGGATGTCAGGACTGCCCAGTCCCTGACCACCTTCCGGTGCCTCCTCAATACACATCTCTTTAGACAACACCTGTAAAACTCAACTCTTCCCTTCTGGATAATATAGAACTCTGCCTTTAATGCACTTTATCTTGCACTTATCTGCTCCCTGTTTTACTGTATTTAATCCTTCACTTATACTCGTATCACTTTTATCTGCTCTTGAACTGCCCCGATATTAAATAGTACTGTGTGTTGTATTTTCTCTTATTTGGACTGAAGTAATTGTACTGTAATTCTTCATATTTATTTTTTGTATACAACTGTATGTCACCCTTTGTAAGGGTGTCTGCTAAGAAATAAATAATAATGATTAGAACCTCCCCTTCCACAAAGAGGTATCATGTGGCTCTAAAGCTGATAGCAACGATTGCTACAGCGGTTTGTTCATGCAAACAGAAGAACACCAAGGACACCAAGACTAACAGAAAAGATTAAAACAGCTGCCCTGGAGAAGAATGCATTAAATGCAGCAATTGTAGGAACACATGAAGACAGCACAAAGGGATCATTAGCCACTGCCCTCAAGGGAGACTGGATCATGACCTCTCCAATACAACATTGGTTCCGTTTTGGCATCAGGTTTCTTTGGATGTGTTTCCTCCAAGTAATAAACAGGTCTGATTCTGTTTTTATAATGAATGGTGGTTTTTTTTGTTTTTTTTTTACCTTTAAAATCCTGCTAAACTATGCTATTGATCAATTCATTATTTCAAAGCTTTAATATGTTATTTATGAAGAATAAGAATATTTTAAAAGCCGCTCCGATCATGGAATTATTAGCAATCAGTAACAATGCAGTTTTATTGCACAGACAGTGAGAAAGAGTTGGAGCACAGGCTGCATCAATGCACTGAACAGAATGTCTGCTGTGAACTTTGGCAGATTGTGTCTGTGTGCCCCATGTGTTTCATTGTTGGACTTTATCAGGCCCGGTGTACTTCAGCTAACAATAATCTGCAGCAGCCTCCGCCTTGCAAAAGCTTGCCAGTATAAACCCTTGTAAAGGCTTGCCAGTATAAACCCTTGTAAAGGCTTGCCAGTATAAACCCTTGTAAAGGCTTGCCAGTATAAATCCATGACTTCACAGGTTTCTCTGTTTGTATTTTCATTGAGGCGTGTATCAGACACAAGAGGGAGGCTCACTTCCTTCTTCGTGTTAATAGGGAAGCAGAAATTTGAAATAACAAAATAGGCAATAATGACGTTTAGCAAAGCATTCATTCAAGCAAGAACTCTGCTGTAGCTAAGAATATAAAAGTCAGAAAAAAAGCGATTGTTGAACCTGTTATGAAAGTAAAGAAAGCTTTAGACAGACTACCCTCTTATAACAAACCAATACAAAGAAACAGGCTACCCTCTAATACTGGACAAACCAATACAAAGAAACAGGCTACCCTCTAATACTGGACAAACCAATACAAAGAAACAGACTACCCTCTAATGCTGGACAAACCAATACAAAGAAACAGGCTACCCTCTAATGCTGGACAAACCAATACAAAGAAACAGGCTACCCTCTAATACTGGACAAACCAATACAAAGAAACAGGCTACCCTCTAATACTGGACAAACCAATACAAAGAAACAGGCTACCCTCTAATACTGAACAAACCAATACAAAGAAACAGACTACCCTCTAATGCTGGACAAACCAATACAAAGAAACAGGCTACCCTCTAATACTGAACAAACCAATACAAAGAATCAGGCTACCCTCTAATACTGGACAAACCAATACAAAGAAACAGGCTACCCTCTAATACTGGACAAACCAATACAAAGAAACAGGCTACCCTCTAATACTGGACAAACCAATACAAAGAAATAGGCTACCCTCTAATACTGAACAAACCAATACAAAGAAACAGGCTACCCTCTAATACTGGACAAACCAATACAAAGAAACAGGCTACCCTCTAATACTGGACAAACCAATACAAAGAAACAGGCTACCCTCTAATGCTGGACAAACCAATACAAAGAAACAGGCTACCCTCTAATACTGGACAAACCAATACAAAGAAACAGACTACCCTCTAATGCTGGACAAACCAATACAAAGAAACAGGCTACCCTCTAATACTGAACAAACCAATACAAAGAAACAGACTACCCTCTAATACTGGACAAACCAATACAAAGAAACAGGCTACCCTGTAATACTGGACAAACCAATACAAAGAAACAGGCTACCCTCTAATACTGAACAAACCAATACAAAGAAACAGGCTACCCTCTAATACTGGACAAACCAATACAAAGAAACAGGCTACCCTCTAATACTGGACAAACCAATACAAAGAAACAGACTACCCTCTAATGCTGGACAAACCAATACAAAGAAACAGGCTACCCTCTAATACTGAACAAACCAATACAAAGAAACAGGCTACCCTCTAATACTGAACAAACCAATACAAAGAAACAGGCTACCCTCTAATACTGGACAAACCAATACAAAGAAACAGGCTACCCTCTAATACTGGACAAACCAATACAAAGAAACAGGCTACCCTCTAATACTGGACAAACCAATACAAAGAAACAGACTACCCTCTAATGCTGGACAAACCAATACAAAGAAACAGGCTACCCTCTAATACTGAACAAACCAATACAAAGAAACAGGCTACCCTCTAATACTGAACAAACCAATACAAAGAAACAGGCTACCCTCTAATACTGGACAAACCAATACAAAGAATCAGGCTACCCTCTAATACTGGACAAACCAATACAAAGAAACAGGCTACCCTGTAATACTGGACAAACCAATACAAAGAAACAGGCTACCCTCTAATACTGAACAAACCAATACAAAGAAACAGGCTACCCTCTAATACTGGACAAACCAATACAAAGAATCAGGCTACCCTCTAATACTGGACAAACCAATACAAAGAAACAGGCTACCCTCTAATACTGGACAAACCAATACAAAGAAACAGGCTACCCTCTAATACTGAACAAACCAATACAAAGAAACAGGCTACCCTCTAATGCTGGACAAACCAATACAAAGAAACAGGCTACCCTCTAATACTGAACAAACCAATACAAAGAAACAGGCTACCCTCTAATACTGGACAAACCAATACAAAGAAACAGGCTACCCTCTAATACTGGACAAACCAATACAAAGAAACAGGCTACCCTCTAATACTGGACAAACCAATACAAAGAAACAGACTACCCTCTAATGCTGGACAAACCAATACAAAGAAACAGGCTACCCTCTAATACTGAACAAACCAATACAAAGAAACAGGCTACCCTCTAATACTGAACAAACCAATACAAAGAAACAGGCTACCCTCTAATACTGGACAAACCAATACAAAGAATCAGGCTACCCTCTAATACTGGACAAACCAATACAAAGAAACAGGCTACCCTGTAATACTGGACAAACCAATACAAAGAAACAGGCTACCCTCTAATACTGAACAAACCAATACAAAGAAACAGGCTACCCTCTAATACTGGACAAACCAATACAAAGAATCAGGCTACCCTCTAATACTGGACAAACCAATACAAAGAAACAGGCTACCCTCTAATACTGGACAAACCAATACAAAGAAACAGGCTACCCTCTAATACTGAACAAACCAATACAAAGAAACAGGCTACCCTCTAATGCTGGACAAACCAATACAAAGAAACAGGCTACCCTCTAATACTGGACAAACCAATACAAAGAAACAGGTTCATCTTTTTGCACGGTATATGTAAGTACACAATTGTATCAGAAAAGAGTTAGGGTTAGGGTTAGAGTTATATCGAGCAAAAAGATTTCCAAATTAAGTACATTGTAAGTATGCATAATAAAATTGTAATTATGTATAAGTACACAAGCATTTACTCAGTAACTCCTGTGTAAATACAGTGCACAACAATGAGAGCCACACTGTAAAGTGGTGCCCACACTGTTTTATTCAGTAACTCCTGTGTAAATACAGTGCACAACAATTAAAACCACACTGTAAAGTGGTGCCCACACTGTTTTAATCAGTAACTCCTGTGTAAATACAGTGACATCAATTAGAGCCACACTGTAAAGTGGTGCCCACACTGTTTTATTCAGTAACTCCTGTGTAAATACAGTGCACAACAATTAAAACCACACTGTAAAGTGGTGCCCACACTGTTTTAATCAGTAACTCCTGTGTAAATACAGTGACATCAATTAGAGCCACACTGTAAAGTGGTGCCCACACTGTTTTAATCAGTAACTCCTGTGTACAGTGCACAGCAATTAGCACCACACTGTAAAGTGGTGCCCACACTGTTTTACTCAGTAACTCCTGTGTACAGTGCACAGCAATTAGAACCACACTGTAAAGTGGTGCCCACACTGTTTTAATCAGTAACTCCTGTGTAAATACAGTGACATCAATTAGCACCACACTGTAAAGTGGTGCCCACACTGTTTTACTCAGTAACTCCTGTGTACAGTGCACAGCAATTAGCACCACACTGTAAAGTGGTGCCCACACTGTTTTACTCAGTAACTCCTGTGTACAGTGCACAGCAATTAGAACCACACTGTAAAGTGGTGCCCACACTGTTTTACACCCCATTCTTTATATCTGCTGTACCTCAAGCTCATTTCACTCTAATTCATTTCAGAGGAGGTTTACTTTCTGAACCAGAAGGTTCTGAATCTTACCATTGGCTTGAACACTTAGTAGTGCAGACAAACTCATCAGTTATTGTGACCAGTAGCATGCTTCCCTTTGTAGGGTCAGATGGGCTGCAGTTTATTCTCAGAGGACAACCATCACAAAAGAAAAATACCACACAATTCCGGTGCACCAGTGGAGATTTGCTGGAATTCTTGCTGCACGTATCCATGGATACAGACGTGAAGACCCATGCTTTCTCTGTGCTTAATGGTCTACAGTAAGAGTATTTTAAGCAAACTTAAGTAGAAGTGTGTTTTAGTCAAGGGCTCTTAGATTTACAGATGTGAACATTTCATAACATTAACAAGCGGGTGTGCTCCAGATATGTTGTAGAAACTATTAATAGAGGAAGGGAAGAATTAAGCAGAACACTTCAGGCATCAATAGTCAGTTTAGCTGCACACACGTTCCTCTGCAGATTAATAACCCCAAGGCATATCTGTTGTGTATTCAGTAAACCAGTTTTGATCACTCACTGCACAACTAATCCAGTGGAATGATGTTTCAGAACTCTAGAACACCCAGCTGACTGGACTCTCCTGCTGGAGAGAAGGGGGGGCTGTACCAATGGGCTGGCTGTGACAGGGGAGGACCTTTACACACCGGATCTGTGGATTCTCCTGCTGGAGAGAAGGGGGGGCTGTACCAAAGGGCTGGCTGTGACAGGGGAGGACTGTTACACACCAGATCTGTGGATTCTCCTGCTGGAGAGAAGGGGGGGCTGTACCAAAGGGCTGGCTGTGACAGGGGAGGACTGTTACACGCCGGATAGATCATCATTTTGGCAACACTGAAACATTCTTATTCATTTATCTCAGTGAACTGAAGGACAGCTATTGCAGCTGCTTTTGACTGAAATTATTTTTAAGTGACAGTTTTATTAAAGTGTACATATTGTACATCCCCTGCTTATTTGTGGAGAATTCATGGAATACAAACAAGTAACCCTAAAACGTTTACAACTCAGGCTGATGTCTTAAGGGTGGTACACTGGCAGTTTCTCTTTTCATACTGTTTTAGATGCTCGCGGGTCACTGGTTCCCATCCAGCCTCCACCCTGTTACACTTCAATAACTCGTCACCCTCGGATAGTGCTTTTAAACCCTGAATAACACATGTACCAGACTGCATTTAATACAGGCTGTTAATAATAATAATAATAATAATAATAATAATAATAATAATAATAATAATAATAATAATAATAATAACAACAACATATGCACCAGACTGCATTCAATACAGGCTGTTAATAATAATAATAATAATAACAACACATAATATGCTGACAGCAGGGTCTGGCGGTGGAGGCAGAGGCAGCTCCTGCTGCTCTCCCTCTGGTGGTGGAGGCAGAGGCAGCTCCTGCTGCTCTGCTCCTGGCGATGGAGGTGGTGGAGGCAGAGGCAGCTGGGGGACACCAGCATCCTGCCCTTCTCCCCCCCCAAAAAAATTGAGGGGGTTGAGCCTGCTACTCCTCTCCTTCTGGCTCTCGGGGCGGCAGCAATGGCTCCTCCCCCCCTAGCTCTCTGGACAGCAGCAACGGCTCCTCCCTTCTGGGAGCTGGATGCACGGGCTTCCCCCTTCTTGGCGCTGGACGCTCCTGCTCCCCTCTTCCAGGCGCTGGAAACTCCTGCTCACCTCTTCCAGGAGCTGGACGCTCTTTTTCCCTTCTTCCGAGCGCTGGACGCTCAGGGCTTCTCCCTCTCCCCCTGCGCTGGACTCCCTGCTACCTGGGCTGCTGTTCTGTTTATCGCTGCCTCCAGATAGCAGAGGACCAACTCCACACCTTCCTCCAGGGTTTTTGGTGTGTGTTCCCTCTCATAGGCCTCCCATCGCTCCCTGTCCATCAGCCACAGGACCCGGATGGCTATGGGCATAAACTGGGCTTCCAGCCCAGCATTGTCCAGGATCCAGTCCCGCAGCCTGATGGCATCACACACCTCTTTACACACAGACAAAAAAGACTTTCTTTCTCCAAAAATCTACGCACAACAAAAAAAGAATGTTCTTCAAAATATTCACCCGTTGTACTCTTCCTGGGCTGAGTCTTGGAGGCGCTGTTATCAAACTTCTGAAACCACGTGTGAACAGGCTGGCTGTAGGGTTGACGTCAGGCCAGAAACACACAGACAGACAGTACTGGCAGGTGAAACTGAGACGCTGCAGCGCTGAATTGAATCTAGAGATTCAATTCATAGAGTGTGGAGATTAGATAAAGGGGCATTCAGAACAGAAAATAGGAGGCACTTTTTTACACAGAGAATTGTGAGGGTCTGGAACCAACTCCACAGTAATGTCAGGGTTCTCCCCAGGAATTCTGTACAGCCGGGCATCAGAACATTATAGCTGGGAGCACTAAATATGACAAAGAATTTAAATAATGTGTTGTCTTTCGTTGACTATATCTGGTTGCTCTTTTTTATGTTCTACATTTCCTTTTTCATGCCTTTTTTTGTTATGGTAAATTACCATGCTTATTTAGGCACTCTACGATTTGACTGGGGAAAGATAATGGTTATTGGATAAAGGGTTATTGGAGGTAACAAAATAATAACTATTATAACTGTTGCATGAAACCGCAGTGTAATAATCCAGCACCTCTGCACTTCAGCATTTGTATGTCAGCTGACAACAGCTGATATCCCATCATGCCTTTCTTCTTAAAGACCTACAGCCTCTATAAATGAATCCCCAATATCTCTCACAAGCACCTGGGTACATATTGTTACGATATCACAACAAAAGAAATACGCTTTTTTTTTGTTGCATATGTATAGCTATTATGTACTATATAAGACCTTACAGTACAATAATACGACAAAAAATGGACTGAATGATAATACCCAAAAATAATCTTAATATTTTTTTAATAAAGTAGCTGGCACAAATATACAGTAGTATGGTGGGAATTGCGCTGATGATTTTTAACATTTTAGCCTCTCGAATTGCTTAACACAGAACCCCCACCTTCAACTCTCTGATTGGTTAAATGTTGTGTCAAGATGTAACACAGCTGTCATGTGGTGCCAAGATTTTATTTTCACCCAGCAATGTGCAAGTGATCTAGTCTGCTAGAAGCGCAATCAATCCTTATTGTTAAAGGCACAGTAGCATCTGCACGACGGGCGGATCGGAGAACCCTGAATGTTGTTGAAGCTGACACCCTGGGATCCTTCAAGAAGCTGCTTGATGAGATTCTGGGATCAATACACTACTAACAACCAAACGAGCAAGATGGGCTGAATGGCCTGCTCTCATTTGTTTCTTATGTTCTTATGTTCTTATCAGTGCATGTGAGCTTACACAGTGTCACAGAGAACCATTGCAACTGGAGTATCAGTGTGTGTGAGCTAACACAGTGTCACAGTGAACCATTGCAACTGGAGTATCAGTGTGTGTGAACTAACACAGTGTCACAGAGAACCATTGCAACTGGAGTATCAGTGTGTGTAAGCTAACAAGTGTCATACAGAACCATTGCAACTGGAGTATCAGTGTGTGTGACCTAAGTGTTAATTCATTACTAGGACAGGCAATGATGAAATTCTCCCCTGGGTCTATTCTGACAGGACCTCAGTGTGAAAACATTCAATGTGAGTGTGATGGGGTGCAGCCTATTTTGTGGTGGTTCTGTGTTTTTTGTATTGTTTAGAGTGGATGTGAGTGAGTTTGGGGTGTGGTTCAGTGAGTATGTGTGGAATGTGCCTGGGCTAATGAGGTGCGAATTGCCCAATTAGCCCAGGCACCTGTATAAAAGGGAGTGGTTGGGTATGTTAGTAGGTGAGTGTTTGTAACAGAGAGAAGACGTGTGTTAGAGAGAGAGAGAGAGAGAGAGAGAGAGAGAGAGAGAGAGAGAGAGAGAGAGAGAGAGAGAGAGAGAGAGAGAGAGTGAGTGAGTGAGTGAGTGAGTGAGTGAGTGAGTGAGAGAGTGAGTGAAAGAGAGTGAGAGTGAGAGTGAGAGTGAGAGTGAGAGTGAGAGTGAGAGTGAGTGTGAGTGAGTGGGGTTTTTTTGGGTTTGTTTAAAGCCTGTTTTGTGTTTGTCTTTTTGGTTGGCCATCGTGCCTTTTTATTTGTGTTTTGTTAATTAAAATATTTTGGTTTCACTGCACTTTCTGTCTCTGAGTCTTCCCTCTGCCGCTATCCTGCCACAGTGAGGAATGCCTTGAATGAGCCAAGAGCTCCAGTTTACAAATAAAACTGCACGTGGCGGTTCTGAAAACTGTCAGTCTATTGAAAATAGGGAACGACTAATCTCCTAATAGTAAAAGTAATGTAACCCATTCTAACAAAAACAAATCTGTTAAAAAAAAAAAACAGGCTTCCGCTACCTTTAGTTATGACTATGGCTGGGTACTTCGGCACAAATCCACACTATCCTGTCATTGTTTTGTAGTTTTATGATTGCTGGGTTATTGAGATTGCTGGCTTACACATTAACCCATATAACAGTCTAAGGCGGCAAATCAGCATGCTAATATGTGAAAGAAAATTGAAACAGATGCCTCTGCATAGTTTAATCAAAACAATTGGTTATCCAGATTTCAGTAGCTGAGCCCATCAGGGGTATGTAGAGGCTTGCAGGTTACCATGGCTACTCTTACAGTACAGTATGGGGAGCAGTGGTGACTCCAGGGTTCTGGAAGAGGGGAGGTGAAGGGGTGGCAGACAGACGGGCTTGCAGGTTACCATGGCTACTCTTACAGTACAGTATGGGGAGCAGTGGTGACTCCAGGGTTCTGGAAGAGGGGAGGTGAAGGGGTGGCAGACAGACGGGCTTGCAGGTTACCATGGCTACTCTTACAGTACAGTATGGGGAGCAGTGGTGACTCCAGGGTTCTGGAAGAGGGGAGGTGAAGGGGTGGCAGAGTTTCTTTTTTTTTTAAGGATAGGAGTGGGAGATTCATGGAAGATAAATTAAAAAGCTCTATGAAAGGATCGTACGAGCATTTTTGCTGCAGAATGTTTTCATGATTTTTTGCTTTTAGTAAAATGAAAATTAGCTTATTTTACCATACACAGCGCACACACACAGAGAATGTCACTACACAGAACACGCACAGGGAGAATGTCACCACACACACAGGGAGAATGTAACCACACACCACACACACAGGGAGAATGTCACCACACACCACACACACACACACACAGAATGTCACCACACAGCACACACACACACACACACACAGGGAGAATGTCACCACACACCACACACACACACACACACACACAGAATGTCACCAAACAGCACACACACACACAGCACACACACAGGGAGAATGTCACCACACAGCACACACACACAGGGGACTGGAAATAATTACGCTACTTGGAGCCTGTATTTAACATGAAATTCTCCATCTCAGTTAACGTGTTACAATGTAAATACAACAGCACGGATTAGCTTACAAGCTCACAACACTGGGAAATAAAATAAGGGCGCACATTAATAAAAAATCGATAACTGACAGTCGTGAGCAATGTGAGCAATCATTCCTCACAGAAAGACCTGGAGAAGACAGCCGTGAGCAATCATTCCTCACAGAGACCTGGAGAAGACAGCCGTGAGCAATCATTCCTCACAGAAAGACCTGGAGAAGACAGCCGTGAGCAATCATTCCTCACGGAAAGACCTGGAGAAGACAGCCGTGAGCAATCATTCCTCACAGAAAGACCTGGAGAAGACAGCTGTGAGCAATCATTCCTCACAGAAAGACCTGGAGAAGACAGCTGTGAGCAATCATTCCTCACGGAAAGACCTGGAGAAGACAGCTGTGAGCAATCATTCCTCACAGAAAGACCTGGAGAAGACAGCCGTGAGCAATCATTCCTCACAGAGACCTGGAGAAGACAGACGTGAGCAATCATTCCTCACAGAGACCTGGAGAAGACAGCTGTGAGCAATCATTCCTCACAGAAAGACCTGGAGAAGACAGCTGTGAGCAATCATTCCTCACAGAGACCTGGAGAAGACAGACGTGAGCAATCATTCCTCACAGAGACCTGGAGAAGACAGCCGTGAGCAATCATTCCTCACGGAAAGACCTGGAGAAGACAGCTGTGAGCAATCATTCCTCACAGAGACCTGGAGAAGACAGCCGTGAGCAATCATTCCTCACGGAAAGACCTGGAGAAGACAGCCGTGAGCAATCATTCCTCACAGAGACCTGGAGAAGACAGACGTGAGCAATCATTCCTCACAGAGACCTGGAGAAGACAGACGTGAGCAATCATTCCTCACAGAGACCTGGAGAAGACAGCCGTGAGCAATCATTCCTCACAGAAACCTGGAGAAGACTGTGTGGTCCAGTGGTTAAAGAAATGGGCTTGTAACCAGGAGGTCCCCGGTTCAAATCCCACCTCAGCCACTGACTCATTGTGTGATCCTGAGCAAGTTACTTAACCTCCTTGTGCTCCGTCTTTCGGGTGAGACGTAATTGTAAGTGACTGCAGCTGATGCATAGTTCATACACCCTAGTCTCTGTAAGTCGCCTTGGATAAAGGCATCTGCTAAATAAACAAATAAACAAATAAGACAGCCGTGAGCAATCATTCCTCACAGAAAGACCTGGAGAAATGTAATGTTTTCTGCATTAATGAACTCAATTGGCTACATATATTGCCAATCATGTAAAGGCTTCTGAAATTGTCATGTCTATGAAAAGCAGACAATGTAAGCCAGAACTCACAATGAGGTCTAGCTTTTCAGTTGGGGTGCACGGTGCAGACAATTCAGATTGACTTCCTTATTACAGGTGTATCCTTGCAAAAAGTGCAGGCCAGTGCAAGTGCCCAAACTAAACCACAGTAATTCAGGACCAATGATTTATCCTGAAACTGCTGGCAGACAACATAACATCTTGCAGTATTGTTCTGTTTCTCATTAACAAGCTGCTCAGCAGGGGATATTCCTGGCCTTTGTGACTTGTCTGGAAGACGGGAATAAGCCCACTAATTACTGGTCAAACTGCAGCCGTCTGAATGAAAAACAACAGGAAGACATTATTATCCTTTTTGTTTCCTGCTGCCTGTTTGATCAATGCGGTTGACCATTAACATTGGTTCTGTCAGAGGTGTCGCTTTGTAAATACAAAAACGAAATGGAACACGTCACTGTAATACAAACATACAAGAATCCATGTATCTGTTTCTATAAGGAAGGGTTAGTCTTTCTCTTTTAAAAAGGAGAGTTCATACATATTCTTTATTAGGATATTTGGCTCGTAGCTAAGTAACAACTTTTGAAACCTGTATTCGGGGATTTTGGTGACAAACAACTTCCTAAACTGGACCAAAGCATTTCAACATTTCAGTTTCTGGAGATTTTAAAAGCTTGTTCATGTTAACAAGGTTTTATACCATAATAAAGTAAGCTGCTGTTAGATATTGTACTGATGCGGTCCTTTTATAGACAATGAATCGTGCTCAACTCCCACACAGTAAAACCTTTAGCCACAGTGAACGCTTTTAGCTTGTGTCAGCAACTTCTCAGCATTGTAACCCATTTGTTTTCCTGCAGTTGCAAAGCAGCTGGAATGCATTTCCTTTAATCCAGTCCAGGAGCGACATTTTTCTAGTGTTCGATCTGCAAGGCCTTGACGTGCTCCAAGGCAGAGGCCGCTTCCTGTTGCAGTGTGTTCCACATCCATCTCATTCTATTACTAGGCTTCTTCAGGGCTCTACATTTAGATTTTTTACTACTGGCCCCTTGGGCCACTGAGGTAGTGTTTTTACTGGCCCAGATACAATTTTAACTGGCCCAATAATAAGTACAAAACTGTATCATTCTGGCTTTTTGTACATTTAATGTTTTGACTAGATGATATACAAATAAAATAATGAGTTATCTGCAATAAATTCACCCCCAATGTTTAATTTTTTTAATATTATTGGGTTTTTTTATATACTGTTATTTTTGGCTTCAGAGTTGCTACGGTGTCAGTAAATTAAATTAAATTCACTGTTGAAATCATGGTAATCCTAAACTACATGGACAGTGCGAGAAACTGAAGCTCTGGTAGAAATTTTGGTCAGACACCAAAATCTTGCCGAACTCGGCAAAACTCACAAAATAATAAAATATATTAAATATTTTCTCAAATTACTTTGTTTAATAACGACATTAGAAGAACCATGCAGAATTGCGTGAACTGCATTCTCCTACTGTAGGCATTCAAGAAATGTATTCATTCAATCACAAAGTGCTCCCCAGTGCTTTCTTCCACAGCAATATGGGAGAAAGCAGTAGGGATTCAAGGAAATGCATGCACATGGATTAGGGAGTGGTTAACATGTAGAAAACAGAAAGTACTGATTAGAGGAGAAACCTCAAAATGGAGCGAGGTAACCAGTGGTGTACCACAGGGATCAGTATTAGGTCCTCTGCTATTCCTAAACTACATTAATGACTTAGATTCTGGTATAGTAAGAAAACTTGTTAAATTTGCAGACGACACAAAAATAGGAGGAGTGGCAAACACTGTTGCAGCAGCAAAGGTCATTCAAAATGATCTAGAAAGCATTCAGAACTGGGCAGACACATGGCAAATGACATTTAATAGAGAAAAGTGTAAGGTACTGCACGTAGGCAATAAAAATTTGCATTATAAATATCATATGGGAGATACTGAAATTGAAGAAGGAATCTATGAAAAAGACCTAGGAGTTTATGTTGACTCGGAAATGTCTTCATCTAGACAATGTGGGGAAGCTATAAAAAAAAAGGCCAACAAGATGCTCGGATATATTGTGAGAAGTGTTGAATTTAAATCAGTGGAAGTAATGTTAAAACTTTACAATGCATTAGTAAGACCTCATCTAGAATATTGTGTTCAGTTCTGGTCACCTTGTTACAAAAAGGACATTGCTGCTCTAGAAAGAGTGCAAAGAAGAGCAACCAGAATTATCCCGGGTTTAAAAGGCATGTCGTATGTAGACAGGCTTAAAGAATTGAATCTATTCAGTCTTGAACAAAAAAAACTACGCGGTGATCTGATTCAAACATTCAAAATTCGAAAAGGTATTGACAATGTCGACCAAAGGGGACTTTTTCAACCTGAAAAAAGAAACAAGGACCAGGGGTCACAAATGGAGATTGGATAAAGGGGCATTCAGAACAGAAAATAGGAGGCACTTTTTTACACAGAGAATTGTGAGGGTCTGGAACCAACTCCCCAGTAATGTTGTTGAAGCTGACACCCTGGGATCCTTCAAGAAGCTGCTTGATGAGATACTAACAACCAAACGAGCAATATGGGCTGAATGGCCTCCTCTCGTTTGTAAACGTTCTTATGTTCTTATATAAGAATCTAAAACATGTTATATTAAAAACCAGAGCAATACATGAATAGCTGCCATCTTTCAATGTGCCTTGCAGGATATTGTAAACGTCTGGTTCACACACCATGGTTAATGTCGAACCCTGTTCCTGTTGCAGTGTGTTCCAGATCCAGCTCATTACTAGTAGTATCATCATCATTTATTTCTTTGCAGACACCCAGTTGTTGCAGAGTATCACATTACAAAATATCACATTACAGAGAAGAGCCGTTATAAAATACAACATCGCAAGAGCAAATTCAAATGAGAGAAAATTAAAAATACAGTAAATAATTACGTTTGAGAGCGATTATGACAAAGAGCAGCTAAACTGCTAAAGTAAATTCAATTAAGAGGAAGTAGTAAGTACTATAAATGGATAAGAACAATTTCAAATAAGAGCAATTACAAAAAATGTGAATACGGTTACCTGTAAGAGTAAAATCAAGTACAAGATACAGAAAGTATAATTACGATTGAGAGCAGTAGTAGAATACAGCAAAGTATGGAGCAGTTCAGTGCAAGTACAAGCTGGTGCAAGTACTGGTACAAGTGGGTGCCATGTAGTCCAGCATGGTCGAGAGTTGTAGTGTTTACAGATGCTGTTTGAACAGGTGTGTCTTGAGGAGGTGCCGGAAGGTGGTCAGGAACTGAAGTCCTGATATCCATGGTAGAGAAGGAGCAGGCTCTGGAAGCAGGAGAGTGGAGGTGGGGTACAGCTAATCTGCTGTTGGAGGAGGAGCAGAGGGGTGTAGGAAGAAATAATGGTCTGGTGGTAGGATGGGGCAGAAAGGTCGAGGAAACAAATTGCGAGTACAAGAGTTAGTGGATAGGGAGCTAGTGGAGGGAGCGGAGCAGTGGAGTAGCGTGGGAGAAACGAGGAAGGGAAAAGATAAGGCGAGCAGCAGAGTTTTGGATGAGTTGGAGTGGACGGATAGCGGAAGCAGGGAGGCCGGCCAGGAGGGAGTTGCAGTAGTCAAGGCGGGACAGTACCAGAGCCTGAACTAAGTGTCAGGAGCATGCCAGAGTAGAGATATGCTGAGAGTAGGGGGGGGGGGGGGGGGGGGGATTAGAGGGTGACACCAAGGTTCTTAGTGGATGAGGAGGGAGAGAGGGTGGTGGATTCAAGAGGAAAAGAGAAAGAGAGATCACTGGTAGGGAGGAAGAGGGGTGGAAGAAAAGAAGGTCTGATTTGGAGAGGTTGAGTTTAAGATGATGTGAGTGCATCTAGGAGGACATGGCCAAGAGACAGGTAGAGATACAGGAGATGTGGGAGTCAGAGAGGGGAAAGGATAGAAATGATACAACTTTTCAGCAGAGCGCAGTTCGGTACGAGTCGAGTGGAGCACGGAGGAGAGCCAGGGCTGGGGCGGGGAGGGCAGCTCGAGAGGTGAGGGGGCAAAGGGAGTTGAGGCAGGTGAGGGAGTAGAAGAGGGTGAAGGTAGCCGAATCAACAGAGTTGGGAGAGGGGAGGTGCGAGAGAGCAGCAGAGGAGAAGACCAAGAGGGAGAGAGAACAGAGGTTTCGATGGAAGGTGACAGAGGAGGTTGGCAGAGTAGGAAGGAATAGGAGCAACACAGAGAAGGAGATAAAGTACTGATCTGATATCGAGAGGAATGACAAGAGGACAAGGGGGAAGCAGTCCCTGGTGAAGATGAGGTCCAGTTGACAGCCAGCTGTGTCAGTTTGGCAGTGGGAGGAGCCTGTTGAGCACTGCAAAGCATTTCCAGGGCAGGATTAGAAAGCCTGCTTTCTGAAGACACAGAGAGCACAGCCGGCTGCATTTAGGAAGACTGTAGAAAACTCTCAGTAGAAAACACACAGTGGTTGTTGGGCACGGAAGCTTTACTGCTTTCAATGATTTTCCAGTGCGGTCCTGGGGAGCTCTCCTGCCTGTACAATAACAAACTGCTAACATGATCCAAGCTGAACACAGTGCATGGGGGGCTCACACTGCAATAAAAACATTTAAAACAGTGTGTTCAATCAATCAAATGATCAATCATTATATTGTAGTGTCTTTAAAGAGGACTGCCACAAAGCACTTCACACGAAGAAAGAAAAAAAAATATATATTATATATATATATATATATATATATATATATATATATACACACACACATAAGTAATGACAATAATAACAAGAACATTACCCATAAAATTGTTTAAAGTATTAAATAAATAAAACAATAAAATAATGCTAAATAGTGAAAATAGTAAAACCATATAGAGATGAGAGAATATCACTTTAGATAACTGGATACACCAAGTGTTGGTTGGTCTTCCCTTGATAAATGCATTTTTTTTAACCTTGAGCTTTTTATTGTAATCAATTCTGCACAATGATTATAGAAATATTTTACCCATAAAAATATTCTATGTAGCACTGTGTGAACTTTTACATTTTAAATCAAAGCAACCATTTCCTTCAGCAGTTTTCACTGTTGATCCCTCTTTGTTTTAAATAATTATTCATTTTGCTCAGTTCACTTTTTTTCCTGGCTGTGCTGCCTGTGCTGCATAGGGGTTGATCAATCTATCAGGCCAGTCCCACTGCTCTGCAGAGCACAGCAATCACACCCCCAGCACTGCCTCCAGCATCCTGAAAGCAGAGCAAACTGTCAGGGGTGTGAGCTCTACAGAGCACAGCAATCACACTGAGGAGTGTGAGCTCTACAGAGCACAGCAATCACACTGTCAGGAGTGTGAGCTCTACAGAGTACAGCAATCACACTGTCAGGAGTGTGAGCACTGCAGAGCACAGCAATCACACTGTCAGGGGTGTGAGCTCTACAGAGTACAGCAATCACACTGAGGAGTGTGAGCTCTACAGAGCACAGCAATCACACTGTCAGGAGTGTGAGCTCTACAGAGTACAGCAATCACACTGTCAGGGGTGTGAGCTCTACAGAGTACAGCAATCACACTGTCAGGGGTGTGAGCTCTACAGAGCACAGCAATCACACTGAGGAGTGTGAGCTCTACAGAGCACAGCAATCACACAGTCAGGAGTGTGAGCATTGCAGAGCACAGCAATCACACTGTCAGGGGTGTGAGCTCTACAGAGTACAGCAATCACACTGAAGAGTGTGAGCTCTACAGAGCACAGCAATCACACTGTCAGGGGTGTGAGCTCTACAGAGCACAGCAATCACACTGTCAGGGGTGTGAGCTCTACAGAGCACAGCAATCACACTGAGGAGTGTGAGCTCTACAGAGCACAGCAATCACACTGAAGAGTGTGAGCTCTACAGAGCACAGCAATCACACTGTCAGGAGTGTGAGCATTGCAGAGCACAGCAATCACACTGAGGAGTGTGAGCTCTACAGAGCACAGCAATCACACTGTCAGGAGTGTGAGCATTGCAGAGCACAGCAATCACACTGTCAGGGGTGTGAGCATTGCAGAGTACAGCAATCACACTGAAGAGTGTGAGCTCTACAGAGCACAGCAATCACACTGTCAGGAGTGTGAGCACTGCAGAGCACAGTAAGCACACTGTCAGGGGTGTGAGCACTGCAGAGCACAGCAATCACACTGTCAGGAGTGTGAGCTCTACAGAGTACAGCAATCACACTGAAGAGTGTGAGCTCTACAGAGCACAGCAATCACACTGTCAGGGGTGTGAGCTCTACAGAGCACAGCAATCACACTGAGGAGTGTGAGCTCTACAGAGCACAGCAATCACACTGTCAGGGGTGTGAGCTCTACAGAGCACTGCAATCACACTGAGGAGTGTGAGCTCTACAGAGCACAGCAATCACACTGAGGAGTGTGAGCTCTACAGAGCACAGCAATCACACTGTCAGGAGTGTGAGCTCTACAGAGCACAGCAATCACACTGAGGAGTGTGAGCTCTACAGAGTACAGCAATCACACTGAAGAGTGTGAGCTCTACAGAGTACAGCAATCACACTGAAGAGTGTGAGCTCTACAGAGTACAGCAATCACACTGAGGAGTGTGAGCTCTACAGAGCACAGCAATCACACTGTCAGGAGTGTGAGCTCTACAGAGTACAGCAATCACACTGTCAGGGGTGTGAGCTCTACAGAGCACAGCAATCACACTGAAGAGTGTGAGCTCTACAGAGCACAGCAATCACACTGTCAGGGGTGTGAGCTCTACAGAGTACAGCAATCACACTGAGGAGTGTGAGCTCTACAGAGCACAGCAATCACACTGTCAGGAGTGTGAGCATTGCAGAGCACAGTAAGCACACTGTCAGGGGTGTGAGCTCTACAGAGTACAGCAATCACACTGTCAGGAGTGTGAGCTCTACAGAGTACAGCAATCACACAGTCAGGAGTGTGAGCTCTACAGAGTACAGCAATCACACTGAGGAGTGTGAGCTCTACAGAGCACAGTAAGCACACTGTCAGGGGTGTGAGCTCTACAGAGTACAGCAATCACACTGAAGAGTGTGAGCTCTACAGAGCACAGCAATCACACTGTCAGGGGTGTGAGCTCTACAGAGCACAGCAATCACACTGTCAGGGGTGTGAGCTCTACAGAGTACAGCAATCACACTGAAGAGTGTGAGCTCTACAGAGCACAGCAATCACACTGTCAGGGGTGTGAGCTCTACAGAGCACAGCAATCACACTGAGGAGTGTGAGCTCTACAGAGCACAGCAATCACACTGTCAGGGGTGTGAGCTCTACAGAGCACTGCAATCACACTGAGGAGTGTGAGCTCTACAGAGCACAGCAATCACACTGTCAGGAGTGTGAGCTCTACAGAGCACAGCAATCACACTGAAGAGTGTGAGCTCTACAGAGTACAGCAATCACACTGAAGAGTGTGAGCTCTACAGAGTACAGCAATCACACTGAGGAGTGTGAGCTCTACAGAGCACAGCAATCACACTGTCAGGAGTGTGAGCTCTACAGAGCACAGCAATCACACTGAAGAGTGTGAGCTCTACAGAGTACAGCAATCACACTGAAGAGTGTGAGCTCTACAGAGTACAGCAATCACACTGAAGAGTGTGAGCTCTACAGAGCACAGCAATCACACTGTCAGGAGTGTGAGCTCTACAGAGTACAGCAATCACACTGTCAGGGGTGTGAGCTCTACAGAGCACAGCAATCACACTGAAGAGTGTGAGCTCTACAGAGCACAGCAATCACACTGTCAGGGGTGTGAGCTCTACAGAGTACAGCAATCACACTGAGGAGTGTGAGCTCTACAGAGCACAGCAATCACACTGTCAGGAGTGTGAGCATTGCAGAGCACAGTAAGCACACTGTCAGGGGTGTGAGCTCTACAGAGTACAGCAATCACACAGTCAGGAGTGTGAGCTCTACAGAGTACAGCAATCACACTGAGGAGTGTGAGCTCTACAGAGCACAGTAAGCACACTGTCAGGGGTGTGAGCTCTACAGAGTACAGCAATCACACTGAAGAGTGTGAGCTCTACAGAGCACAGCAATCACACTGTCAGGGGTGTGAGCTCTACAGAGCACAGCAATCACACTGTCAGGGGTGTGAGCTCTACAGAGTACAGCAATCACACTGAGGAGTGTGAGCTCTACAGAGCACAGCAATCACACTGTCAGGAGTGTGAGCATTGCAGAGCACAGCAATCACACTGTCAGGGGTGTGAGCTCTACAGAGTACAGCAATCACACTGAGGAGTGTGAGCTCTACAGAGCACAGCAATCACACTGTCAGGGGTGTGAGCTCTACAGAGCACAGCAATCACACTGTCAGGGGTGTGAGCTCTACAGAGCACAGCAATCACACTGTCAGGGGTGTGAGCTCTACAGAGCACAGCAATCACACTGAGGAGTGTGAGCTCTACAGAGCACAGCAATCACACTGAAGAGTGTGAGCTCTACAGAGCACAGCAATCACACTGTCAGGAGTGTGAGCATTGCAGAGCACAGCAATCACACTGAGGAGTGTGAGCTCTACAGAGCACAGCAATCACACTGTCAGGAGTGTGAGCATTGCAGAGCACAGCAATCACACTGTCAGGGGTGTGAGCATTGCAGAGTACAGCAATCACACTGAAGAGTGTGAGCTCTACAGAGCACAGCAATCACACTGTCAGGAGTGTGAGCACTGCAGAGCACAGTAAGCACACTGTCAGGGGTGTGAGCACTGCAGAGCACAGCAATCACACTGTCAGGAGTGTGAGCTCTACAGAGTACAGCAATCACACTGAAGAGTGTGAGCTCTACAGAGCACAGCAATCACACTGTCAGGGGTGTGAGCTCTACAGAGCACAGCAATCACACTGAGGAGTGTGAGCTCTACAGAGCACAGCAATCACACTGTCAGGGGTGTGAGCTCTACAGAGCACTGCAATCACACTGAGGAGTGTGAGCTCTACAGAGCACAGCAATCACACTGAGGAGTGTGAGCTCTACAGAGTACAGCAATCACACTGAGGAGTGTGAGCTCTACAGAGCACAGCAATCACACTGTCAGGAGTGTGAGCTCTACAGAGCACAGCAATCACACTGAGGAGTGTGAGCTCTACAGAGTACAGCAATCACACTGAAGAGTGTGAGCTCTACAGAGTACAGCAATCACACTGAAGAGTGTGAGCTCTACAGAGTACAGCAATCACACTGAGGAGTGTGAGCTCTACAGAGCACAGCAATCACACTGTCAGGAGTGTGAGCTCTACAGAGTACAGCAATCACACTGTCAGGGGTGTGAGCTCTACAGAGCACAGCAATCACACTGAAGAGTGTGAGCTCTACAGAGCACAGCAATCACACTGTCAGGGGTGTGAGCTCTACAGAGTACAGCAATCACACTGAGGAGTGTGAGCTCTACAGAGCACAGCAATCACACTGTCAGGAGTGTGAGCATTGCAGAGCACAGTAAGCACACTGTCAGGGGTGTGAGCTCTACAGAGTACAGCAATCACACTGTCAGGAGTGTGAGCTCTACAGAGTACAGCAATCACACAGTCAGGAGTGTGAGCTCTACAGAGTACAGCAATCACACTGAGGAGTGTGAGCTCTACAGAGCACAGTAAGCACACTGTCAGGGGTGTGAGCTCTACAGAGTACAGCAATCACACTGAAGAGTGTGAGCTCTACAGAGCACAGCAATCACACTGTCAGGGGTGTGAGCTCTACAGAGCACAGCAATCACACTGTCAGGGGTGTGAGCTCTACAGAGTACAGCAATCACACTGAAGAGTGTGAGCTCTACAGAGCACAGCAATCACACTGTCAGGGGTGTGAGCTCTACAGAGCACAGCAATCACACTGAGGAGTGTGAGCTCTACAGAGCACAGCAATCACACTGTCAGGGGTGTGAGCTCTACAGAGCACTGCAATCACACTGAGGAGTGTGAGCTCTACAGAGCACAGCAATCACACTGTCAGGAGTGTGAGCTCTACAGAGCACAGCAATCACACTGAAGAGTGTGAGCTCTACAGAGTACAGCAATCACACTGAAGAGTGTGAGCTCTACAGAGTACAGCAATCACACTGAGGAGTGTGAGCTCTACAGAGCACAGCAATCACACTGTCAGGAGTGTGAGCTCTACAGAGCACAGCAATCACACTGAAGAGTGTGAGCTCTACAGAGTACAGCAATCACACTGAAGAGTGTGAGCTCTACAGAGCACAGCAATCACACTGTCAGGAGTGTGAGCTCTACAGAGTACAGCAATCACACTGTCAGGGGTGTGAGCTCTACAGAGCACAGCAATCACACTGAAGAGTGTGAGCTCTACAGAGCACAGCAATCACACTGTCAGGGGTGTGAGCTCTACAGAGTACAGCAATCACACTGAGGAGTGTGAGCTCTACAGAGCACAGCAATCACACTGTCAGGAGTGTGAGCATTGCAGAGCACAGTAAGCACACTGTCAGGGGTGTGAGCTCTACAGAGTACAGCAATCACACAGTCAGGAGTGTGAGCTCTACAGAGTACAGCAATCACACTGAGGAGTGTGAGCTCTACAGAGCACAGTAAGCACACTGTCAGGGGTGTGAGCTCTACAGAGTACAGCAATCACACTGAAGAGTGTGAGCTCTACAGAGCACAGCAATCACACTGTCAGGGGTGTGAGCTCTACAGAGCACAGCAATCACACTGTCAGGGGTGTGAGCTCTACAGAGTACAGCAATCACACTGAGGAGTGTGAGCTCTACAGAGCACAGCAATCACACTGTCAGGAGTGTGAGCATTGCAGAGCACAGCAATCACACTGTCAGGGGTGTGAGCTCTACAGAGTACAGCAATCACACTGAGGAGTGTGAGCTCTACAGAGCACAGCAATCACACTGTCAGGGGTGTGAGCTCTACAGAGCACAGCAATCACACTGTCAGAGGTGTGAGCACTGCAGAGCACAGCAATCACACTGTCAGGGGTGTGAGCTCTACAGAGTACAGCAATCACACTGAAGAGTGTGAGCTCTACAGAGCACAGCAATCACACTGTCAGGAGTGTGAGCACTGCAGAGCACAGCAATCACACTGTCAGGGGTGTGAGCTCTACAGAGTACAGCAATCACACTGAGGAGTGTGAGCTCTACAGAGCACAGCAATCACACTGTCAGGGGTGTGAGCTCTACAGAGTACAGCAATCACACTGAGGAGTGTGAGCTCTACAGAGCACAGCAAGCACACTGTCAGGGGTGTGAGCTCTACAGAGTACAGCAATCACACTGAGGAGTGTGAGCTCTACAGAGCACAGCAATCACACAGTCAGGAGTGTGAGCTCTACAGAGCACAGCAATCACACTGTCAGGAGTGTGAGCACTGCAGAGCACAGCAATCACACTGTCAGGGGTGTGAGCTCTACAGAGTACAGCAATCACACTGAGGAGTGTGAGCTCTACAGAGCACAGCAATCACACAGTCAGGAGTGTGAGCTCTACAGAGCACAGCAATCACACTGTCAGAGGTGTGAGCACTGCAGAGCACAGCAATCACACTGTCAGAGGTGTGAGCACTGCAGAGCACAGCAATCACACTGTCAGGAGTGTGAGCTCTACAGAGCACAGCAATCACACAGTCAGAGGTGTGAGCACTGCAGAGCACAGCAATCACACTGTCAGGAGTGTGAGCTCTACAGAGCACAGCAATCACACAGTCAGGAGTGTGAGCATTGCAGAGCACAGTAAGCACACTGTCAGGGGTGTGAGCACTGCAGAGCACAGCAATCACACTGTCAGGAGTGTGAGCTCTACAGAGCACAGCAATCACACTGAGGAGTGTGAGCTCTACAGAGCACAGCAATCACACTGTCAGAGGTGTGAGCACTGCAGAGCACAGCAATCACACTGTCAGGGGTGTGAGCTCTACAGAGCACAACAATCACACTGTCAGGAGTGTGAGCACTGCAGAGCACAGCAATCACACTGAGGAGTGTGAGCTCTACAGAGCACAGCAATCACACTGAAGAGTGTGAGCTCTACAGAGCACAGCAATCACACTGTCAGGAGTGTGAGCTCTACAGAGCACAGCAATCACACTGAAGAGTGTGAGCTCTACAGAGCACAGCAATCACACTGTCAGGAGTGTGAGCTCTACAGAGCACAGCAATCACACTGAGGAGTGTGAGCTCTACAGAGCACAGCAATCACACTGTCAGGGGTGTGAGCTCTACAGAGTACAGCAATCACACTGAAGAGTGTGAGCTCTACAGAGCACAGCAATCACACTGTCAGGAGTGTGAGCTCTACAGAGCACAGCAATCACACTGAAGAGTGTGAGCTCTACAGAGCACAGCAATCACACTGTCAGGAGTGTGAGCTCTACAGAGCACAGCAATCACACTGAGGAGTGTGAGCTCTACAGAGTACAGCAATCACACTGTCAGGGGTGTGAGCTCTACAGAGTACAGCAATCACACTGAGGAGTGTGAGCTCTACAGAGCACAGCAATCACACTGTCAGGAGTGTGAGCTCTACAGAGCACAGCAATCACACTGAGGAGTGTGAGCTCTACAGAGCACAGCAATCACACTGAGGAGTGTGAGCTCTACAGAGCACAGCAATCACACTGTCAGGAGTGTGAGCTCTACAGAGCACAGCAATCACACTGTCAGGAGTGTGAGCATTGCAGAGCACAGCAATCACACTGTCAGGAGTGTGAGCACTGCAGAGCACAGCAATCACACTGTCAGGGGTGTGAGCACTGCAGAGCACAGCAATCACACTGTCAGGGGTGTGAGCACTGCAGAGCACAGCAATCACACTGTCAGGAGTGTGAGCATTGCAGAGCACAGTAAGCACACTGTCAGGGGTGTGAGCACTGCAGAGCACAGCAATCACACTGTCAGGGGTGTGAGCACTGCAGAGCACAGCAATCACACTGTCAGGAGTGTGAGCACTGCAATCACACTGTCAGAGGTGTGAGCACTGCAGAGCACAGCAAGCACACTGTCAGGGGTGTGAGCACTGCAGAGCACAGCAATCACACTGTCAGGAGTGTGAGCACTGCAGAGCACAGCAAGCACACTGTCAGGGGGGACAAAAAAATGGTTAGAAGGGCATAATAAAAATCTTGCCTTCCAAAAGTAAACTGTTGTATAATACGCAAGAGCTTTCCAGTAGAATATAGCAGGGCACAGACAGCATGGTCAGTACATGCGTTCAGAATGATTTAGGTACAAATTAAAGTGGCGACTGTATTTAGTACTGTTTACAGTACTGAATTGTATTATATTTTTAAATGAAGTAGATTGTTCCTTCCTCCATCCCACCTGCGATTCACTCTTATTAGACAGAGTACATAAATATCAATAATGAAGTGCCACTGGTATATGTCCATCATTAACCCTAACCCTAAATAAATAAGAAAACAAAATCAATAAAGGCTTGTGTGTGCAGTAATAAATGAATCTTTGAATTGATTAAAACTAAAAGAATTACACCCACTTGTTACAGAACACGTTTGTTGCTGTGCAGCTGTGCTGATAAATCCAGTGAAATCAACTGAAACGCCTCTTTACTCAGCTGTCTGGGGAGTTTCTTATTACTCCCAGCAAGCTGCAGTGGTCAATACTGGACAGGACGTGCTGCTACTGCCCTTCACAGGAAGAGCAAAGCACAAGTGTCACAGTTTGTGTCACAGAGTGTTGATCCCGAAGCCTCTTCTGTGCACGTTACACTTCCATTCACACATTTTAATGATAGGATCAGGAATGAGAAAAAAACTACTTTGAGAAATGCAGCTGTGTGTGTGTGCGCGTGTGTGCGTGTGTGTGTAAATACCAACATGAGTTGAGTATTCAATGGACCATTGCAGTTGAATAGTAAAACAAGCAAGCAGTTCTGTGGGAAGGGTTTATTTTGTACTGTGAGCTGGTACACTGGGTCCTGGGAGCTGCACGGTGCAGCTGAATAGCTTGAAGAGATGCAGCTTTCAATTGTTCACTTTTATATGAAGTGCTACAAAAAAAAGCAATATACAAAGACTGTCCTGCTTTAGCTGCTGCTTACAGTTAAAAGCAGTTTTTGAAGCAGAGACCCACAGGGATTTGAAAAGTACTTCCTGTCGTTACACACCCGGCATGCTTTCTTTGAATACAAGCCTGGTGTTTGGATTTTGTTTTTGTGTTTATGCTGGTGCCTTGAGTGCAAACATCAAGCCTGGAGCTCCCCCTCCCTCGGTACATTCCAGTCTTCATTAGTAACATTTCCTCAGAGTGAAGAGGAACCACAGGCTTCTCAGGGTAATGGATATCACACATTTCATCAGGAACTACTGGATACACAAGCAACTTTACTTCTCAAGACACTGGAGAAGGCAGTCATTCCTCAAGACACTGGAGAGGGAGGTCATTCCTCAAGACACTGGAGAGGGAGGTCATTCTTCAAGACACTGGAGAGGGAGGTCATTCTTCAAGACACTGGAGAGGGAGGTCATTCTTCAAGACACTGGAGAGGGAGGTCATTCTTCAAGACACTGGAGAGGGAGGTCATTCCTCAAGACACTGGAGAGGGAGGTCACTTGTCTTTTATAGCTTGGCTTCACATCAGAGATGTGCTTTACTTTGCTAGTCAATCCTTTGAAACAGGCCTGATGATGTTTTTGTGGATCTATTTGTTATTACAAAGGTTAACAGAGACAGGAAGTCTAAAGGCACAAGGCAGCGGTGACAGCTGCTCTATTAGGTTATTGTAAACGGCTATTTCTTGTTGAGGCTCAAGTTTATCCAGGGGGATATTCCAAGGCAACCAAGGCAGGCCAGTCTACAGTAGATATCTTTATCACAGGATCCTTCTAACATGTTGGATGCGTAATAAACAATAACATATCAAAACACTTTTTATACAATGCAATAAGGCATATAACAAACAGTCTGCAAATGTTACATTGGTTGTGTAAGCATACAAAATATAACTTGTCGTTATAATATACTTCCTGTTTTATGTTTTTTTCTAATATAGTCCCACCAACCTACATACCTCCCTCCCTATAGACAAACCACTGCAGTGTTTTACTTGCTTTGCTAATAAATACTAATAAAGATGATCTACAAGACTAAGCTCTATGTAACTCCCTGGTGTCTGTGTGCCTTGTTTCCTCAATAGTCAGGGTATAGTCACTGGACCCTAAACCACTTGGAAAACAACAGTGGCGCACAATCCGACTGCAGCAGGATTGCAGTGGGTAGCTGGTGTGTGTTTCTCTTGGTATTGCTGAATCTAATTGGAGCAGGATTGCAGTGGGTAACTGGAGTGTGCTTCCCTTGGTATTGCTGAAGCAGGGCTAACTGTTGTTCAGAGTTGGGGAGAGGTGAAGGATGGAAGGGGGCCTCTTAGGCGCTGTCGTATTTCTGCAGGGCCTCCTCCAGTTTGTGTGTCACCTTCTGGTAGAAGCAGATCTGCTGCTGCAGGAAGTGCTGCATCTGGGCCTTGAAGTCGCGCACGCGGACCTGGTGGAAGTGCTGGATCTCCGCCAGTGTGCTGAAGGAGATGATGTTGCAGCGCTCGCTGATGCCCTCCGCCTGCTGCGCCTCCATCTTCCCCTCCTCCACATGCTTCTGGCTCTCCTTCACTTTGGTGAGGGCTCCTGCAAGCACAAAGGAACAAGCCAGTTAGACAGGCAGTCACTGGAGGCTTCCCATCTCCACTGCAACTGTACCCGTTACACTTTGCTTACCATGTACGTGGTTCAAAGTTATACAGCTGTACTCACTTTGCATGCGAGTGGTCCTACAGTGAATACAACCAGGATGCATTGCAATTCAAATCGATAACACAGTACACTGCACAGATCCAAGCAAAGAAATCAATGGAAATCTAACAGCAAGTACAAAGGTACTGTTCAGAAGAACACCTGTGTACACGCCAGCTTATTTGTTTGACCTGTTGCTTTGAGTGAATAGCTGAGATGATGGGACTGTGGGAACTACCAGTGTGAAGACAGGGCAATCCCACAAGGCTCCAGACCAACAATTTGTAGATAATGTTTCTGTGCTTCTGAACTCATGTCAAGGAGCAAGAAGCACAGTGGTATCATTTGTGGTGTTCTCCCACTGAAAGCTCCCATCCCAGGCACTGCCAGGCGACTGTATTCAGTTGTATTCTCCACTGTATTTAACAGAGCTTTTTATAGCTCACCTTTGACCCTGACCTCCCTCTCAACCTCATCCCAGAACATGCAGCAGTGAGTCACCTGTCAGTACAAACTATACTGCCACAGAACTGAAAGGTAGTAGTTTGGCCAACAATTCCAGTCCTGACTGTGCAGTTTCACAACTCGTTCTGCTACATTCGCACATTTACATAGGAAATGAGTAAAGCAGCTGCACTTAACACACCCTGCGAATCTAGAGAACCAAAGACAGAGTATACTGTACATACACAAGGAATAGCTACAACACTCCCTGTTAAACTAGAGCATACTGAACATACACAAGGAAAAGATATAACACACCCTGTGAAACCAGAGAACCAAGGACAGAGTACACTGTACATAAACAATGAACTGACATTGCAAATAAAGGGAGTGTGTTTTCTGTAAAGGTCTTACAGCACAGCACAGCACAGCAAGGTTTACAGCTGCACTTCATTTGAAAGTCATGGTTCAATCTCAGAACTTAATTACTGTATACACTATCTATTGTAGATTTGTTTCTACCAAACTACATCCTAGCAGTGTGAAACAGTAGATAATGATTTTACAGCCATCAAAAGGCTGGCACAATGCATGACCTTCACTGTATAAACCAATCCCTGTATTTGACCTGCATACAGAGTTACAGTTCAAGCTTACAGGCTAAACTTCATACCAATAAAAACTGGTAAGCTACTCGAGTCAGCCTTGTGACAGCTGGAATGATTGCTCAACAATGAGTATCACAGCAGTACAGCAATGTGGCAATGCTTAGTATATAGCATCTTAAAGAGTAAGTAGCGGGGTAACCAGGTTCTGAAGAATACACGCCCCCATGTGTTGCTACAACTGTTTAAATAACGTACCTGTCATTTCTCTTTTCATTGTTAACAAACCCCAGTGCACTAGAGCAGCCGTTTAGAAAAGAGCTTTGAAACAGATTTTAAAGTTGTAAGTAAAAAGTTGTCAGGATGTTAACAATGAAAAGAAAAATGACAGGTACGTTATTTAAACTGTTGTAGCAACACGTGGGGACGGGTAACGCTATATTTTTCGGAACCCTGCTACTTACTCTTTAACCTGCTGTAATTAATGTCAGTGCCATACAAAACCACCTCATATAAAAATGTAAATATAAAAGGGGTTAATGAACGTTTAATAATAAGATCAGTCTCTGAGGTGTCTGTTCCTATAGACAGCACATTTCTAGTTCTTTTTAATGATGTTATCGTTGCAATCAATAATTGACAACAATTACAGAAACTGGATTGTGCCCAGCATTCAAACAGAGAGCAACACCAATAATCCACCAACACACACACACACACACACGCGCACACACACACACGCACACGCACACACGCACACGCACACGCACACACACATACACACGCACACACACGCACACACACTCCTGCATTGTGTCCAGCTGGGTGTTTTCAGGGTTTGTGTTTGTGCTTGGATACAGTTTGCCCTGTTATGGAAACCAAGAAGCATTGTTTGGTGTCTGTAGATACAGCACTACTGCACGTATTGATCTCAACACAAAGCAGTCTTGCATAATGTTTGCCAATTCAAATGTAGCTTTCAACAGTCATTTCACTACAGCAGTATGGGGCAATCAGATGTGGGACTTACTGTCTGGAATGTCTGTATACAGCAGAACAGCACAGCCCATGCTCGCACTGCAGACTTACTTTCTGGACTGTCTGTATACAGCAGAATAGTACAGCCCATGCTCGCACTGTACCTCTGTAGCGTTAAATTTGCAGCTGAGGTACAATTGAAAGTCCTTGCGTTTGATTCAATGGCACGCACTGCAGAAGACCTACCGGCCACAGAACCCAAATCATTGAAGTGCTTTGTTTCCAGGAAATCCGTTAACAGCTACAGCATTCTGTGAAACTGAACATGATTCTGAGTGAAGACCCTCAAAGAGCTTTAAATAAGGAGTCATTTTCGTTCTGTTTCCTGTTTTTGTCCAATCCTTCAGTTAGGATGAAATCTCCTTCCTTGCTATTTGGAAGTTGGTCAAGGGCATGTGAGCAGATAAGAATGTGGGAACAGCACTACACTTTGCTGGAGTACCGAACAGAATTCAAACACCCGGAAACTGCATCTGTGCAGCTATTCCCAGAAACGGCCCATTCAAAAGGTCCCGTGCTTCCCGTCTTATCATGGAGATACCAGTTACAATATGGAATTGTGTTTTTAAAGCTGCAATCTGTGTTTATGATTGTTATAGTACATCAGCTGACTTCTTCTGAAGTCCACAGTAGGGTAATCTACCACGATGAATCAGCGTCTGAGTTTACAGAGTCACCGCGGACGCACAGTAATAATCACTTTATTGTTGCCAGCATCTTGTATAAAACCACAAGTAAAGAAATGATTGCCTAACATGGTAAACTGCTCCGATGTGCGCTCACACAGGCTGGCGCTATTAAGGTCTATTAAGCGGGTGGGGTTTGGTATAAAAATCTGCAGCTATGTCTGTTTCCATCACTGTTACAAAGCTGGACAGCAAATTTCAGATCGATCCAACACAGTGTTCACAAGTTATAGGCCTTGTAGAAACAAACATCTGAACAAGAAAGCATATAAAACAAATGTATCCATCTGTTCCAAACCACTAGTCCTGGCCCACCTTCCCACCCCCAGCTTGTATCGATTAGGTCAAGGAGCTGCCACTCTCCCTCCTCAAGTAATCCTGGCACTTTAGAGCAGCTCCAGTGAAGGCTGTGAAAGAGGCTCACACAGTGGAACTGTAACCACACCCCATTCCTCAGAGCACTGTGCTTTAACCTCTTCCTGTTAGAGCTGAACAGAGGGACTGTGTTCAATTACTGGAGGTAGAAAGACTGCTGTGGAATGACTTAAAGCAGATTCTTTTCAGCAGTACTGTAATTAACAATGACAAGCTGATTACAGTGCACAAAGTTAGACAGAATCCCTAATACTAGACGATCATATTAAATAGGTTTTAAACATGAGCCCCCCTCGAGTTTGCTATTAACTATGTTGATGCAGTTTTAAGAAATGTAACAAAAGCAGGACTTCACTTCTCATTTTCCTAGTGCTTAGTGTTCTGGCACGGAGAGCAGAGCACACATAGTTTTCAATACTGAATAAGCAAGTTAGTGAGTTCAGGGAACTGTAGGTCTTTTAAATAAGACAAAAAAAGAATTATGATTTATGAATTTAAAAAGCACTTGGTCTCCTTTAATATAGGAGCAGTGGGGGGTGCCTGGTTGGTTGTCCTTTGATCTTTATTTAATTTTAATTTTGTGGATTCTATTGCTATGCCTTGGTTCTCTGTTGTTTTATACAGAAAACAAAGTTTTAGTTTGTGGCTTACTGTTTGTATCTTATTGTTAAAAATGAATTTAAAAAAAAGAGTATTTATGTACCGTGACATTTAAGCCTTTGTACTTTATTGGAACCCCCTTTGGGAGCTTCAGTGTTGGACCCCGAATGGGAAAAGGTTTGGGAGAGCCCTGGTGAAGCTTTCGATCTAGCTTGAAGTGGGTCACCGATACGTTTTAAACAGAGAAAAATAACAGACCCAGTAACCACAGGTATTTAACTACTGTACACACAGCCACTGCACTGTACGTGCAGGCCACCTGAAAGCTCCTTCCAAACTACAATAGTGTTACAGTATAGATTGCAAAATGGAAACTGTGTTTCAACCCTATTCCCTACTACAGCTGTAATAATGAGAGCAAACACGTTTACCGAAAAACTTATACTAAAAGCATTTTTACCAAGTTTCACTGTAAGCCCACTCACTCCAGAGTCCCCCAGAAAATGCCATCTTTAAAACATTTCTAAACAACAGATGACGTTTTCAATGCTACTGTACAAAAGCACCAGGCTTCATCCCAATTCTCTGTACTGTATGTTCTTTACAAGGTCACTAAGGACAGTAACAATGCCTTGTTATACACTTTTCCAAGAGCTACAATCTATGATATATTATATATTTCAGATCTGTGTGCAACATATTGTTCAGGTTACACTGCAGGATGGCTTTACTGCAGCACAGATACAAGTTTAAACAATCCTAACCCCCAACCCTTCACTCCACAATCCTAACCCTAAACCCTAATCCTAACCCTAAACCCTAATCCTAACCCTAACCCTTCACTCCACAATCCTAACCCTAACCCTAACCCTTCACTCACAGCTTCAATCCTTTACTCCACAGTGATGGTTCTACTGCACGTCACAGCTTTGGTGAGGATACTGCACAATATGTTACACTTTTAAGAAAAGCCATATAAATATGTTCTCAGAAGACAAAGGCAGCCAGATTTCCTGTGGCTGTCTCATTGAAGCTCTGCTGCCACAGGCTCTTTCCATAGTTTAACTGTGTGTTTTGTTTTTTTTTGTGGCTGGAAAACCAATAATTAAATTACGATACCTAGCAAATAAGGAACTGGTCTACTTCATTTACAGTATAAACTGATAGAAACATCCAGGAGCTTTCTTTAAGGAAACCCTCACATTGTGTGCATGCAGTACTGTGCGTTCAGAGTTGTATTATTTCTGATGGTGTGTCCACAGTAACATGCTTTCGGACACAGTAGGGTTTTATTCAGCTATTTGCCGCTACGCTATCCTGCCTTTCACTGTTGCTTTGCTTTCTTCTTCAACAGCAGCACTTTATTATGGTTTTATTCTACATTCGCTTGTTTGTAGCATAATAAAATAAAATAATAAAAAGGCTCAGTTCTCTATGTTACGGACTGCATCCGTCAGTGACTATTCCAGGGTTCAGCTGCTTGGTGCAGTAAGATTTGTTGCTCAGGTTTCTCATGTGAACATTGTTTTGACAGCAGAGACAGAGGCTGTCTGTTTGTCTGCAGTCCTCCTGTTCAGGAAGTGGCTTGCAGCAATGAGGCAACATTCGAATTGACATTTCAAGTTGATAGAAAAAGAAAAGCCTGATAATGTCAATATATTTTGCTGTTGTAAAGTCGCACTCAAACAAGTGAAACAACAGCTTTTTCATGTAATACACAGTGGAGTTGACAGAGGCTTGTTTTACGGTCCTCATCGGAGTACAATTCATGTATTATTGACTAACCAGAGCAGAGCAAGGGTTTGAGCCAAGAAATGAAGGAGAAGCACTTCACATATTTCATCCAGCCAACAGCAGGGGAGGAGAGACTGCATTGAGCAATCAAGTGCACAGACCCTGTGACAGCCACAAAGAGCTACAAGCAATTACAGAACACAGTGCACAGACCCTGTGACAGCCACAGAGAACTACAAGCAATTACAGAACACAGTGCACAGACCCTGTGACAGCCACAGAGAACTACAAGCAATTACAGAACATAGCAAATAGATTGTCTCAAGTATGTTAATACTCAGCATGCAGAATGTTAATACTCAGCATGCAGTACAACTCAACTGGCATGAAGGGCTTCCAGTAACAAAAGAACGTATGATTAAAAACAAAGCAAACACAGGATAGCTCAAAGAATCCAAGTTAGCCATGTTACTCTTAATGACAACTTCTTAGTCACATGGTGCTGTATGAAGCTCCACACTGCACTGTGCCCTGTGCCGTGGGTTATACACATACAGCACTGTACATTAATGCTCCAGATTTGTACGTATTCCTATTTGTACAGCCAGTGGCCATCAATGTAAAACACGTTCTGCTTAAAAGCCATGAGCACTAACATAGTGATTACCCTGACCCAGCTCTTCAATTCATTTCATTTCTGTCTTAAACCAGCCCAGTAAACATTCAAATGGGCTCTGCAAACGTTGCCAGTAACTTGCGTCTTTAAAATGACCCTTTGAGATGAACCTGCTAAATGTAGCCTGTTACTGTATGTTTACTGAATTGGGTTTATACATAAGGACCTTTTTATTTGATTGTGTTACATGTTCCCATGTGTTGCTACAACTGTTTACGTAAGGTGTGTGTATGGTTTTAATTTTTTTTTTTTTTACATTTTGACCACTTTTTTAAACTTTTAAATTGCATTCCCTGCCTCAAGATGGCTTCCCATGTACCTGCATAGACCTCTCATAACTACATTTCCTCCTGCTCACATATGTAACAGATGGATTTACCAGTGGTCAAAATGTAAAAAAAATAAAACAATACACACACCTTACGTAAACAGTTGTAGCAACACATGGGAACATGTAACACAATAAAATAAAAAGGTCCTTATGTACCCTTTAAACTACTGTACATTGCTCTGTAGCTTCAATCGCTGTATTTCTACTGTAAATGAATATTATACTGGACATCTCAACCAAAAGACTGCCCTTTGACTACCACCCATATATTTTTTCCCCTGGTAAAGTCATTTGTCAGTCAAATGTGGTAGACATGGCAACCAATGAAAACATTCCACCTTGGTGGTTCAGTATCTCAGCTCCAATGGATTGTAAATCACCTTGCATTTCATCTCTCCTCTCCCTAACAAAAGACATTCTCCAAGGAACCTTAGCACTGATGCATGGCATTGTATAATGAACTGTTGTGGTACAACTGGACAGATACGAGTCTTTGTGATCATTTCTGGCACAGTATACCATGCATGTTACCTGGCTACTGTAAACACAGTGAGTTTGAACTCCCAGTGAGGAGCTGCCTGGGATTAGTCATGCGCACAACTCATACCAAACATTCAACAGGCAGTCTCTACACAGGCTCTGACATCTAGAGAGATCACATTTCACTGTTTCCTGTGCACTGATCACACATTGCTCAGAGCAGCAGAAAGCACCTGGCTCAGGCTGCAACATTACTACAATGTGGTTCACAAGTTAACGGCACACGTTCACTTCAACACACACTTGTGTACCTTGTGCATTCACTAAATGTTAAAGCCTGAGGTATGCTGCCTATATCCATAATTGGAATGAACTCCAGTAGGTGGCTGTGTTACGGGTCTGTAGCAAGGTTTACATTTGCAGAGGGTTTCTTTAAGCTGCTGTTTCTATAGGCATGTTCTCTGCCGTATCCCAACAACCTGGACAAGCATTAGCAAGTTCAGAAGTGCAACATAGAAACACCAGACACACAGGCCCTGAATATCAAAAGTGCCTTCCGACAGTCCGAAACTCGCCGTCTCCGTCTGTTTGAACCCGACTCTTCTCCCAAACTTACATAAAAGTGGCGGAAAAACTATTCAGAATTTGAATGATAAACCTACATGCTAATGATGCAAATGACACTGTTTACATCATTTCAGGATTTCAATCAATGGACATGTGGGATTGAAAGGTAGCAAAGGCAGAGAAAAACAAAACAGACGTGTGTTTCAGGAGATACGGAGAAAGAAGAGAAGAGACATTTACTAGAACACAATAATAAGGCAAATAAGAAGAGACATTTAATAGAACACAATAATAAAGCAAGTACATAAGGACAAAGAGACAACAAGTGCAGTTAGAGAGCTCGTATTTTAATGTAGCCTCACTTTTTTTAATGTATATTGTATTCAATTATAGTTTTGGTTCCGCAAAATGAAAAATACATTAATAAATTAATGCACAAATAAATAAATAAATGTCAAAATAAATATATAGACATTTATTTATTTATTCATTTATGTATTAGTTTATTTATTTATTTTTCATTTGGCATAGCAGCTACATTATCCCTTTCATCCTCTAAAATCGCAGCAATCTCTAACAACACATTGCGCACCATCGCCAAAGTAGTCAGAGTCACTGTACCCACACCATTTTTTTTAGACGGAGCCTGTTTGAAATAGGTTTCTATCTCCATTAGGACTTTCTGAAATATTTACCATTTTAGACGGAAAATACTCAATCCGACCACATCAACCCTTTTGATTTTTGCGCGGGGGCTATTTTAATTAGGTACCCACTTCATTTGCATAACATTCCTCATACTGTCGGAATTGGCGTTTTGTGACTGTTCTCGTCCTTCCAGTACATTTTTTATTTTTGCTCGGAACACAAAAAACGGTCGGGAAACTTAAAATCCCGCCACAAAAATGGACTTAGATTTCCTGTTCGGTTGCCAAGAGACCAAAATAATCCTTTTCTTTTACTGTGAAACAAAATGACTGAATAATAAAGGCATCGCGCTCAAGAGGAACTCAACACCTTTCCTTGTTTAATGTTTGTTTTAACCCTTGTTTGAAGCCCCATACCAATGACGTCGCTGCTCTACAGTGCAATGCGAGATCTGCAGTGCAGGACTGGCGTAAACCTTTTCTGCTGGGGTCTGTGAAGCGTGGCTTCCTGGATGGCCTGATATACTGCTTCAAACAAACACGAGCACTTTCAAACTCCCAGGTATAGTGTGGCTTTCTGGATGGGCTGATATACTGCTTCAAACAAACACGAGCACTTTCAAACTCCCAGGTATAGTGTGGCTTTCTGGATGGGCTGATATACTGCTTCAAACAAACACGAGCACTTTCAAACTCCCAGGTATAGTGTGGCTTTCTGGATGGGCTGATATACTGCTTCAAACAAAACATGAAAAGCATGTTTGTGTTTATCTTCAGCCGTTTTCCTGTTTTTGTTCTGCTTCATCCAGTGAACACGTATTGCCAATGACAGAACCTGGATCCTTTAACCCAGGTGCACGTCACGGGACGGGTATACGAGATTTAATAACAACAATACAGTGCCGACGGAACAGAAATGTGGATTTATTTTATACAATTAATCAATAGGAAGACTCCCCATCCTCTGCTGATGTTCTCAGTTTAGCGGTACATGCAACTGTCCTTTCGCTTGCCTCACAGGGCCGGAGATACAGTACATCTGTCTCACAAAAGGAGGTTTTTATATTGCTGTACCCTGCAGTGAGTAAGTAAGCAGCAGGCTAAGAAAAAGACACACCAATGCAACGATATACAGCCCAGTACAGAGCATGCTTGTGTGCACACTGGACACTGCTGAAGATATAAGGAATTCAGCAACACAGAAGGGCTTGGGTACACAGTCATTTAACAAAGTATTTCCACTGATAGCATTCTACAATGTTTTGTTACTCTTACATCCACATATAAATATGGGTTCTCCTTAGAAGTCTTTACTGTACCGGACAGACTGCACCAGTATTGTTCAAAGTCACAACCAGAATCTAAATGTTGCCATAACAATGTACTAAGATGACAGAGCAGTGCACTGTGTCTATTATTATTATTATTATTATTATTATTATTATTATTATTATTATTATTATTATTCTACTGTCACTGAATTAGAAAATCTGCTTCTTTGCTGCTGCACTGTTACTCATTTTAATTAGTTTCAAATCAATAAACCATGACTGGAGCACTAACCTGGAACCACAGTGGACCTGCCATTACTGATACAAGACATGGACCCCCATCAGGGTCTATTGATAAATCTTAATGTATTTAATCTTCGTGACAGTCTAACACATGCTGAGCTGCTGATGCAGAACCGCTATACTCTGCTATCAACGCACTTTCTGCAGTAGAAATCTGCAATGTGTGCCCATGCTGGAGGAAATGCCTCCTTCTACAATGTTATTACTGTATTGCTTTTTATTATTATTTCATTATTTAGCAGACACTTTTATCCAAAGCAACTTACAAACATTAAACAAAATATAAAAATAATAAAAGTAAACATTTTAAAATGTTTCTTATAAGAAGGAAAAAGAAAATCGAAAAAGAAAAATAAGGATACGGAGAGAAATGGCAGATGAAAAAGACAGCAGACATATAAAAGCAAATGAAGAATTATAAACATTTAAAATACACAACTAACAACCAATAAAATACCAACACACAACACAGAAACACCCAGAACAGCCCGTGTCCTTTCCTGATGTTCTTGCACGACTGCCGCACCCGCTGCCGCTCACACCGGCAGGGAAGATGAATCCACAGCAATCCTTAATCGGAGGCAGCAGGAACAGGTGTGGAATGAATGCAGGTGAAAACAACAAAGTCCAGTGATGCGCTGTGACGCGCAGAGAACACCTGCAATGATGTTGTTATTGCTTGAAGGAGAATTGAAACAAAACAAAACAAAACAAAAACAAACAAAACAAAACAATAAAATTAGTGCTGGGATGTCATAGTCTCCTGGCCCCAAACCAGGAAATGGAGATCGCCCTCTGTGTACTTCCGGATATTACTTGATTAATTGTACCGTGATTAAACATAATTTGGTAAAATGAATGTGATTATATGTTCAAATGAGACCTGTTAATATATTTTTTTCTGTTTTTGGTAAAAGTCAAATTCCATGTCAAAACGTTGTTTTGTTTATTCCTGAAATAAACAGTACAGAATGTTGTCAACACATTTTTTTTTTTTTCATTCCTTGCCATTTCCGTTTCTTCACAGTAAACAGTGGACACAGACATGTTTTCATAAAGTAATAACATGAGGTTTACTTGAGGTTGGCCTTTTTGTAGCTGAACAAGCAAACAAAAACTGAAATTAAACTTTAAACTCTCATTCTCATCGGGGTGGGGGGGGTATTTTAGAGCAGCAGAAGAATCTGCCTTCTCATTCTCATCGGGGTGGGGGGGGTATTTTAGAGCAGCATAAGAATCTGCCTTCTCATTCTCATCGGGGTGGGGGGGGGGGATTTTAGAGCAGCAGAAGAATCTGCCTTCTCATTCTCATCGGGGTGGGGGGGGGGGGGGGTATTTTAGAGCAGCAGAAGAATCTGCCTTCTCATTCTCATCGGGGTGGGGGGGGGGGGGGTATTTTAGAGCAGCAGAAGAATCTGCCTTCTCATTCTCATCGGGGTGGGGGGGGGGTATTTTAGAGCAGCAGAAGAATCTGCCTTCTCATTCTCATCAGGGTGGGGGGGGGGTATTTTAGAGCAGCAGAAGAATCTGCCTTCTCATTCTCATCGGGGTGGGGGGGGGGTATTTTAGAGCAGCAGAAGAATCTGCCTTCTCATTCTCATCGGGGTGGGGGGGGATTTGAGTGCATCTGCCAAGTGCAATGCAATAGGACCCCCCCTGAAGCTACAGTACAATGCAATAGGACCCCCCCTGAAGCTACAGTACAATGCAATAGGACCCCCCCCCCCCCCCCCCCCTGAAGCTGGAGTACAATGCAATAGGACCCCCCCTGAAGCTACAGTACAATGCAATAGTAGGCTGTGTGGTCCAGTGGTTAAAGAAAAGGGCTTGTAACCAGGAGGTCCCCGGTTCAAATCCCACCTAAGGACACTGACTCACTGTGTGACCCTGAGCAAGTCACTTAACCTCCTTGTGCTCTGTCTTTCGGGTGAGATGTAGTTGTAAGTGACTCTGCAGCTGATGCATAGTTCACACACCCTAGTCTCTGTAAGTCGCCTTGGATAAAGGCGTCGGCTAAATAAACAATAGGACCCCCCCCTGAAGCTACAGTGTAATGCAATAGCACCCCCCCTGAAGCTGTAGTACAATGCAATAGGACCCCCACTGATGCTACAGTACAATGCAATAGGACCCCCCCCCCCCGAAGCTACAGTACAATGCAATAGGACCCCCCCCCGAAGCTACAGTACAATGCAATAGGACCCCCCCTGAAGCTACAGTACAATGCAATAGGACCCCCCCCCCGAAGCTACAGTACAATGCAATAGGACCCCCACCCCGAAGCTACAGAACAATGCAATAGGACCCCCCCTGAAGGTACAGTGCAATGCAATAGGACCCCCCCCTGAAGCTACATTACAATGCAATAGGACCTCCCCCTGAAGCTGCAGTACAATGCAATAGACCCCCCCTGATGCTCCCCCCCAGTTTCCCTGAATACCCATTGTTTGCATTCTGTTGGTTTCATCTCACATTTCAGAAGCACCACATGTAACCTGTAATGTGTAGAGTTAAGAGTGTGTGTTCAAATGATTTCTTGTTTCTATGGAAGGCCCAGCCCAGAAAACTGGATTATATTCTCGTCTGTTCTCCTCGTACTGTACAGCGTTCCTTTCAGACAGCTGCTGTACACATGTGAGCCAGCCTGAGCAAACAACGATGTGACATCATAGCTGGCCTTCATTGCTGTGTGGACAGTCAAAGTCAGGAGGCATACGGTATAGTGATCCTGCTGTCTGAAGCATATCACCGGTTTCTACTCTCAAACTAGTTTATAGAGACTCCTAGTTTGACTCAGCCTTTGCCCCAGACTAGAGTAAACAGGTAGACTTTTCTGAACCTCAAAATTGAATTGCCTCCCCATCTTTTAGCAACAACATGTTGTATTTGTTTTGAAGAATAAACCCCAATACAGACAGTATACTGTAACACTGACTTACAGTGAAGGACAGTACAGACAGTATACTGTAACACTGACTTACAGTGAAGGACAGTACAGACAGTATACTGTAACACTGACTTAGTGAGGGACAGGTGACCACCACTGTATACTGCATGACCTGTACAGTAGCTCACTGAAACCAGGAAGTGTGTTTTCTGATGTGCATTTTCTATTTCAGACGGGTTATTGAAATATTACACAATATTTTACTGAACACCTTTCATTCTTACAAAACTCAATTGCGTAACTTCTGTGGTCTAATTAGTTTTACTGCTCACTTGCTTCCTTCTCCTGTAACGTCTCTCTCCCGTGAGCAGATCCATTTCCCCCACGTCTCTCACACTCTCTTCTCAATAGCTCTGCTGTGCCATTTTTAAAGATTGCATGACTCTTCTGCTCTCCTGTAACGTCTCTCTCCCGTGAGCAGATCCATTTCCCCCACGTCTCTCACACTCACTTCTCAATAGCTCCGCTGTGCCACTTTTAAAGATTGCAAGCTCTTTGGATAATCAATGGCTGTGTTGTAGACTTGAAAGTAATTTTAGCTATTGTAAAATATATCTTACCCAGTTTGCACTCCCATGATCTACATAAGTCTCAAGCGTGTGGTTTAAAGAGAAACATGCTATAGTAAACCTGTTTGTTCCTCTGTTCTTCATTTGCTAGCCCTACCTTACAGGAACCTGTCACTGCTGCACTTCCCTGGCCATTTCACACCAGCAGTGTCTTCTGCATGTCAGTTACCAGGGGAAGCAGCTGACTGGTTACTGACAGTAAAGAAGCCAGTGAAAGGGGTGGGGACAATTCCACTCTCGGGGGGGCAAGTCAGTCCTTTAACCTAGCATCAGAGATCGGGGTTTAAAAAGCATTTCTTTAACCTAGTATAGTATCAGAGATCGGGGTTTAAAATTGCACATCTGGGACCTAAGCTAATAAATGGATGTGCATACAGCAGTGGAAAACATTGAGGAAACTATTTTGTTACAGTAGTTGTGATTACTTAAAACTGGATGAGTATGAGAGCAGCCAGAACCCTCCATCAGGTTAGGATTCATTACAACAAGAGGCATCATTTTAAACACACGCAGCATTCTGATCATTTCACTCCATCAGGTTAGAATTCATTACAGGAGTCATCATTTTAAACACATGCAGCATTCTGATCATTTCACTCCATCAGGTTAGAATTCATTACAGGAGTCATCATTTTAAACACATGCAGCATCCTGATCATTTCACTCCATCAGGTTAGAATTCATTACAGGAGGCATCATTTTAAACACATGCAGCATCCTGATCATTTCACTCCATCAGGTTAGAATTCATTACAGGAGGCATCATTTTAAACACATGCAGCATCCTGATCATTTCACTCCATCAGGTTAGAATTCATTACAGGAGTCATCATTTTAAACACACGCAGCATCCTGATCATTTCACTCCATCAGGTTAGAATTCATTACAAGAGGCATCATTTTAAACACATGCAGCATCCTGATCATTTCACTCCATCAGGTTAGAATTCATTACAGGAGTCATCATTTTAAACACACGCAGCATCCTGATCATTTCACTCCATCAGGTTAGAATTCATTACAGGAGTCCTCATTTTAAACACACGCAGCATCCTGGCTGTTTGAAGATGACTGCACACCCCTGTGAAAAGCCTACTTCCTGGAAAAGGAAAGCCATATTCTATTACTGTACACTGTATCTGACACCTTGCAGGCTGCCAGCCATGGAAAAACACACATGAAGTGGTCCAGAAGCCCGCTCTTCAGCGAGTGTGACTCAGCCCTCAGACTGTGCACTTGCTTTCCACAGCAATGCAAACAAGAAGCCAGGCGAGATAATGCTGGAGAGTGCTGACACAATCACACAGGGAAAGGGTAGAAAACCACATGACCCACAGTACTACATTAGTCTGGGACTAAGCGGGATCTGCAACATGTGTATTTCAAAAGGATTTCTCATTCTTTTCTTCTCCAGTCGAGGTGCTGAAACAGACAGGTGTGAACCAAACCCGCGTCCCAGGGGGCACAGGGTACAGGAGGGGGAATCTGATAGAATGAAGAGAAATAGTTGTGTGGACAACATCAGAAGGCCTACTGGTTGTGAAGTGAAGGCAGTATTGTACATATGTGCTTTACAGGTGTTACATACTTTACGTCTTCAGAGAACCTAAAGTAAGCCCTAGAGCTAACAGAAGACAGTCTGCACCCAGCCCCCAAAGACGTCTGGGCCCCTCAAGAGTTTAAACTAAACTGTACAGTCCAAGCAGAATGAATGAATTGAACTTCCATACAGAAGTCAAGGTCACCGACACATTTTACTTGCAAGGTTTACATACAGTAATGCAAATATGAAGTGAATAACTACCTCAAATGTTCTCCGAGAGATACGTTTATTTATATTTCTGCCCAAAAAAGGTAATTTTTTTCTGGTACATAATCAAACTTGACCAACAAAAGAATAGATTGACTGGGAATCAATATCTCAAAGTCAATCAATCAATCACATTTATATTTAACATTGCGCCCCATATACACGGGGAGCGCCTCAGGGCGCTTTACAGAGCCAGCAAAGGAAAAAGCAAAAAACAAACACTTTTACAAAATCTACAAAAAAAAAACAAAAAACAACAATACTACAAGAAGAATTTTAACTACAAACCTGATCAAACAAAAATGTTTTTATATGTGTTTTAAAAAGGGAAAGAGAGTGGATGCTTCTAATGTGCTTAGGTAGGGAGTTCCAAAGTGTGGGTGCTAGATAGCTAACAGAACACAATCCATATGTGTCTATTATCCACAAAACACAAATTCACTCAATCCTGATACAGTACGTTACATTGTGCCTGAGGAGTTTCCAGAACATGCTTCAGAAATTAATAATTATTGTAAGGGTCTCTGTTTAAATACTAATAACTGTTGTATAGTGTATATGTTATTAAAAATGTGTTCCAAATACACAGCCTAGATGCCATAGGAAGATGATGTAGTGTCTTCTTGTTTCTTCAACAACATTATTTTTGGAATTAGTAAAGCGTAGCTGTTGAACTCATTATGCATGGCTTCTTGTTGTTACTGTATGAGTGTCTGTTTTGCAAGGCTATTTTCTCCCTGTAAAGATGACATCATCTGACCCATTCTTTGGGAGTGGTAATGTATTTGACTACAGTACATAAAGTGGACTGAGCTGTTCTCTGCAGGGAAAATATAAATTAGACACCTGGAGAAGTATTCTGCTGCAAATGTCAACAGTAGTGCCATGGTGATCCTATTTCAGATGCAAACTTGCCAAAATGCAGTAAAGCAGTGCTGAAATACAGTGTATAGAAAGCAGTGCTCAAATACAGTGTATAGAAAGCAGTGCTGAAATACAGTGTATATAAAGCAGCGCTGAAATACAGTGCATAGAAATCAGTGCTCAAATACAGTGTATAGAAAGTAGTGCGGTAATACAGTACATAGATAACCTTTCAGTACACAGCTCTACTTGTTCCTGCTTTAAGTACACTATCAATCGTTCCTATGCTTTGATAAGTACACTATCAATCGTTCCTATGCTTTGATAAGTACACTATCAATCGTTCCTATGCTTTGATAAGTACACTATCAATCGTTCCTATGCTTTGATAAGTACACTATCAATCGTTCCTATGCTTTGATAAGTACACTATCAATCGTTCCTATGCTTTGATAAGTACACTATCAATCGTTCCTATGCTTTGATAAGTACACTATCAATCGTTCCTATGCTTTCACACTTCGTGGCAATCAGGTGGGTTTACAGTGATCAGCTCCCCTTGCAGGTTTGGTGGGGACACTTCATTTTATAGTAACAGCTCATTGGAATGGAATGAAGCAAAAGAAACGTTTGGGAGCCGCTTTGAGTACACCGCGTTCAACAGAGTCAGATTAGGGTAGTGACGACTGCATTACCGCGTTCTACTGCACAGTGAATGGAAAACAGATTCACTCGAATGAGTCTCGCTCACGTAGAAATCCCTCAATAATGACCCTGTGTACGTGCACGTTTACTATTAGAGATTCAGGACCCCCTGACCACGGGAACTGAAAAACCCACTGCTAATTTAACATGACTACTCATAGATCACAACACTGCACATACCACTGTGAACTGCCCTGAAACACACATTATTGTACCTCTACTGTTCAGTGCACATGTTCGTTAAACAGCAGAACCAAGGCATATTTATTAACATTCTCACTCTACTGTGAGTGAACGTACTGATATAGGGATGTCATTAAACTCAGTAAAAATGAGAGATTGATTTCTCACACAGAAGCAGCGGTGTCACAGGTAGCATTTGACGTGATATATAGCTACAGCGCAATATGCTCACCACTTCTACAAAACTAATGCTGCAGTTTCTACAATGCTTTGCGTTGAAATAACCCTTTCTGTTTACCTGCCCGTCCTACTATGATTTCTTATTACAGTTATTAATATTACTACATTGGTACTCTAACGCAAAATGACTTTTGAAGATAGAGCCGGGTTACTTGACCGATTATTATGGATTTATTGTTTTACATTGACCGTGTGGTTAATACAGTACGTGCATATTCAATGCACTTGATTTTAAATTCTTCTCAAAGTATAAAAAAAAACATTGTATTACCTTTCTGGACGTGGATGATGTCCGGGTAGTTTGCCAGGTGTCCCTGATAAAGAGCTAACAAGTCCATCACTGGGTCCACGTCCTGTCTGGGCTGTTCTGCAAAATACTCCCCGATGGCATCATAAGCGTCTCCCGTGTGCGCGAGGGCATGGTTCAGCCCCGCGGAGTACAGCTGTTGGTCGAGCTCGAACGCTTGGCTCAGGGATTTAAAAGCCTGGCCGACTTTCTGATACTCTTTCTTAAACCCGGTGATCTGTTTCCTTGCAAACTCGTTGGCAGTGGCGTTGAGCTGCAGCACGCTGTCGTCCATCTTTTTAGTAAAGGTTTTAAAGCCGTCGATTTTACTCTCCACGTCCTGCAAGTCAAGGGGGGCCGGTGGGGTGCTGATGGTAAGGAAGAAATTGGCCCCCACCATTTCATCCTTCTCCGCCTTCCTTTTTCCTTGCTTCCATGCTTTTTCGTCCGTGCTAGCGCAGGTCACAAAATGCTGAAACACATCACACCTCGACAAGACTGGATGGGTGGTCATGTGGTTCATCCACCAAATCAGCCCCTTTCTTCTTTTGGAAATGAAGTCTTCCTCGAACCTGCCCGTGGCTTGTTTCTCCGGTATATGTGGTACCGAAATAACCGGGAATTTCTCCACCAGCCGGGCATAGAGCCAGTCGAAGTGCTTATACCTGCGGTTCACCTGGTTTTGCGTGTGCGTGGGGGTCAGCTTGTAAGACATGTAGCTTTTCATCCCTTTGAACTTGGTTTGCTTGGTTGGGTCGTCTATGGAGCACGAGAAGGGGTACGGGTTCTCCTGCCATTCGGGGCCATACTGACTCATCACCACGCAGATCTTGTCACCGTCTTTCACAAAGCCGGCAGCCTCCCCCAGTACAAACGCTTCTCCGCCAGATTTCACGAAGGTGGAGAACCTGTTGAGGTTTCTACTGACAGTTGCCGAGCCCTTGGCTGACTGCTGTTGACCACTCCTGCTGTATACAGAAGAGGTATCGGACCGGGTGGAGATCCTGTATCGAGCCGCATGGCAGTCCTGACTACCGCCCCCCACCACCCCGGGCTCGTCCGCCACGGTCGAGCTGTCATCCCAGTCGTCATCCCAGTCATCATCACTGCCTTGGCTCGCCTGGTAGTTCTGCTGTGCTGCCTGCTGCTGCTGCTGCACAGGGACAGAAAGCGAAGTAAAGGCTGCCGGGGCTTGGGTGAAGTTTTGATTCTGGGTCTGGGTCTGGGTCGTGTAAGATGAAGTGTCGTATCCACCGGTGGGAATGTTGCCATACCTGGACGCGTTCCCATTGCCGGCTGCGTTGTTTAAAGAAGAGGCAGGCTCGCTAGTCTTAAGGATTTCCACGTAAGAAGCTGGGATAAGCCCCCTAGCCCCTCGGCTATTCACTCCTTCCAGCCAGCCTTCAATATCCGTCTCGCTGTCCAGGGTAACGATTTCATTTTCCTGCACGGAGATCTCCCCGGGATTTTCCGAATTGAAGTCATACAGAGCCCTCGCCCTCAGCGCCATAGTCCCAAACAACGAAACGAATAATAGAACTGCCAATGAATTACCACTCAGCCAGCACCAGCAAAAACTCAACACAAGTGGAAAGACTTTGCGAAACAAACACCTCTCCCTTCTACTTTCTTCTCACTCTTACTCCTTTTCTTTGTTATTAAAATCCGACTGACCCTGAGTCGTGTGCTTTCGATGCATTTCATGCACTACGTTTGGAAAGTTGAATCCGGCTTGCATCCAGTTCAGTTTTGCATAGATTTTACTTGCGAGCACTCCTGCTGTATCTCTCCAGCTGCAGTACCGTCTCGTTCTGAATTGCAACAACAGCGCCACACGTAATCAGTCTGAGTAATCGAAGGCGGAGGTTAAATGGTATGTACATACAGTCAGGCAGCACGAATCGATCTGAGCTGTTTACAGTAATACATTGACACGCAACGGTGTTTTAAAAGATTACACATTGAATAATTCATGTGTAGAATTACTAATGACAGAGTTGTACATACATGTAATAGTAAAAGCTTTATATTAAACAAAATCAATAATTTAAAAAGGTAGCACTTCCCAATGTAACCCCCATATAAAATGCTGTTAAATCTGAAATATACATACAATGTAGTTGATTGTGTATCAGAAATAGTTCTAATGTATGTTTTGCTAAATGTGAAAAATAGATTGAATCTGGAATACTTTATTCATATGTACAGATTTCTATTATATAGTAAGTTTAGAAACAAATGTAGATATATAAATACCAGACATGTCAACCCCTAAGGTTTTTTTTCGGGTGGGGTGGATTTGGGGGCTGGTGACGAATCAAGATTTCTGCACATGGCTGACAGCTACTGACCTAGTCTTAAGTGCCGTCACTGACCTAGACTTAAGGGCACCGGGAGTGAAGCAAACGAATACAGCACGAGTACATAAAAAAAATGTTGCTAGTCATGACAAGAAAATACTGTCTGCTTTTGCTCCTTTTGTGGAGACGAAATAAAATAAATAAAACAAAGAAATAGTCTGGGTACACCACACACAGTGAATGTTTATGTGATTTGGTTTAACATGTAAATTATTCAAAAAGAATACATCTACACATATTTCTTTGTAAATACTGAGAACATTAATTTAATATACTTTTTTTTTTTTAATGATTTTCAGTTTTAATAAAATCTTCAGTTAGTGTGTGAATGTGATTATTATTATTGGTCAACATTATTACAACAACGAAGCGTCATTTTACAGAAATACGAAACCAGTGTGTGTCAGTTTTTCATGACCAATCCTCATCTGAGTAGTCTGCTTCTAATGGCAACTTAAAAATCATTGGTAAAAAAAACCCCTGATTTTGATGTCATGGTCGAGATGCAAAAATGAAGCCTAGACGATATCCGCTGCTTCACTAGGTTTATTCATGCAATGCTGGGACATTTCTGTCTTCAATTCATTGAAGCTGTAGCAACTCTGAAGCCCTAAAAAGACTGACTTGGCTGGTGGCACTTCCAACATAAGATACAATAAAAAAATAGCCATGGTCCAGGAAGTTAAGCATAATATGAACGATTAAACACATAATCAGAATTATTAATCAAGTAATCCATGCGTTTTTATTTTTATTTTTGTATATAATAAATCACTGTGCTGTCAACGTGCTGAGCACCAGGGGCAGACACAGGGTTCATAGAAATGGTAGGCAATTGAATGTCTGAAGTAGGCAAATTATATGTGGGGGTCCGAGAGCAGCTTAGGCAAACAAAATGGTGCGTTCTTTTGTATCTGGACACAAAAATAAGGCAGTGTTGATTTTGTACATGACCAGCCGCATATCTCTGTCTGTTCTTAGGAGTACATTCTCTTTCATTAATCTCTGCGTCATATTTCAGAAGAAGATCTCGCAGCTCCAAAGAGTTGTCTTTGTTAACAGACTCAGAGTCTCATCGTGGCCACGCAATGCAAGTCTGTGCCTTGGAAGGTAAAGAATGAATGAGATTTCATGGCTCAGGTAACACCTGTTAGCATCCACAAAGACTTTGTGACCTGAACCTAGCCGAGTTATGACACTTCCTGTTTCTTGACTAACTTCATTGGCTTCTGCAGCCAGAATCGAATTCATTCTACTGCTTGCTGCTGTGGGGTGTAAGCTTTCACATGCATTTGGTTTCTTATTGGCTACAGAAAGTTTTGTAGTGTGAGCTGCTTCTTATGCATTTTGTTTAATAAAATATAAAATTAAAATAAATAATAATAATAATAATAATAATAATAATAATAATAATAATAATAATAATAATAGCTTCACTTCTCTTTTGTTTATAGTGGCTCCAATTTGGCTATTTAAATGTTTTTAGAAAAAAAAAAAAATTGGTTAATTTTACAATTTTTTTTTTTTTTTTTTTTTTTTACTGAAATGCTGTATATTTCTGGAACCTATTATTTACAGAACAACCTGAATAGTTGCTTTAACAAATGTAATTATTGTGAGAAAGCCCTCACATATGACCAGTTTTGAGGAATACATATATTTTAAATTGAATAATGAGTTACGAGACAAGCCAGTAGTCAGACGCCAGGTCACGTGACTAGGCTCCCCTTTACAAACCCTTTCGTGATCGCGAGTGCCTAAATGTATTTACTTATTTTCCTTTCCGTTTAATTAATATGTCTACAACCAGGTCGATATTTTCTCGATGCCCAGCACTTTTTAAAAAAAAAACAATATAACACTGCAAATTCTATTTATTTAACTGGGAGACACACTGCTCATCAATACCGCTTTCTCAGTCCTCTCTACCACACTAACGTTGAGCACATAACATTTCTAAACACCTAAAACACAAAAAACTAAATGGCGATTGGTCATTTCAGAATCTAACGGGCACTCCTTGCTTGTTATTGGTTCTTTCTCCTGTCAGTCTATCGTGTTTTCTGATCTCCGACTCAAATCAGAAAAGGATGTAGCCCATAGATTGCACAGTTGGCTTTTACCGGGGCGGGAGTTCATGGAATGCACAGGGCGCGTTCACGGAGATCATTTTGCGCACATTCTGTGCAGAATCTGAACAATTTAGCCAATGGGTTGGCCAATGGGTTGGCTAAATTGGTCAGATTCTGCACAGAATCTGCGCAGAATTATCTCCGTGAACGCACCCCTTATCATTACCGTTGTATTATATGACTCAAGGAGGTGCAGATAATTAAAAAAAATAATAAATAATTCAGTGTCTGTGTGGCAAATGAATTCAACACAAGCGAGAGCAGCAGCTTAGCAGCGCGTTTGAACTGTTTTAGTTGTGTGCGCTCTGTTCAGAACATTTTTAATACGCCAGGAAATTGGTAGGCAACAGAAATAATTTGATAGGCTATACCTACTGTTGCCTACTGTTTTCTACGTGTAAAAAAAATGTGAAATCCAAATAGCAAAGCCAGGACGATCTAACAATTTGACTGTTTCTGACATGGAATGGATTATAATACATTGTGTATACTGACACAGTGTTTCAGTGTGTTATAATACATGGTGTATACTGACACAGTGTTTAAAAAATAAGGCCCTGTGAAAATCGCGATTTCAGGGGCTGCGCGGAAATCGTGAAATTATCCCAATACCGCGATTTGTACAGTATTCTTAAGAAATTAAATTTCATAATTATTTGTATTTCATACAAAAAAAAATATCACATTAACGAAATTGTACAGCTCTGCTATGTGCCTGTGTGTAATATTCGCCATGCACACAGTGCTGTGCAGTGATTATGTCATGTCACTATATGCAATTTAAGAGGGAAATTAAAATACTACACACTGTAAACAAGAAAATGGATGTCTCTAAAAAGGCTAAAAATGTGATTTCCTAGACTGGTTTTCTGCAGATCTTGGAACACTGGGAGATCACCATATTTAGAAGTGCTGGATTCTCTTTGGAGATAGTTCTAATTCAGCACAACAGATTGTATCAAGGCTGTGTTGAGCTTGGCACGCCACAGCACTGTGCATTCCAGCTCTATAGTTAGAACTGAAGTCACTCTGAACACATCATCAAGTGGGTGTTCATGCTAGTGTGCTGTTCCAGTTTCAAAGGTTATCAGTTCTGAACGATGCTGATGAGAAAAGCATTTTTCATCATGGGGGTTTTAAAGGAAGAATGTGGCACACCATCTGTGCTTTCTATTTCACAAGGCAAGCTAGGACCATACTCCCATCTCACAATGAAAATACGGATTTCAGATCATTTATATTCAGATAATAGCGATTACACCCTTAACACCCACCTGTCTGTATGAACTTGCCAGAGATGCCTCCCAAAGAAGGCTTTATAACCGTATTATGTTTCCTAGCCAGTGTTTGTTGACAGCCATTACTGACACTGACAAAGGCATTAGCCTGAAAAACAAAAATGTTGAGAATGCTTCAGGCCTCCAGCAAAGATCTGAAGAACATGCATTGTATATATTTACAGTTGCCTTTATAATCCCTTTGTCCTAATGGTCTTTTCTGTGTGTGTACCAGATCATTACAGTTGAAGAAAAAATACAAAAAAATCAAAAGATACATTGAAGTTATTTAATTTCTATCCATTTTAACTGAAATATAAAGTTACGTCGTTGTTTAACATACTGAACAGTACAGGTAATTACAGCCTTCACCACTTTAACAAAACACTTCAAACGTTTCTGTCTGTATATGTTGAACAAGACCAACTTTTAACATGGAATCTCTCTCTCTTCTTGTGCTGATGGGCGAACTTCAAAGAAAGCCTCCTGCTTGAAACAGCGAATGGAACTCTTTCATCAGCTCAGTGTCTCGTCTCCACCACCAGAATCCCGTCATGACACAGCACAGCGTTCAGGCCTCTCGCATGCAGCCCGTCTGGCAGCTTGTACTGGCGAGTGAAGCTCCTGGAGATGAAGCCGTGCTGGTCCATCCGGGGCCCATGCTTGCTTTTCACCAGGAGCCAGCCCTCGTACACCTGAATGAGGATCTCCTCAGGGCGGAATTGAGCCACGTCTAACAGCACCTGGAAAGCAGGCTCCCTGCTTGTCTCTCCAGTGGCAGCTCCCTCGCTCCCCAGTTTCAGCCCTGGGACGGAGGGCCCCGGCAGGGCGAATAAGGAGTGCTCCTCCTTGCATTCCTCCAGGTCCTTCTCTGCAAACCAGGCCTGGTAGCGGACTGGGCATTTCAGCCAGTGCCTGACGGTGACTCCTTCCATTCTCCTCCCGAGTGTCTGTTTGGAGACAGACCCCAGTCCCAGCCACAGAGCTCTATACTCTATAAAAAGACAGGCTTGCGCTGTTCTATCAGCAGTGAAGGGATGGATCGGCTGGCCTTTTTTTAGATTTGGCAACAATACTGTCTGATGACGAGTCTGTGTTTCTTCTTGGGATTCCCTTGGTCTTTCTATACACTGTCCTGTTGAGTGCTGGCTCTGCTCCTTGGTTTACAAACTGTGTTGCTCTATTACACTTTGCTTATACCCACAAGACACAAGACTTTCTGGCAGCTGCGCGCATGGATTTTATTGGAGAAGCTTAGTTAGACGTGCTTCAGTCTACACTCGAATCACGCTCTTCAGTTCCAGAAGGAAGCTGCCTTGTGGAAGATGTTTACAATTCTTTATGTCAGCTCCTCTCTTTCATCATATTTTCCTTAATGTTACATGCATGCTTACAGTTCTGGTAACGTTCAATTGGCATTAAGTGTACAATACTCTACTCACTACACTATAGTGCTGTATAGCTGTGCAGTTACAGTGAGGATATTAAGTGTACAGTACTCTACTCACTACACTATAGTGCTGTATAGCTGTGCAGTTACTGTGAGGATCCTGTTTACCTACACCCACCTATTATACAGCGGCTACATGATTTAAGATGGATTTGCCTTCAGTAAAAAATAGGAACTTAGTAATACATATAAAATACCAATATTTCTTTTCACTATAGTGAAATACTGAACAGTGACTCTGCAGCCTATGTTTATATTTATTCATGTATAATTGCTATGTTTTACATAAGATTTAGAAATCAGCAGTACAACAGTTATCCGATCCGTTATTCTGCAGATACTCTATTATCTGTAAGTCGTTGCTGACCTCTAGTGATTAAAACTGGAAATGCATGTGATGTAGTCATATATATATATATATATATATATATATATATATATATATATATATATATATATATATATATATATTTAAAGAATGAGCAGCATCAGGAGCAGCGGTGAGTCTCCAGTACTGCAATATCTGAACTGTTTTAAGTTCGCCTGTGCAGGGTGAGTCTCTAGCACTGCAATATCTGAACTGTTTTAAGTTCGCCTGTGCAGGATCAGTCTCCAGTACTGCAATATCTGAACTGTTTTAAGTTCGCCTGTGCAGGGTGAGTCTCTAGTACTGCAATATCTGAACTGTTTTAAGTTCACCTGTGCAGGATCAGTCTCTAGTACTGCAGTATCAGAACTGTTTTAAGTTCGCCTGTGCAGGGTGAGTCTCTAGTACTGCAGTATCTGAACTGTTTTAAGTTCACCTGTGCAGGATCAGTCTCTAGTACTGCAGTATCTGAACTGTTTTAAGTTCGCCTGTGCAGGGTGAGTCTCTAGTACTGCAGTATCTGAACTGTTTTAAGTTCACCTGTGTGCTGCACTCCCTCCCGTAGTGTCAGGTCTCTTTGTCACTAACATGGGGATTTTGTATTTTTAAAAAAAGAAAAGATAATGAAATAAACCGCCTACCTGAGTGGCTTGCCCATCTTTGATGTCTGTGGAAGCCAGTTCCATAACCCAAGGATCGGTGCGGTCTGTCTGTGAAGTCAGTTTCCTGAATACAGCTGGGATTTCTGAAGGGTGCAGGGGTGCTCTCTATTGCTGTAAATTGGTTAGTGTCTTTCAGTAGACCGCTTCTTAACAGCGCGAAACCTGAAGCAATGGAAAGCACCATGCAGTATCACATGTCACCACCAGGAGTCTCCGCTGAGTTCCTTGAAGTCATTTTCTTGCTTAGAATCACACAATGCCCTTCCACTACCCACATGATTTGTTGCACAAGTCGCAAGTGGCTGGCGGGTTCAGCTTTTTTAATTTGTTCATCTTGTCTGCCCAGCTATCCTAGTGTTTATCTAGGTGTGTTAAAGATGGCGAGAACAACAGCACTGGAACGTCAATGAAGAGGAGGAGCAGGATTTGTGGGAGGAGCCAGTCGTCCCAGTCAGAATTCCACAGACCAGCTGTGTATGTGTAAAATCCAAATTTGCATAGCTTGGGCTGGTATGGCTGACGCGTATCCATCTAACGTTATCCAATCCACACAGACTCCGTAGTAAAATAAAGCAATACAACTTTTATTCCTCAGGTTTCCACAGGTTAGTATTCACAGTTATTTTACAGGATCTTCAGCGTAATAACAGATAAGTTATTGACTGGTAATTTCCACAGAATAACGAAGATTACACGACACGGTAAGAAAACCGTGAGGCTCCAAAGCTATGTCTACAACAGAGTCAAAAGTGACAGTTATTTTCCGAATTTATACAAAAGCGCACGAGCCCCAGAACCTAACAAAGCTCGCTCTATTAAAGATATACTACCCTATTACTGTAAATGCGTAATAGACAAATATAATGTATCAAAATATGTCTTCTCATAAATAATATAGGCAAAAAATACTAATTGGCTCCTACATACCAGCCCCTAATTGTTATCTAAATCACAAAACAATTACTAACCAAATAAAAAACAAGGAGCCAAGTTAACTGAAAACCTTTTCTTGAGCAATCTTGAGTCTTCAATTACCTTACATTACCTGGAGTCAGAGGTTACTAGTACATGACTCACCGTAGGAGAACAGTCTTTACCACTGTCTCATTCTTATTCAGCTTCTTGAAGTAGACAGACCTTAGTGATGGGTCTGTACAGTACGCTGGTCTTAGTCTTGATGCGGACCTGACGTACAAATCCATGTCTGTCTGGCACAACCTGGATGACCTTTCCCATGACCCAGGAATTACGAGGTGCTGAGTCGTCCACCACCAGCACGACATCTCCAACAACGAAGTTGCGCGACGCACGTGACCACTTCTGGCGCTCCTGTAGCTGAGGTAGATATTCCCTAGTCCACCTCTTCCAGAACAGGTCCGACATGTACTGGACTTGCTTCCACCTTCTACGAGAGTAGATGTCTTCCTTCTGAAAGAGCCCTGGAGGCAGAGATGGCTTGATCTTGAGGAGCAGCAGGTGATTAGGTGTTAACGCCTCCAGATCATTTGGGTCATTGGATGCCTTAGTAATCGGACGACTATTGATGATAGCTTCTGCCTCACACAGAACAGTGTGAAGGCCCTCCTCGTCCAGAACTTGTACTCTCAAAGTGGCATTAAGAATCTTCCTTACTGACCTGATCAACCTCTCCCAGACACCACCATGATGAGATCCTGTAGGGGGGTTGAACATCCACTTGATTCCATTCTGAAGGAGAGTGTTTTTGATCTTGGAGCAATTCCATCCTTTGATTGCTTCCCTAAGTTCACGTTCAGCTCCAATGAAGTTAGTTCCGTTGTCTGAACGAAGCAATGACACTTGACCTCTTCTGGCTATAAAGCGGCGAAGTGCATTGATAAACGAGTCTGTATCCAGAGATGACGCCACCTCAATATGGACAGCCCGGATAGCCATGCAGGTAAAGATAACCCCATACCTCTTCACGACACTTCTTCCACGCCGAACCTCAAACGGACCAAAGTAGTCTACACCAGTGTTCGTGAATGGAGGTTCATCCGGCAAGACTCTGTCCTGGGGTAGATCAGCCATCTGTTGTCGCCCAGCAGCACCATGAAACCGCCGACAGACAACACACTTGGATAGAACTCTTCTTATAGCTGCATTGGCACCAGGAATCCAATAGTTTAAGCGCAGCTTGGATAGCATATGGTTGCGACCACTGTGACCCACATCCTGGTGGATCTCACGTAGGATAAGCTCTGCCACATGGAGGTCTTTCGATAGGATGGCAGGGTGTTTAGATTCTTCAGGCATAGCTGCCCTACTGAGTCTTCCACCGACTCTAAGTACTCCATCTTGTAATACAGGGTTGAGCTTATAAATATGACTGCTCTTCTTCACACTCTCACCCTTCTGCAGGCTGGATATCTCCTCAGGAAACTTCTTCCTCTGGCTGTAGCGGATAATCTCCGACTCGGCGTCCTTAAGGTCCTTCACAGTGACGTTTCTCTTGTCTAGGCTTGCTTTGAAGCTCTGCATCTCCTTGTCCAGCACAAGTTTTTGTCGATTCTTATCATCCTCAGACTGAGCGATGGCCACACTCAACTCCTTCCTCTTTTGACAAAAACGCACCAGAGTGCCTCTCAACTTGAGGACCCATGCCACTGCCCTCTTAAGACGAATCCAAGAAGAGAAGTGTTCCATCATCTGCTGAATTGTATCAAACTCCTCTTCAGCAGTCAGAGTGTACACCACAACATCCCTTCTGACCTCTGGGTCCTCCATGGCAGAATCTACAGGGAGGTCTGGGTACTCTGGCCAATCCTCCTTCGACTTCACAAGAAAGTCTGGCCCTGAGATCCAGGCTTCATTTCGCATGAAGGAATCCACCTTCAGTCCCCTCGACGCATGATCAGCTGGATTCTTGGCAGTATTAACGTACCTCCACTGCGAAGCTTCGGACATCTTCAGAATCGCTGATATTCTATTGGCCACAAAGGTGTGGAACCTAGTGGTCTCATTTTTAATGTACTTCAGTACAGCAGTACTATCTGTCCAAAACACGGAATCTTTGAGCTGCAGCTGCAGCTCCCTTCTCAGCATCTTATCCATGCGTCCTGCCATAGTGGCTGCAGTGAGCTCCATGCGAGGAATGGTGGTTGTCTTGAGCGGAGCAACTCTGGCCTTCCCCATAACAAAGGAGCAATGTACTTGATTGCAGCTGTTCCATTGCAGCAGGTAGCTCACTGTACCATAGCCTTCTTCACTCGCATCTGCAAAATGATGCAACTGAGCGAATGAGGAGTCTCCAAAGCCTGCAGGTTTAAAACACCGCTCAACCTCAAAGTCTTTCAGCAGATGGAGCTCTTTCATCCAGTCATACCACTGCTGAGCAAGCTGATCTGGTATGACATCATCCCAGCTTAGCTTCATTCTGCAAAGCTCTTGCAGGATCTTCTTAGCTGGCAGAACCACTGGCGACAAGATTCCCAAAGGATCATAGATCGAGCTGACTACAGAAAGGATACCCCTTCTGGTAAAAGGCCTGTCTTGAATGACAATTCTGAACTTGAAGGTATCAGACTGGACACACCACTGTACGCCTAATGCTCGCTCTACAGGGAGTACATCTTGTTCCAGGTCCAAGTCCTTGACTTCCTTGGCTCTCTCCTCTTCAGGAATAGCAGACAGTACACCTCGACAATTACTCATCCATTTCGTCAGTCGGAATCCTCCCTTTGCACAGATGGCTCTCAGGTCATGATACAATAACACAGCTTCTTCCTTTGAGCTGACTGATTTCAGACAGTCATCGACATAAAAATTGTGCAGCACTGTGTCGACCACCTTGGCGTCAAACTGTTCTCTGTTGTCTTCGGCACATTTTCTGAGGGCAAAACTGGCACAGCTTGGTGACGACGTTGCACCGAACAAGTGCACGACCATCTTGTACTCCACCATGGCTAGTCTGATGTCACCCTGTGGCCACCAGAGAAATCTGAGAAGGTCAGAATCTTCAGCTGGCACTTTTACTTGATGAAACATGGCTTCCACATCAGCCATAATCACCACTGGCTCCTGTCTGAACCTGGTGATAACACCTATCAGAGTGCTGGTGAGATCCGGCCCCTGTAGCAGCTGGTCATTCAATGTGGTACCTTGAAACGATGCCCCACAATCGAACACCACACGGATCTTCTTCTTCTTGGGATGGTACACCCCGTGATGTGGTATGTACCATACCTTTCCGTCATTGCGGCTGGCCTCCTCGCAGGTAACCCTCTTGGCATAGCCTTTCGCGATGATGTCACCCATGAATGCAGTGTAGTCGGCGTGAAACAAGGGATTCTTGATTAACTTATTTCTTAAATTCAGAGCGCGCTGTTCAGCTACTCTGCGGTTGTTCGGCATGTTGATCACTTCATTCCTTAACGGCAGCCTAATGCTGTAATATCCGTCCACTAGTTTGGCAGACTGTGAGACCAAATCCATAAACTGGTGGTCTTCCCTTGACATTTCCAGTTGGTCATCCTGACCACACTCAGGGAAGTCATTCTTGAACTGCTGACTCCACAGCTCATCCAGCCTGGCCACTGATATTCGGTTTGTTGTTACCTGGATCAGTCCACTTCTTATCCCGTTACCTGTGTCTTCTCTAAGAGGACCATTCACAGTCCATCCCAGTATGGTTCTCACTGCATAAGGTCCATCATCAACACTATTGATGACCTGCCATGGCTCCATTGCCTTTGGCGTGTTCGTCCCTATCAGCAGCCCTATCTTTGCGTCAATATGAGGGAGTCGCACTTGTTCCAGGTAAGGCCACCTGTTCACCTCCTTTTGCAGTGGGATGTTCTCCTTGCTCACTGGAATGGTCTTCTGAGCGAAGACATCTGGAAGATCTATGAAGTTGCTGTCCTCCAGACTGCTCACCTCCAAACCTGACACAACCTGACTGCTGACAATCTTTTCTTCACCCATGGTTCTCAGCAGTATGTCTATCTTCCTACCGTTGACATTGAGCTCACTCATAAGCTCCTCAGTGCAGAAAGTGGCAGTACTGCCTGGGTCAAGGAAAGCATAGGTAGCCACCACTTTATTGCCCTTCTTCGACTTGATTCGAACGGGTACAATAGCCAAAATGCTGTCAGCGTCACCGGCCTTGGTGCGTCCACAGATCGCCTTCTCTGTTCCAACGAAACCACTGGTGACTGACCGTTTTTCACCATCTTCTGATGGCTCTTCCGGCTCTTTCTTGAGAGTAGCATTTTCCTTGATCTTCATGTGCAACACAGTAGGGTGTGTCAACGAGCATACTTTGCAACTTAGCTTCTCCTTGCAAGTTTTACTCATATGTCCTTTTTTCAGACAGCCAAAGCATAGCCCTTTGCTCCGTAGAAAGTCAATCTTCTCCTTGTGAAGAGACTTCTTCATCTGTTTACACAGCTCCATGCTATGATCACCTTGGCAGAAGAGACAGGGCTTGTTAAATGCACTGCTAGGACTGTCATAATTATTTCCCATAGGCCTAGACTCTGTGCCTTCCGTCTGGTTGTCCACCGGTGTGGCAGCTGTGGTGAAACTCTTCCTGCTACCACTTGTCTTGTGTGACTTTGAGTATGTATGAGACTTCACTTGTCCCCTCACTGCAGCGGCATCCTTTATGTCTCCAAACAGCGGGTGCAGTGCTATCTTAGCTTGCTTGTTGACAAAGTTGACAAGGTCTTTGAACTTTGCTCTTCGTTTCTGCCGCTCCTGTATATCATAGGCCATGCCTCTCCACCTCTCCCTCAGCTTGTATGGAAGTTTGGCAATAATAGCACGCATGTTAGCTGCATTGTCGAGCTCTTCCATGTACTCCATATCCGTCATGGCATTACAACATCCAGTGAGAAAGAGAGCGTACGAATGGAGTGCCTCTCCATCATCAGACTTAATGGTAGACCAACTCAGAGCCTTGTCTATGTATGCCACAGAGACCTTGTATTCATCTCCAAAGTGCTCTTCCAAAAGCTTCTTCGCTTTACGATACCCTCGTTCTGGATCCATGTGGAGGCAGCTCCTAATCAACTCTCTGGGCTGTCCATTGGTGTATTGCTCCATGAAGTAAAGTCTGTCCTTGCTGCTATCTGTCCTATCCTCCACTCCGTGTTCAAACGCTCTGATGAACAGCTTGTACTCCAAAGGGTCCCCTTTGAAGATGGGTATGTCCAATGGTGGTAGTGTAGATAGCCTTTGTTGTTTCACCAGGAATTCTGTGATATTGTTTTGTCGCAGCATGACACTGTACAACGTCCCTGTAACATCATCTTCTGGCAGAGCGGCACTGGTAGGTGTTCTTTGGTTACTGAAACTCAACTGTTGTTCTCCCTCCACAGCAGTACGTACGGCGGTAGAGGTAGGCTGGCTTTGGCTTCGAGCTTCAAGTGACTCTTCATCTTTGTTGCTATAACTAACCTTTTTCATAGCAGGTAGGACCTTGTGTGACTCCAGGTAGGAGTTCATTTCATCACTCAGGCATTTGGGTGGGACTTGAAAACCCTCCAACTCTTCCAAAACCTTAATTTTAGCATTTGAGGCTGCTAAAGCGGTTTGTAACTCCAGCTCTTCTCTCTGAGCCTTTAGCTGGATTTATGTCTGTCTAAAGCTTGCTTTTGCTTCAGAGCAGCTGCTTGAGCTAGCAAAGCAGCTCTTTCTACTTCAGCCTTTAAACGTGCAGATGAGGCAGAAGATGAAGCTTGTGAAGAAAGCCCAGCGTGACTTTGTTTTTTCCTCCGAGTAGTAAATGACGCACTAGATATGCTATCTGATGGCTGTACCTCTTCATCACACTGCCTAACTTGCTCCATACGTTGATGGACTTCTTCCATCCATACCTCTGTTTTCTCTATGAATTCTCTGAATGAACTAGCTTTGGGCTCAAACCAGTTAAGCTGATCGTCATTCATTTCCTTCTCTGATTGCTGCTGAAGTAACCGTTTTACTGATGTGTTTAGCTCACAAAAATCCCCAAACAGCTGGCTGAGCTCAATCATCAGCTTGTTCTTAATTACTTCCAAGTTACCATCATCATCCATTAAAAGATGCATCTCATTCATTTTGCCTGTCAGCTGACCTAGCTTGCCTTTCCGTGAGCCGATGAGACGATTCTGCGTTTCCTCCATAGCTTTCACTGTAGGTTTCACTTGCCTTTTAACCACATGTAAAACAGCTAACGCTTCATCACCATCCATGATGACGTAGCTTAGCTAGCACAGTACGTTCCAAAGCACTTCCAAAGTATAGCTGCGTCACACTAAATACAGCAAATGGTCCAATATTCCACTAATATTCCTTCACGACGTCCGACACATAGAACTAGCAACGAAGGAGATAAATCCGGAACTGTACTATCCCTTTTTACTGTGACATAAATAGCGAAGGCTACACTGAGAAATGAACAGGACTTACTTTGCTGTCGAGTTTGCCCATTCAACGCGACCTTCCGTATCCTTCTTTGTACTTGTCCTAGTATCAAAAGCTCCTTTTTTACACGTTTAATTTTCCAACCGGAGCTGGGTTTTCTTACTATATGTATGTGTAAAATCCAAATTTGCATAGCTTGGGCTGGTATGGCTGACGCGTATCCATCTAACGTTATCCAATCCACACAGACTCCGTAGTAAAATAAAGCAATACAACTTTTATTCCTCAGGTTTCCACAGGTTAGTATTCACAGTTATTTTACAGGATCTTCAGCGTAATAACAGATAAGTTATTGACTGGTAATTTCCACAGAATAACGAAGATTACACGACACGGTAAGAAAACCGTGAGGCTCCAAAGCTATGTCTACAACAGAGTCAAAAGTGACAGTTATTTTCCGAATTTATACAAAAGCGCACGAGCCCCAGAACCTAACAAAGCTCGCTCTATTAAAGATATACTACCCTATTACTGTAAATGCGTAATAGACAAATATAATGTATCAAAATATGTCTTCTCATAAATAATATAGGCAAAAAATACTAATTGGCTCCTACAAGCTGAAAGCAAGTTCCTATCCAGGCAGTTTTAGAGAAAAATGATGATAACCCAATTGGAGCATCAGAACCCAGAAGTACTCAGAACACTGGCATAGCCAGGACATTTTTGCAACTGGAGCAAAAATACAGATATCTGTAGAAACTTTCCATTTTTTGACAGTGCCAAGCATTCCTGTTCAATCTGATTCAGTTACAGCACCTATAATTTTAGGGTTGAGACATCATTCATTTTTTTTTATAAATAAAACAAAATATACGAACATGATTTTGATATTTTATTTAACACCATGTAATCAAAGAAAATGCGAAATTATATCGCATAAGGCTACCGAAAGCCATAATATAATTTCATGTTCGATTTAAAAATGTCACATTTTTCAATTTGTGTCCGTTTTTTGTTAACTATATGGAAAAATACCAAGCAGTATGCAATTCAATAAGCTAACGTAACATTATTCAGCAGGTTTCATTCGACTTTATGAAGCAAAATATATGTAAATTCTATAGAGTGATGCAAAACATTTGGCCATAACGTTCATAAAACTTAACCAAAATCCACGTCCCTATAGCTTATTCAATAGCTTTCATATCTTACATGAATAGATTCATATTCGTTAACCAAGGTGTATTCTTTCTTTTTTTTTTTGCATCCAGATTGAAAACTATAATCATTAGTTTAAATAAAGCTTAACAGTTATTTATTAGAGCGTGGAAATGTCGAATCATGCTAATACCTTACAAGTTACAAGAACAACGTTTCACGAATTGGATGGGTGCAAAACGCCCATGTTAAAAACATCGATAATGCATACGATTTCCAAAGGAATTAAATATATTTTTAAACTACTGGCACCTGTGCGTATACAAGGCACTACTGATTTTTTTTTTTTTTTAATACGCCGGAAACTGCATTAATCGTATTTTCAGCATAGTTAAACTGTGCATCTTGCCCAATCCTACCCTGTAAGCTATTAACTATTTTGAAAGCACATAATAAACAATACATTCAGTTGTACACAGTTGCAGACAAAACTAACCACTGGGTAACAAGTAGCTAGCATTGCATTTTGAAAAAGAAGATCACGGTATCAAACATCCAGTAAACCGCACTGCTGGCAAAGCAACACTGATAACGGGACCTGTGAATCCTTCCTTGCAATGTGCAGTAGTTCTGAGTTATCTCAAAATAAGTTAAATGCTCTCGAATGAGGCGATATTTTGTCACTGCATCATGTTCTAAAAATTCTAAGCATGCACACTTAACGTCATCCATACTGTGTAAAGATTTTTTTTAAACTTTGTGAAGCCGACGGTTAACATATATCCAGCCAATCAGAATACTAAATAGGCTTGGCTGGCGAAACTGTATTTTGTGGGTCATGGCTTGTTGTGGCTCATGACTTGTTGTGGCTCATGGCTTGTTGTGACTCATGGTTTGTTGTGACTCATGGCTTGTTGTGACTCATGGCATGTTGTGGCTCATGGCTTGTTGTGGCTCATGGCTTGTTGTGGTTTGTTGTGGCTCATGGCTTGTTGTGACTCATGGCTTGTTGTGACTCATGACTTGTTGTGGCTCATGGCTTGTTGTGACTCATGGCTTGTTGTGGATCATGGCTTGTTGTGGCTCATGGCTTGTTGTGACTCATGGCTTGTTGTGACTCATGGCTTGTTGTGGCTCATGGCTTGGGCTCATGGCTTGTTGTGGTTTGTTGTGGCTCATGGCTTGTTGTGGCTCATGGCTTGTTGTGACTCATGGCTTGTTGTTACTCATGGCATGTTGTGACTCATGGCTTGTTGTGGCTTGACTCATGGCTTGGGCTCATGGCTTGTTGTGGCTCATGGCTTGTTGTGACTCATGGCTTGTTGTGACTCATGGCTTGTTGTGACTCATGGCTTGTTGTGGCTCATGGCTTGTTGTGACTCATGGCTTGTTGTGACTCATGGCTTGTTGTGGCTCATGGCTTGTTGTGACTCATGGCTTGTTGTGGCTTGACTCATGGCTTGGGCTCATGGCTTGTTGTGGCTCATGGCTTGTTGTGACTCATGGCTTGTTGTGGCTCATGGCTTGTTGTGGCTCATGGCTTGTTGTGGCTCATGGCTTGTTGTGACTCATGGCTTGTTGTGGCTCATGGCTTGTTGTGACTCATGGCTTGTTGTGGCTCATGGCTTGTTGTGACTCATGGGTTGTTGTGGCTCATGGCTTGTTGTGACTCATGGCTTGGGCTCATGGCTTGTTGTGACTCATGGCTTGTTGTGGCTCATGGCTTGTTGTGACTCATGGCTTGGGCTCATGGCTTGTTGTGGCTCATGGCTTGTTGTGGCTCATGGCTTGTTGGGGCTCATGCCTTGTTGTGACTCATGGCTTGGGCTGATGGCTTGTTGTGACTCATGGCTTGTTGTGACTCATGGCTTGTTGTGGATCATGGTTTGTCGTTTCTCATGGCTTGTTGTGACTCATGGCTTGTTGAGGCTCATGGTTTGTTGTGACTCATGGCTTGTTGGGGCTCATGGCTTGTTGGGGCTCATGGCTTGTTGTGGCTCATGGCTTGTTGTGGCTCATGGCTTGTTGTGGTTTGTTGTGGCTCATGGCTTGTTGTGGCTCATGGCTCGTTGTGACTCATGGCTTGTTGTGACTCATGGCTTGGGCTGATGGCTTGTTGTGACTCATGGCTTGTTGTGACTCATGGCTTGTTGTGGATCATGGTTTGTCGTTTCTCATGGCTTGTTGTGACTCATGGCTTGTTGAGGCTCATGGTTTGTTGTGACTCATGGCTTGTTGGGGCTCATGGCTTGTTGGGGCTCATGGCTTGTTGTGGCTCATGGCTTGTTGTGGCTCATGGCTTGTTGTGGTTTGTTGTGGCTCATGGCTTGTTGTGGCTCATGGCTCGTTGTGACTCATGGCTTGTTGTGACTCATGGCTTGTTGTGACTCATGGCTTGTTGGGGCTCATGGCTTGTTGGGGCTCATGGCTTGTTGGACATATCTTAGTATTGGAGTGTGTGGCTGTGCACTCCCACGACTCCAGAAACAAGGAGGTCATACAGACAATGCAAGGAAAAAGCTGCACATGTCCTCTTCACAGCTGCTGATCTTTAGGAATAAACAGGATCTGCACTGTGAACATGTCTTTCATCAAGTCTCGGGACAGCAGATCTGAGACAAGTGAAGGACAGAAGATACAAACTTTCAGCTGCCACTACATGTCACAAATTCAATAAAGTCTGTCAAGAGACTCCTGCAGCTGCAAGGTTTATAAAATCCAGCTGGGGATGAAACGCCCGGTCACAGGGATATAATGGAGAGGTCCTACCTACATTTATACTGTATGTCACACACATGAAGGGGAGTGTACATCCTTTCATAGACATGTCACACACATGAAGGGGAGTGTACATCCTTTCATAGACATGTCACACACATGAAGGGGAGTGTACATCCTTTCATAGACATGTCACACACGTGAAGGGGTGTGTACATCCTTTCATAGACATGTCACACACATGAAGGGGAGTGTACATCCTTTCATAGACATGTCACACACATGGAGGGGTGTGTACGTCCTTTCATAGACATGTCACACACATGAAGGGGAGTGTACATCCTTTCATAGACATGTCACACACATGAAGGGGTGTGTACGTCCTTTCATAGACATGTCACACACATGAAGGGGTGTGTACGTCCTTTCATAGACATGTCACACACATGAAGGGGAGTGTACATCCTTTCATAGACATGTCACACACATGAAGGGGTGTGTACGTCCTTTCATAGACATGTCACACACGTGAAGGGGTGTGTACATCCTTTCATAGACATGCCACACACATGAAGGGGCTTGTACATCCTTTCATAGACATGTCACACACATGAAGGGGCTTGTACATCCTTTCATAGACATGTCACACACATGAATGGGCTTGTACATCCTTTCATAGACATGTCACACTGTCTTGAAAATCGCTTTCACTTTGCAATGCCCTTTCCTACTCCAGTAGATGCTACTTTGTATTAATGTTTGTATATGTTGTGGTAGTTATAGCGATGGCTCTAGTTTTGAATCCCCAGCCTTGACAGGGGATGGGTGTTACTCACATGCGAGTTTCAGATGCAAACAAGCTTCTTTACCATTGGGGTTCATACACCTCACTGGACACAAGTATAAACATGCAGGTTTCTCATTGTCTTGTAATCCATGCACTGGAAGTTCCCAAGTTACTTTAACTGCTGTTTGCCACAGTCCGTTGACCATTACATTAAGAGCCCTGAAATGCCTCCTTGAATACTGTGGTCTTAAAAGTCCAGTAAATTTTGGTGGAAAATTTGGAAAAACTACATTGCTGCTTGATCTTGGGATTATCTGCAAACTACTGTACATTAAGGATATAAACAATTCATGAGCATCTCACTTCAAACTGCACCCTGTTCCTTTTTACTTCAATACACTCACACTACTGTACATTACAGTGACAGCTCTAGACTAGTACAGCGTGACTGCTCTAGACTAGTACAGAGTGACTTCTCTAGACTAGTACAGCGTGACTGCTCTAGACTAGTACAGCGTGACTGCTCTAGACTAGTACAGAGTGACTTCTCTAGACTAGTACAGCGTGACTGCTCTAGACTAGTACAGCGTGACTGCTCTAGACTAGTACAGCGTGACTGCTCTGGACTAGTACAGAGTGACTTCTCTAGACTAGTACAGAGTGACTGCTCTAGACTAGTACAGAGTGACTTCTCTAGACTAGTACAGCGTGACTGCTCTAGACTAGTACAGAGTGACTTCTCTAGACTAGTACAGCGTGACTTCTCTAGACTAGTACAGCGTGACTGCTCTAGACTAGTACAGCGTGACTGCTCTAGACTAGTACAGAGTGACTTCTCTAGACTAGTAACGAGTGACTGCTCTAGACTAGTACAGCGTGACTGCTCTAGAATAGTACAGCGTGACTGCTCTGGACTAGTACAGCGTGACTGCTCTAGACTAGTACAGCGTGACTGCTTTAGACTAGTACAGAGTGACTGCTCTAGACTAGTACAGCGTGACTGCTCTAGACTAGTACAGCGTGACTGCTCTAGACTAGTACAGCATGACTGCTCTAGACTAGTACAGAGTGACTGCTCTAGACTATAGCTCGACAAATAGACAAATAGCTCAATTTTTGTTTAATCTATCCACAAAATCTTTGACCAGGACTCATATCCATCATTCAAATGCTGTTTTTCAAACTAAGTGATTTTCCTTGAGACGTTTTCTTAGGAGTGGCTTTTTCATTGGCCTGTGACCATTGAGACTTTCACCATGCAATACTTGACCTATGGTTGAAATGGAAACCCCAGTCCCACTTGGAGCCAATTGACTTTGAATATCTTTGGCAGTCAATCTTGGATTGTTATTAACCTTCCTCACAATTCTTCTAGTTGTTCTTGGTGAAAGAACCTTCTTTCTATCAGACTGAGGGAGCATTGTGACAGTACCATGAGTCTTATACTTCTTGATAATAGAAACAATAGTTGAAATTGTGATACTGAAATGTTTGGAAATCTTCCTGTATCTTTCTCTAGCTTTATGACAAGATAGATAGATAGATAGATAGATAGATAGATAGATAGATAGATAGATAGATAGATAGATAGATAGACAGAGGTTTATCAGAGATCCTGGGAAAACTGTGGTTGTCCTCGTTTTCAACCTTCATTTCTCGGTTCCCGGTGAAACAGTATAGTTAAATCGTCCCGGTTTTGATCTTTGTGAAGTACAAAACTGTACCAGTGTGCTCAGCAAGTTAACAGCAAAGCCAATAATGCTGTTACTTGGGCACCATTCAAAGCTAAAATAAACAATCTTGTGGATTATTTGTGTAATAATTCTGATTATGTGTATGTCCGCTTTAAATAGTAATAGCGGGTCTATTTTTAGAATCTGTCTTTTTGTACATTTAACATGCGTTGATTAGATGATAATGTAATGAAAACATTGAGTTGTTATTATCTGCAATAAACACACCCCATGTTTAATGACTGTTATTAGATAGGCTACTGTTATTTGAATGGCTTCAGAGTTGCTACTGCGTCAGTGGATTGAAGAAGAAAAGAAAAACGCTCCAGTTCCCCTGCATCATTAAAACAATAACAGCCTACCACGTGATATTAGAAACAGTTATTTGGTGTAGTGGATGGTGTATAATTAATTTGCTTTTCTCTTTGCTAGAGCTTTCCAAAAGCCAATGTAGAGCCACATTGTATTTCTATTATTCGGTATTACAAAGATTCATATCACAATTATCATGTAATACTAATAGAGCTACCATTCTGTCCATGTATCGGTATTGCAAGGCTCTCATAAGCTGAGCTCAGCCCTGTCTATCTGGTATGGTGCACTGAGTGTTACAGGCGTTATAATAATAATAATAATAATAATAATAATAATAATAATAATAATAATAATAATAATAATAATAATAATAATAATAATGATAAACAATTTAATTTAATTAAGTGTTCATTAAGAAACAAGTTCATTTAACTTCCTAAATTTAAGATTAATATCTACATGCAAAAATGGGGCAACATGTATATTTCAACCTGAAAGAACCCCATTTTCAATAAATGAGGTCAGACAACCTCTCATTGTTTTTGTGGTGTTAATTATTAGACAGCCACTTGGGTTCATATGTATATTTGTGTATAATACATGACCAATACCAGTCCCGTTGCAAGGTACAGTGTCTGCACTCACTGTAAACATGACTATTTACGCACTTTCCACATTCTAGCTTGCGAAAGACCCGAATCACGTGGTCATGGGTGCACGCTGCGTAACTTCACAGCTGTTGGATGCGTATCCTTTGCTAAATGAAAATAGCAGCACGTGTCCAATCACATGACTTGCCCACCCATACGCAAAGAGGACTGGTTACATTTCCTGTAACACTGTATTTGTACTGAAAGCACGGAAATGTTGTCATCGTAACGAAGTGGTTTAAAGCGGGTCTTCACATAACTCCGAAGATCAAACTCGCTCGACCGTTGGTGCATCTGGAACCCAGCAAAGCCGCCACAGCACCCGAATTATTACATCACAAGGAATTGCCTTTTTATTTTCTGTTGTGCAAAGGCGGGGAATACAAAGCACGGTGCCATCAATAAAGTACTTTGAATGCATCCAGTATATACCAAAGACATCAGGTATATACCAAAGACACAACCAAGAAAGTATAGAGACTTTACTTTTTGAAGATAACGGCAACTAACCCAGTACATGGATTATCTGGTATGTCATTTCCATTTAAATACCTGTGTGGATTATTATTATTTTTCAAACTTGGTTTACCTGCAAGTGTTTAGTGTATCGACGAGAAATAATGCAATGTGTTACTTCTACTTTAACAGTGGTTAATCAGGAATTAATGAATGAGCTCATATACTGTAACTAGCAGTGTATTGTGGATTCTTATCAGACTGACAGATCCATTAGCGCTGAATTATAGGAATGCTAAGTATGCTTCTGGTTCAGTAATTGTGCTGCCATTAGATCTGAGCAGAGATATGACTAGTGATTGGTTTGGACATGCAGGACCTTGCGTTCAGCTTGGCTGATCACAGTATGAGTTGCAACACTGGACATACAAACACTGCCCTTGGAGTTGCCCACTTTGTTGTGTGTGTGTGTGTAAGCACTGCGCCAGATAAGACAACAGGGCAGCAAGCTTGAGCACATTTGACTTCAATTACGACCGTCATTCATGCTGACAATTGTTTTGTAGAGTTGTCTGGTGTTTAAACTGAAGAGTTGTAATGAAGAAACCGACAGCTGTGACATTGCAAGCCTCTCAGAGTGCAGCACAGCCCATTTGAAAATAGTTACACATTGTCTTTGATTTTAATAAGTCATTATAAAGTGTGTACATTTTCTGAGACTGTTCCACCTGCAGATTTTGCAGTATAGTGTTTTTCAAGATATAGTTTAGTATAGTACAGTGTTGCAGGTGCATATCAGAGATATATTGAATACGTACATTTCACTTTTGAATTCTACATTGTTTGCACTGTATTATTATTTTTTCACTGCAGAAAGACTCTTTACCAGTAATTATTATTTGTGAGGAAAGCCAGCTGGGCATTTTCTCCACTGTCTACAAAGTTCTAAAAGCCATAGGGATGTTCTCCCCAGGCAGTGAGGACTGTGCACACACGATAAAGAAGGTGCAAGTTATGTAAAGCTATATTTCATAAGGAATTCAAGACATGAGTTATTACAACAAATAACAATGACAAGTCTGATTGTCTAGAGCTTCAGTGGGTGTGGCTCATCTAGTTAGTGGTTATTCCATTGCAACTCAACCAGTGCCGTTGCCCGTCTGTCTCAGATTTTCCGCGAAAAATTCACCTGGGGGTTTTCAGACATGCAGAGTTCAGAAATGATAGCCATTATTTTTGTAAAAATTTCCCCTTTGACCTGTGACCTTGCAAAGGTCAACCTAAAGTGAGAAAGGGACCTTGTCCAGAAGAATCACCCAGGGTGCAATTTAGATGCTACCATCATGTGTAGCACCTCGTTCTACTCGTATTGAATAGGGCTTTTCAGAAAAAAAAAATACTAGACGCACCCTACTCACTTCTGGCAAATTGCAAGACGAGGGGTAACTAACACGTTTTATTCGAACTTCAGCCTAAACCTTTACCCTGTAGGGGATGTGGGTCCTAAAAAGTATTGCTGTAAGACCCTTAGGAACCAGTCTCTCAAATTCTGTGAAAAACTTTTGGTTTCAAGTCCCACCACTAGTCATTAAACCCCCTTGAAATTTGAATTTTTTCTATTTGTACCAAGTTTAGGCCATAATAACTTGCGTGGGGGGGACTCCAAAAAATCACCCAAAGATATGTTTGGATAGATGTTAATGAGATCTACAAGCATCAAGCAAAATATAAAAAATAATGGCTATCATTTCTGAACTCAGCGTGTCAGAAAACCCCCAGGTGAATTTGTCAAGGAAAATCTGAGACGGAGGGGCAACGAAATGCCCCTTTTCTGGTTGAGTTGACGTGGAATGACCCTCATTGAAACCAGCAGGTATCAAACAGAACATGTCTGGCGTAAGTATGAATTAATTAGCTAGTTGTAGTGTTGTTGAAAAGTGCTACTGTATCACTGGATCTGTTTTCCCCACAGAGTTCATTTGAAACCTCTTGCTGTGCTGCACAGCTGTGTGATAGGGTTATGTGTTAACATTGGCTAGTTGAAGATTTATTCTGGCCACCACCTGCATTATGTATTGAAACCACTCTTATTTTAAAGCAGAGCAGGTTCACCTGTTAAGTTATGAGGATGTCAGGCTTTAGCCAAACTATAGTGCAAAAAAACACACATTATTACAGTAGCACTGTTCATTACATTCACTGCACAAGTCATGGACATATGTGCTGTTTCGTGTGGAAATGCAGGTACTCCTTTGGTTTCATGCAGTGTATTGGTCCATGCACCAACTGTATGAGTAAAGTGCATCACACAGACAGGCATATACTTTAAATGTATGCAGGACTTGGTCAAGATGTTTTTCTTTCCATTACTATAAAACAGCATGTAAGTGATGAAAGTGAAATTGTCTTCAAAGAGATCAAGAGTAAAAGATGAAAAGGGCTTGTAACCAGGAGGTCCCCGGTTCACATCCCGGCACGCTCACTGACTCGCTGTGTGACCCTGAGCAAGTCACTTAACCTCCTTGTGCTCCGTCTTTTGGCTGAGACATTGTTGTAAGTGACTCTGCAGCTGATGCATAGTTCACACACCCTGTAAGTTGCCTTGTATAAAGGCGTCTGCTAAATAAACTAATAATAAAAACCTTGTAGGTGCTTTTTTTAATAGACTGTCACTTTTACTTCTTTCATTGTGTACTTTAGTAGGGTCTAGTCAAGTCCTTGTGTTTATATACAGTTACCTAATGATAAAACACACGTCCAATACAACAATTTAGAAATATCTAAACTGCCAGTTTAAAAGTATCAGTTTACTATATGGGAGCAAACTTTTGGTTGCAACTTTCTTAAAGGAGGTATAAAGTTTACTGATGTTTGCTTGCCTTTGTTTTGTGCATGTTTCAGCTTTTGTCGGATGTATGCTTTAGTCTCTTTTTGGCATAACAAAGTGATCTAACTTCCTTCTGTGCAGTTATGTTTGAAAGAAACTTGCGATCTTTGACGCACAGCAAGAGCTTCTGAGGTTGTCCAGGTTTGTTGAAAAGCACTGAAACGTTCTTCTGATTTGGGCAGCTCGCCGTGGGCATCCGAATCCTGTAGAGCCAGGCAGTGGAAACAAGGCAGCACACAAGAAGTCTAGAACAACATCACCAGCGGGATTTTGTGTGGCCCTAGCAGCCCCCCAGCAACTCCTCTCTTAATGAATCTTTATCCAGCTTTCATTTAGCACAGTTCATGCTGTTTGCATTCCGATTCCTCATACTGCTTCTGTTTCTGTAGATGCTATTGGCTGGCATCAACGTCAGTCAAATTGCGTGTTGATTGGCGGAGCTTTCATTCTGATCAGATTTCATTTTGGCATGCGTCACAAATCTCTGCCCATTAGAGAGGGGCTGCTGTATTTAAGAGATACACGCTGGCTTTATTACAGAAATAAATGAAACATTTAGAAGTGCATATGTCTATTTTCTTTATTTGTTATATGATATACTTGGTATTTTTAGGAAAAATTAGCAATGTGTCCACCAGTAAGTGTTTGAGAACCACTGGTCTAGTAAATATCTAGTAAATGCTTTATAGTTCTTGACACCTGTTTATACGTGTGGTAGCACAGCGCTTTATGCTCGTAAGAGTGTTGTGTAACAACTTCAAGGCAGAGTTATGCATTTCTGTGCTTGGTTTTTATACCTGGTAAAGTTGTATTGTTGTCTTAACAAAATGAATGCCCCTGCACTTGTTGCTAAATAGAGCACATAATGTCATATAGTTTTATCAGATTGGTAGGGCCTATATTGTGTAAGTACATTTGCAGGGCTTTATGGTGAATATAAACCTGTACATGTAAAATGCGCTCTGCAGTTTTATCCATGTACAGTAACATTTTATATTGTCTAATCCAATTGCTATTGTTATTTTAGAAAGTGAATATGTCCCTGAGCTTTTAATCTCCAAGGTGGGTATCGCCGTGTTAATGTGAACTTTGCGCTGGGTCATTATCTCCTTTCAAACAGATTATTTTCTTCTCTGCTGAGAGCGTGTCGGTGTGCTGGGGCTTGCATTGAGTCTAATGAGATCGCCTGCTTGCCTCAGCTTCTTCCTCCCCGGCTCATTCACATACACTCAATCTCTTGTTTGTTGCTGGGGGTTACACTGTTGCCGTGGACGATGTCTGATTGTGTTTTGCTCTCATTTGCTCTCTGCCGGATTGGCATTTATACGGTAATGTAAGATCTTGAACAAATAACATGTTATTTATAATATACATTGTGAGCTGTTGCTTGTAAGGACTTTATTAACATGTTATTTATCATATACATTGTGAGCTGTTGCTTGTAAGGACTTTATTAACATGTTATTTATCATATACATTGTGAGCTGTTGCTGTGTAAGGATTGTATTAACGTTTTGTGCATTTTCAATATTGCAAGTGAGATCTTTTGTCAGACAGAAGCTGGCTTCCTGCTCCCATAGCAACTGTTGACATGTGATTAAGGTGGAGCAGCACTGTTCCACATTGCACCAAAGACACAAATAAAGCTGTTTGCTGTAGCTTTGTAAGGGAAGCGCAGCTAGTTGTAAGTGGATCTGTGGGGTATTTTTAATATCCTTGTTGCTAGCAATGTGAAATAGGTTTGCTTTTCTTCTGCTGTTGGCTTGAAGAATGTCACGTGTCTAGCACAGCATGCGTCCATGTTTACAATCATTTCAATGTTTATGTAACTACATTTTTTATTTTGTCTTCGTTTTTTTTAAACAAAAGCTTTGAATTTAAGGTTTTACTTTGTAGTTAATTAGAGTTTTGTTTATTTACCAGTTCAGCACCACCTTAAAAGAAACGAGTGTGTTGCAGCTTTGAATCTTGCATAACGCTGAGAAGTTTATTATTAAACCTGCTTTGAAAGATAGGTATTGAAGAAATCCACTTGGAAGCCAAGGCTTGTCATTCGTTTTCAAAAATCTAGATTTTAAAAGTTTGGTTTGGATGGAAATCATTCACAAAAAATTAACATTTTTTGTCCCAGTACTCTCTGGTAGTTGTATCCGAGTCTGTGTGAATGGGGTCCCATACAATGTGCCAGAAGCGATAGACCTCTAGTTAATATTGTGTGAGGATGCCTTAAATGAAAACCAAGAGTCTCCAGGGGTGGGTTGCACCAGCCGAACGCAAGTCCAAGTCTTAAAAGTCACTCTTAAACCCTGTTTGAATTCTGCCTGTTGCACCAACCGACATTTTAGCCTGCTTAAGTACGTCCGAAGTTAATATTCTAACTCTGTCTTAAGCAATGCACGTTCACGTGAACAAGATTTGCATGTAAATGTAACAACTCTAATCAATCATACAATGCTTGTAATAGCAATATGCTATTGGAGCTCTGACCTCCTCAGGACAAGCTGCTGGTGTTGCCAGCCAGTAGGAAGTGGAGTGCAAACCCCTTTCTGTTTTTTCAGATTTGCCTTCATATCAGTGGAAGAGATGGCTCTTAGTTGTGCGAGGTATGTTTTAAAATTACACACACCTGTAGAATATTTCATTTTTCTAACCAGGAAAAAATGGATTGTTAAATTTGAATGTCACTCAACAAAAACAGAATGATTGTTTTTTCCATAATCTAATCTTAATGATTCTTTTTTTTATATATATATAACCGCTGCCGAACATGTTTCATATTTTCTTACAGTGATGAGGAGAAAGTAATAGTTAAATAAGTGATAGTGCATTGGAATCTAACAGTAGAATGTGAGCAGGAGTTGGTTCTTTTAATTGGAATCTAACAGTAGAATGTGAGCAGGAGTTGGTTCTTTTAATTGGAGTTGGATGTAACCTCTTGTTTGTCTTGCTTATTGGCTACTTTCATTTCTGTCAACATAGATTTGTAGATGTAGATGCAGCCGAATTGGGTGCTGGGAGTCTTTTCAAAGTATTCTGGGTAGCTGGGCTGTTTTCTGTAACTTGGCAACTTGTCATTTATCCCTGAGGCGTTTTTACTTTGTAATATCTGGATTTTTTTATTTCAAACCACAAAAGCCATGCTGTGAAAAGCCAAGTGCACTCAAGCTATGGCAGGGCTGCCAGAGAATGGGATTGTTGTACTGGGTGCAGAAAGCTAGGATGCCAGTTCATTCATGTAGGAGCTGTAATAAACTAACAATACAACGCAGTGCAGGCTGGTTTAAGTCTCCTCTCGGGAGGTGTCATGACACCCCTGCCCCAGGAAGGCTGATGAAAGCAGGAACAGGAAAAATCCATGACCTCACTGTGTTCTATTCCCAGAAATCATAGATTTCCTGCAGCCCCACCAATCATTTTCCATGAGATATGCCCAAGTACAAAAGCAGTCCACCACGAACACTACAGAGCCCTAAATCCCAAACTGTGGGTCTGGATAAAGTATAATGTCACAGAGCTGACACATTCATTCTGACCCTCATGGTGAAGTGTAATGTCACAGAGCTGACACATTCATTCTGACCCTCATGGTAAAGTGTAATGTCACAGAGCTGACACATTCATTCTGACCCTCATGGTAAAGTGTAATGTCACAGAGCTGACACATTCATTCTGACCCTCATGGTGAAGTGTAATGTCACAGAGCTGACACATTCATTCTGACCCTCATGGTAAAGTATAATGTCACAGAGCTGACACATTCATTCTGACCCTCATGGTGAAGTGTAATGTCACAGAGCTGACACATTCATTCTGACCCTCATGGTAAAGTATAATGTCACAGAGCTGACACATTCATTCTGACCCTCATGGTGAAGTGTAATGTCACAGAGCTGACACATTCATTCTGACCCTCATGGTAAAGTATAATGTCACAGAGCTGACACATTCATTCTGACCCTCATGGTGAAGTGTAATGTCACAGAGCTGACACATTCATTCTGACCCTCATGGTAAAGTGTAATGTCACAGAGCTGACACATTCATTCTGACCCTCATGGTAAAGTATAATGTCACAGAGCTGACACATTCATTCTGACCCTCATGGTGAAGTGTAATGTCACAGAGCTGACACATTCATTGCAGTGCATCATTCTAAAGTATCTCCACATTGTCTACAGTAAGTGGGGGTGGGGGGCACAGTTAAATCAGTGATTTGAATTATACAGTGAGCTGCAGTGTAAGCCAGCGTGAGCCTCTTTTTAAAGGTTTCTTCCTGGTCAGCAATGCCCTCGTTAGGGTAGCATGCTGACATGCAAGCCAGCTCATGCAGTACAGTAGTTGATGAAATGCACAGCGTTTGGGGAAATGAATAACGGTGTGTACATTTGTGTGCTGCACACATAGTTATAAATGCAGTTAGTGCTCATCCAATACATCGTTGGTCTTGCTGCAGTGTCTTTCTGGAAATAGTGACCATGTTAATAACTCTTCCAGTAGCGGATTGGTCTCGCTGTTATGTCTTGTATTGGCTGCAGCACTCGACTCAACCTGCAGAGTTACAATCACTTTGTTTACTGCAGTTAGTCTTGTCTCTTTGGGAATGTTCAAATGTAAATAGTAATGGTTGACCATGATCATGGTACCTTCAGCCATGGTTTGCCACCATTGGTCAGCAGCTGTATTTACACAACCATTGTCAACCATTTCCAATCACGTTGAATGGCAGAATATTTCTAATGTTTTGTAAAGGTGTAAACTGAATGGCACTGTTTCAACGATGGGCAAGGCTTGGGTAAAAACAATACTGGCATATTACATTTATTAAAAAAAACCAAAAAAAAAAACACTACCTTTCAATTTGGATGTTAAACATTACTTCCCATTCACTATTATACTAAGCAGTACACAATACACGTTTTATTCAGCTTAGATACATACAGTCCGGAAACATTGCTCCTGTAAATAACATTGGAGCGGAATTGGGTGACTCTGCATGCTAGCTGTGGGACCCTGAACTTGTATAGAGCTAAACAGGATACAGATCTAAACAATTACTTGGTGTGTGGGACCCTGAACTTGTATAGAGCTAAACAGGATACAGATCTAAACAATCACTTGATGTAACCCAGCAGCAACAGGGAGGCATTTTCAACAGAGACCTTTCAAAACTGTTTGGGAAACAATGCCAGTTTCCTTTTCAAAACAGTTTCTCTTTTTGTTCCTGGGAAAGTTTTATAAGACATCCAATCAATCTCCTACTCGCTCGCTGTTAAACAGTGGCACCCACTGCGTTATATACACTGATTGCAGAGCGCTTTGTGTGGTTGCTGTCTCCTTCTGTTCCCTGGATATCTGTTCAGGATCAAGCCACTGTAATGTGGCAAAATGGAAAGAAAAAGGCTTGTGGCAACAAACACAACATTTGGTGTCTGTCTGTCTGTCTGTTTGTCTGTACAACAACTGAACCAACTGATGTCAGCTGAGACCCAAACTTATCACAAGACTGAGTGTGTCACGATGGCCTCCTAACATATTTGGTCACAGACATTTGGACCTGGTTGTCAGCCTTCCAGTTGGCAATTTTTCCCCCCTAGTGTTCAATAAATCTTTTTTTTAAACAGTCATTTTTATGAAGTTCCAGTACTAATCTCTGGACAGTTCCTGTATACCCTGGACTCTACAGTGACAGTCACAGCGCATAAGCACAACAGCTGCAGAATAGCACTGCATTGTCGTTGCTTTAAACCAGATCTTGTGAAATAGTTTTTAATCTGCTTCAATGCTGTCGTCTGAATCCTCTTAACTGACTGTGTGGTCTTCAGTGAAGGGTTAATGACCGGGGGGTGGACTGTGTGATCTTCAGTGAAGGGTTACTGACCGGGGAGGTGGACTGGTGATCTTCAGTGAAGGGTTAATGACCGGGGGGGTGGACTGTGTGATCTTCAGTGAAGGGTCACTGACCGGGGAGGTGGACTGGTGATCTTCAGTGAAGGGTTAATAACCGGGGGGTGGACTGTGATCTTCAGTGAAGGGTTACTGACCGGGGAGGTGGACTGGTGATCTTCAGTGAAGGGTTAATGACCGGGGGGTGGACTGTGTGATCTTCAGTGAAGGGTTACTGACCGGGGAGGTGGACTGGTGATCTTCAGTGAAGGGTTAATGACCGGGGGGTGGACTGTGTGATCTTCAGTGAAGGGTTACTGACCGGGGAGGTGGACTGTGTGATCTTCAGTGAAGGGTTACTGACCGGGTAGGTGGACTGTGTGATCTTCAGTGAAGGGTTACTGACCGGGGAGGTGGTGTGTGTGTTCTACAGTGAAGGGTTACTGACCGGGGAGGTGGACTGTGTGTTCTTTAGTGAAGGGTTACTGACCGGGGGAGTGGACTGTGTGATCTTCAGTGAAGGGTTACTGACCGGGGAGGTGGACTGGTGATCTTCAGTGAAGGGTTACTGACCGGGGGAGTGGACTGTGTGATCTTCAGTGAAGGGTTACTGACCGGGGAGGTGGACTGTGTGTTCTTCAGTGAAGGGTTACTGACCGGGGGAGTGGACTGTGTGATCTTCAGTGAAGGGTTACTGACTGGGGGAGTGGACTGTGTATTCTTCAGTGAAGGGTTACTGACCGGGGGAGTGGACTGTGTATTCTTCAGTGAAGGGTTACTGACCGGGTGTGTGTTCTTCAGTGAAGGGTTACTGACTGGGGGAGTGGACTGGGTAAGAATACACAGTCCACTCCCCCAGTCAGTAACCCTTCACTCCCCCAATGAAGGGTTACTTCTGGTTTCAACTCTGCCTTCTGAATTATAGTAATTCATCAGCTCTCAGCCTTGTCGGTACAGTTTGTTAACTGTGTTTAAAGGAACACATGCTCATGTGTCTGAAATAAATACAGCAATTGTCTCTTTGCTGATCAGGAAAACTTGTTCTTTTTTTAGGGTGGGGTGAACATAAGTATACATGTATTAGTTTACATGTGTACACAGATGATAATGAATATAGTATTTAGTGAAAACAAGGAGCTATAACCTCAAAAACAATGATGTTCCTAATATGTGTTAGATTGTGAAATTGTGTTTTCAGGTGGGGAAAAAAAGCATTACCTTTCAATTGGATAATGGATATTAAACATTACTTCACATTTGGTATTTACTAAGCATTTCACAGTACACTTTGTAAGGTAGGGAAACATTCAATTGTAAGGATTGCTAATCGGTACCTGCAGCTAGTGGAACAGAGATTTCTCCACACAGACAGTTACTCCTGTCCTGCACAGTGTTTGATGCCTGTAGATGGGTCTCTAGCTCGTGGAAGAGAGATTTCTGCACTCTGGGGAGAGTTCTGTTTTGTTTTGTGTCAGGGGAGGCAGACTCGTCCTGCCTGCCAGCTTGCCCCTTGCATTCCATCAATCACAAAACATCTGTTTCCTGTTTTCACCATTATGGCTGGCTGGCAGGTTTTTTTTCCCCACATGGCCTTCACCTATGTTTGCTTCTGGTGTTCAGGTTGAGGACCTTTGTTTCCATTCTCTACCCATTTCTCATCCCTTCTCTACCCGTTTCTCATCCCTTCAATTGTATTGTATTACTTGTATTGTAACACTTGAAATGTATTTGCTTACGATTGTAAGTCGCCCTGGTTAAGGGCGTCTGCTAAGAAATAAATAATAATAATAATAATAATAATAATAATAATAATAATAATAATTTCTCATCCCTTCTCTATCAATTTCTCATCCCTTCAGTATCCATTTCTCATCCCTTCAATATCCATTTCTCATCCCTGTGGCAAAAAGTTTTGTGGTCTGACGAAGCTAAAATGAAACTTTTTGGCCTAAATGCAAAGCGTTATGTTTGGCGCAAACTCAACACAGCGCATCACCCAAAGAACACCATCCCTACTGTGAAGCATGGTGGTGGCAGCATCATGTTATGGGGATGTTTCTCATCGGCAGGGACTGGGGCACTTGTCAGGATAGAAGGGAAAATGAATGGAGCAAAGTACAGAGAAGTCCTTGAGGAAAACCTGCTGCCCTCTGCAAGAAAGCTGAAACTGGGACGGAAGTTCATTTTTCAGCATGACAACGACCCAAAGCACACAGCCAAAGCTACACTGGAGTGGCTAAGGAACAAAAAGGTAAATGTCCTTGAGTGGCCCAGTCAGAGCCCCGACCTAAATCCAATCGGAAATTTGTGGCATGACTTGAAGATTGCTGTCCATCAACGCTCACCAAGGAACTTGACAAAGTTGGTAGAGATAATCATCGTTAAAATTTGCACGATAATTAATGTCAACATCGGGGTTCGATTTAAAAAAACTGAGAAAGGGATATCTACCCCAAATTGCTGAGTTGCACAAGATGGAAATTGTACAACTGGTAAAGATGTCTGACAGTGTATCTGTAGTTACTGACGAGTCTACAAATGTTTTGCACATTTTGTTCTCCAAGGACTAATGAATACCTTTGAACTGAAAGTAATATTAGCCGATACAGTTAATCTGCACTCTGTGAATTACTCATCGGTGGCACAGGGCGTTGTGTAATGTTTAAACGCATTTGAAGTTAATTTTAATAATGTGACTGGATTTGTCTCCAATAATGCCAGTTACATGATCAAGACATACAATGACATTCTTTGAGGTTTACTACCAAATTCAGTACATTTGACTTGTAATGCCCACATAATAGCCCTTGCCAGCAATATCTGGGCAAATGATTTTCCGAAAGCAGACAAGCTGGTTGCAACCGTTAAATAAATAGTTTAAAGATTGCCCAAGCAGAAAACTACATTTTAAAGACCACCTGACAGAAGCAATCCAACAAGAAGGCTGTACTTTACCCTGAGCCATGCATAACAAGATGGGGCACTTGGTATTCTGCTGCTGAATATCATTCCAAATACATCCCTTTTTACACAAGCTTTGTGGAAAAAGAAATGCACATTTCACCAAACACTGTAGTGTTAATGGACCGCTAGAAACTGCTTAAAGATGTGCAAAGTTTAAAATCTCAACTCTCCCTAATTGCGACGCATGCCAAGAGACTGGTGGATCTGATTCAGTGGTTTGAAAGCCGTGAAGTGAGAGTCCATCAGACATTTAATTAAGGTGCAGAATTAATAAATACATACCAACCCGGATCAATGCAAAAAGAAACCACGTTTTTTTCAACCAGCTCATAACTTTCTGATGGCAGTGAGGATATTTGACCCACAACAAGTGTGTAGTTTGGATCTGGAAGCCCTCCCATTATATTCTATTCCAGGATTTGATGACTGTAAATCAGAAATGGACAAATACCTACCATATGCAAAAGAAAACAGCAGTAGAATGATTTTGAATGAATTTTGGATTAAAGCTGAAGAATTATTTCCCAATTTAACACAAAAGGCTAAAATATATTTGTCAGTTGTTACCAATTCTGTAGATGCTGAAAGAAGTGTTTCTTCTTGGCCAAGTTTTTACAGAACAACGTCAATCTATGAAAGAAGGCAGGGTTAACCAACTGACGATGCTTAAGTTTAATAGCAACATTTAATGCGCGGGACATTTTTCTTTCATGAAACTGTAAGTGACACTTAATGTGCTGCTTGCGAACAACCTTGTATTATTATTATTATTATTATTATTATTATTATGATGATGATGATGATGATGATGATGATGATGATGATGATGATGTTATATTTGTAATATATGTTACAGCATTGATGTTATGATTTCAGTATTTTATATAAATTGTTCCAGGAATCAGTGCTGTTTTTTTTAATATTTTGTTGACAAATTATGTGTTTCTACTAGTAAACTTCAAACATTTAAATTATTTATTTACACATTCTAAGAAATAATATTGAATAAGACGTATTAGTAATAAAGGGATGCATGACTAAATAAATGTCCATAGTTGCTGCTGCCGCCTAATCAGCGCACCAATGCGCGTTAATAGAATGACTAATTGAGATGATTAAAGGAATCAGGAGATTATTAATAAATAAGTGGTTTAATTAAGCAGACTACATGACCACCTTGCGGTGGGAGGAATGAAGTGCAGCCTAAGAAAGCAGGTCGCGTAAAACGCAGGGCCCTAGTTATAATATATATATATATATATATATATATATATATATATATATATATATATATATATATATATATATATATTAGTTAGCAAAATGTATACACAGTAAAATAAACGTTTTATATATATAACATAAATATTCCCTTTTTTTATGTAACGTATGTACAAAATTACGCACACAATATATAAAAGGAATACATTTTTTTTGTAAAATAAGGTTAAACACTATGTATATAGTTTAGATGGTTGATTGTTTCCTGCGGTATTAAAAGGGACATTCAGATGTGGGTGCAAGATAAACAATTTAGTGATGTTAAGACAAATAGATCACATGAGATCAATAACTTCATTAATTGTAACACTGCTTATGTAGTCTGTCGTTTGGAATGCCCATGTGGGTGTTTTTATTGAGGGAGAACTAAAAGAAAGAGTAGCGGAACATAAATATGCAATTAGAACTGCTAATTTAGAATATCCCATGACTAAACACTCTACAGCTGCTCATGGAAGTAACTCTGAGAACCCTGAAGTGTTAGGGCAGGCATGGTACTGCAAGTGCTCTTTCATTTGACATACATGCCTGTGCCCTGGAGCTGAAGTGGTTAAGAAAAACCTTGACAAAATAAGTTGCTGATTTGTCCTCTTCCACCATCTAGTGTTGTTTTGCTGAATTGCAAGTGTGCACATAATCAACTGCACTGCCTTTCAGTGAACAGTGAAGGTTTTATTTATGCAATACATTGTCCTGGACTGGTAAAGAAGTTCACATTCTTATACAATAAGAATGTTCATTGTAGGATACTTTCTACAAGCTGCCCCATAGCTTTTATTGAGAAACTGGAGTGAGAACAGCATTGAAATCGATGTGAAGTATATTACATGGTCAGCATGTTATCTGTTTAACATGGGAAAGATGTGAGGGAGCAGCTTCAATCTGCAGTTACATAAGAGCATAAGAAAGTTTACAAATGAGAGGGGGTCATTCAGCCCATCTTGCTCGTTTGGTTGTTAGTAGCTTATTGATCACCGAATCTCATCAAGCAGCTTCTTGAAGGATCCCAGGGTGTCAGCTTCAACAACATTACTGGGGAGTTGGTTCCAGACCCTCACAATTCTCTGTGCAAAAAAGTGCCTCCTATTTTCTGTTCTGAATGCCACTTTATCTAATCTCCATTTGTTACCCCTGGTCCTTGTTTCTTTTTTCAGGTCGAAAAAGTCCCCTGGGTCAACATTGTCAATACCTTTTAGAATTTTGAATGCTTGAATCAGATCACCGCGTAGTTTTGTTTGTTCAAGACTGAATATATTCAATTCTTTTAGACTGTCTACATACGACATGCCTTTTAAACCCGGGATAATTCTGGTTGCTCTTCTTTGCGCTCTTTCTAGAGCAGCAATATCCTTTTTGTAACAAGGTGACCAGAACTGAACACAATATTCTAGATGATGTCTTACTAATGCATTGTAAAGTTTTAACATTACTTCCCTTGATTTAAATTCAACACTTCTCACAATATATCCGAGCATCTTGTTGGCCTTTTTTTATAGCTTCCCCACATTGTCTAGATGAAGACATTTCCGAGTCAAAATAAACTCCTAGGTCTTTTTCATAGATTCCTTCTTCAATTTCAGTATCTCCCATATGATATTTATAATGCACATTTTTATTGCCTGCGTGCAGTACCTTACACTTTTCTCTATTAAATGTCATTTGCCATGTGTCTGCCCAGTTCTGAATGCTGTCTAGATCATTTTGAATGACCTTTGCTGCTGCAACAGTGTTTGCCACTCCTCCTATTTTTGTGTCGTCTGCAAATTTAACAAGTTTTCTTACTATACCAGAATCTAAGTCATTAATGTAGTTTAGGAATAGCAGAGGAACTAATACTGATCCCTGTGGTACACCACTGGTTACCTCGCTCCATTTTGAGGTTTCTCCTCTAATCAGTACTTTCTGTTTTCTACATGTTAACCACTCCCTAATCCATGTGCATGCATTTCCTTGAATCCCTACTGCGTTCAGTTTGAGAATTAATCTTTTATGCAGGACTTTGTCAAAAGCTTTCTGGAAATCTAAATAAACCATGTCGTATGCTTTGCAATTATCCATTGTTGATGTTGCATCCTCAAAAAAGTCAAGCAGGTTAGTTAGACACGATCTCCCTTTCCTAAAACCATGCTGACTGTCTCCCGGTATACTGTTATCATATATGTAATTTTCCATTTTGGACCTTATTATAGTTTCCATAAGTTTACATATAATAGAAGTCAGGCTTATTGGTCTGTAGTTACCTGGTTCGGTTTTGTCTCCCTTTTTGTGGCTCGGTATTATGTTTGCAATTCTCCAGTCTGTCTGTACAATCCCTGTGTCAAGAGACTGTTGCATGATCTTGGTTAGCGGTTTGTAAATAACTTCCTTCATTTCTTTGAGTACTATTGGGAGGATCTCATCCGGCCCAGGGAAATTGTTTATTTTGAGAGCTCCTAGTCCCTTTAACACTTCTGCCTCTGTTATGCTAAAGTTATTTAAAACTGGATAGGAACAGGTCGACATATCATGTCGACCTGTTCCTGTTACACTGAATTTGTTTGATTTATTATTTATTGTTTCACATTATTTTTAAACGTGCTTATAACATGGATAGCATGCTACTTCCAGTGTACCCCTGGCACTTTCACACTTGGTTTGTTTCAAAGGATTCAAATCAGAATTAACTTGCTAAATAGAGCAACTGGCATCAAACAGCCCAAACAAAGCAAGTGTGAAATCCCCTAAGAAACAGGATTCCAGCTCTATGACATTGTCACTCTAAACTGAAGAGCTGCCTGTTTCCCAGTGGATCTGTCCATGCAAACATACAAGGGTAGCTTTGAACAACAAAATCCTTCTGATGAAAACCCCTGCGCAGGGGATATGATGGAGGCAGCAGTTCAAACACACGTTCCTGACAACATTTCAGTAAGCAACAGGATGCTTTTAACCCTCCTACAGTAAGTTTAAACTAGTTTAATATTTAAAGCTGTGGTATCTTTACTGACAGCGCATCTCATTCACTGATCAGGACAAGATTCATACTCAAGTTTAAACTAGTTTAATATTTAAAGCTGTGGTATCTTTACTGACAGCGCAGCTCATTCAATGATCAGGACAGGATTCATACTCAAGTTTAAACTAGTTTAATATTTAAAGCTGTGGTATCTTTACTGACAGCGCAGCTCATTCAATGATCAGGACAGGATTCTTATTGAAAGGCACCAAGGACAAGATATTGGTCCCACAGCACTGGAAAATGCATCACACCAAAGCTGTCGTTGTTTGGGCGTTGTGAAGGAGTGTGATTTGGAAGATGCTTCATGATAAATATCTGCATGTGATTTCAGTTCTTACGGAACTTTGCTCATTTGCATGCAATTCAACTGATTCCTGAAGCAGTCTGATGACAGCCCGCCCCCTGGGAGCTCCCGTCCTTGGTCGGCAAAGGAATAGCCTGGACTTGAACCGGCGACGTCCAGACTATAGGACGCATCCTGTACTGTACGCGAGTGCTTTTACTGGATACGCCACTCGGGAGCTATAACCCTTTCAATCTAACGTGACACACCCCTCGGAGTGTGTTTTATAACCCTTTCAATCTAATTTGACACACCCCTCATAGTGTGTTTATAACCCTTTCAATCTAATGTGACACACCCCTTAGATTGTTACCAGAATGCTTTGTTCTAGTTTGATGGGTGAATAGTGAGTGAGAAGCCTACTGTACAGCATCAGGAAATAAAGCAGCATGCACATATTTATTTATTATTTATTTCTTAGCAGACACCCTTATCCAGGGCGACTTACAATTGTTACAAGATACCACATTATTTTTACATACAATTTCATTATTTTTTACACATTGTTTTTACATACAATTACCCATTCATACAGTTGGGTTTTTACTAATGCAATCTAGGTAAAGTACCTTGCTCAAGGGTATAGCAGCAGTGTCCCCCACCTGGGATTGAACCCACGACCCTCCGGTCAAGAGCCCAGAGCCCTGACCACTACTCCACACTGCTGCCCGTATAATAGGATATTAAACTAAAATACAATATTATTAAAATAGAGGCATTACGTATCCGTCTTGGAAGAATATCTTAAGAGACCAAAAATCTCACTGAACTTCAGGCCCCTTGAAACATCAGCAGACCCAGGCTTTCTGTTAAACAATCATAGCTGTAGTTCTGGTTCCGTCCAAGAGGAGGCAGTGTTACCTTACACACCAGTACATAACATCCAGCGACTGTATAGGTGTCTGAAGGATTTGTATGTAAGTTTGGTTCATTTGCAAGCATTTTTATTTACAGTCTTTATTGAATTCTGCATCTTTCTCACCCAGTGAATCAAAAATGTGAATAGTCAGTTAGATGCCTGCTTAACAGCATGGAATAACAAACACAGCAGTTAGATCCACTACCCTTAATATATCGTGGTATTGTGCTGGTAAAGAAAACCATTTTGTTTCTTTCTAAATGTCCCAATTTCAACCATCTAAATAGTAAATAATCTGCGTTATTGTACAGCAGCTGACAAAATATTTCCAAAAATCCTACCTATTATCCACGTCCATGGACATCATGTTTAAAAATAAAAATACACGTTTACAAAACTAGACATTCGAGATATGCTTTTAAAATAACCAACTGTATAGAAGAATGCACTCAGATTATGGCTGGCCCCAAACTCCTCAAAGGAGCCTTGTGGCACAGTGGAAATGTCCCCTCTGGGACCTGGTCCTCAGCTGGCTTTCAGATACAGTGTAGCAGATCAACATGGTCCTCAGATGGCTTTCAGATATAGTGCAGCAGATCAACATGGTCCTCAGCTGGCTTTCAGATACAGTGCAGCAGATCAACATGGTCCTCAGCTGGCTTTCAGATACAGTGCAGCAGATCAACATGGTCCTCAGCTGGCTTTCAGATACAGTGCAGCAGATCAACATGGTCCTCAGCTGGCTTTCAGATACAGTGCAGCAGATCAACATGGTCCTCAGATGGCTTTCAGATACAGTGCAGCAGATCAACATGGTCCTCAGATGGCTTTCAGATACAGTGCAGCAGATCAACATGGTCCTCAGCTGGCTTTCAGATACAGTGCAGCAGATCAACATGGTCCTCAGCTGGCTTTCAGATACAGTGCAGCAGATCAACATGGTCCTCAGATGGCTTTCAGATACAGTGCAGCAGATCAACATGGTCCTCAGCTGGCTTTCAGATACAGTGCAGCAGATCAACATGGTCCTCAGCTGGCTTTCAGATACAGTGCAGCAGATCAACATGGTCCTCAGTTGGCTTTCAGATATAGTGCAGCAGATCAACATGGTCCTCAGCTGTTTATTGGTTGTTTTGAAACTCTTCTGTAATTTGCATGTGGAGGATCTGGGGGCAGTTCCACTATCCCAGGAATTTGGTATCTTATTTATTGTCTTGACTTGATGTCAGTCAGAGAACTTCCACAGAGGATCAGACACATTTTATGTATAATAAAACAATGAACATTGTAATGAATTATTGTGAAATCAGTTTACATAGAATAGTGTGAAGTATTCTGTCTATTATCAAAGATCCTTACTCCTGCTGTTATCAGAGCAGGGCATTTGCATAAAAATGAATTGAATGCTTTGCCCTGTGTCAGCCTAATTCTATATACCTGTATAAAACTATTCATTTTTGAGTCCACCCCCATCTTTCTTTAACAATAGACCTGTAAATGGCTATTAAAGCTATGCGTTTAGGGTTGCTTGAAATATGTTTATCTTAAAAATGTTCCCACACTGGCAAACGGAGCCAAAGATGTGTTTTTATTAAAGATTGGGGCCATCTCGGATGAATTGGTTTTGTAGACACATGATCACTAACTGGTGCAGTCCTTTTACCCCCCTGTTCAGGAGCCCGGCTCTCCCCCTCTGAGCTCACATTTGTAATAGTCAGGGTGGTTCAATAGGAGGCCCGTTGGGCTTTGATCTGTCTCCGTGCGGAAAAGATTTTTTCGACTATATTGTGTGGAAAACTAAAGGTTTAACAAAGCTATGGTAATACGTTTAGGCTAATCACCCCTTCCAATTAGAAGATTTATATCCTAAATACCTTCCCATTCCATTTTCTGCAATGTTCAGTGGTTGGTAAGAGGACCCCCTCAATGAGATGAACACTGCAGTCTTGCTAGTACAATGCTTGTAGAAAAATGAAACTGATTCCCTTGGGTAGGCTGTTTATGGTCGCAGTGTCTCCATCTTACTCTTGTTAATATAAATTATTATTACGCATCATATATTAAAAATGTGTTGCGCTGTGACGGGTGAGACAGATAAATGTGTTCACTTTGTTATATGTTGAATTAGACTAACCCATGCGCTTATTGGAGAAGAGTCTTCAAAAAAAATATTGTTAAACTTTATCTTCGGTCTGGTATCGATAGAAAGCTTTGTTGATTAAATAGACCATTTAGTGTTTATACGGCTAGTAAGTGTATACAATGAAATATGAACCAGTAGTGGGGTATGACAGAAGGTTAATAAAAAAGCAATACCAGTACAAGTAAAACCCCGGAGTCTCGAGCGTCAGACTCTTATTCAGAGGGGCAGTGTCACAGGAAGGAAGAAAAGCCTGTGAAATGGGTGCATCTTTACTTTTAAACGGTGTGCAGCTCATGTTCTGGAGAGCTTCCCAGGCTCCCTGGCTGCAATGCTGAGATGATGAGCCACAGCAGACACAGTTCATTCCACACTGTTCTGAATCTGCACAAATTCACCTCACTTGAACCCTCTCCAAAGCTGCCTGTAGCAGCTGCTCTCTCTTTTGTAAAGCTCCATTTCAATCTGCTGCATTTACATGGTACTGTATTTCAATCTGCTGCATTTACATGGTACTGTATTTCAGTCTGCTGCATTTACATGGTACTGTACTGCAGATACCTGATACTTGGTACAAGCATGGTTTAGAGTATTGGGCAATTCTACATGTGTCTGGATTTATGTAATATATATATTGTAGGAAGACAGCAAATCCCTTCAATTAACTAACTGCCCAGGCATTTAACAAGCTGCCAACAGACAGAAATATGGTGATTATTAATTATCAGTTTTAGGCAAGTGCTTAGAATGTAGTTTAGGAATTTAGGAAAGTGCCTAAAATGTGGTTTAGGAAAATAACGGAACAATGCAAAGCCATGTCACCATTTTGCTGTCTGACATTTACTAAATGTATAGAAAGTTAGTTTATTTATTTATTGCATTTATATAGCTCTTTTTATACAAAAGTATCGCAAAGCTCTGTGCAGTATATAGCAGAAAAAAGAACAAACCACAATACATTTGTATAGCATGTCACACATACAACTGCCACAGTCAGACCATTTAAATAAGTTTTAAATAACAGTATACACATAATACAAAAGCAGCCATTTTAAAGTTACATTAAAACCCACCAAGATAAGAAAGCCATTTTATAAAAGTGCGTTTTTAGTCTTGACTTGAAAACTGTAACTGTCCCAGCTTTCCTGACAAACGAAGGCAGAGCATTCCATAATTTAGGAGCTCTACAAGAAAAAGCCCTACCTCCCGTGTTGCTCTTGTTGACCCTAGGAATAACCAGCAGCCCTGCATCCTGTGATCTCAGAGTGTGGTTTGGAAGATACAGGGTCAGTAACTCCTGCAAATAACTAGGTGCTAATCCATTCCTTGTAAGTTAACAGCAAAATCTTAAAATCAGTATTCTGAACAAGCTGCAAGCGGGGTACCACACGTTTTGGGACACCAGAAAAAAGTGCATTACAATAATCAATTCTAGATGAAACAAGGCCTGCATTAGACTCTCCGCATCAGATACATAAATAATTGGTCTAAGTTTGGCTATAGTTCTCAAATGGTAAAAAGATACTTTAGTAACTTCCCTAATATGACTCTCAAATGAGAGATCAGGATCAAAGATGACCCCCAAGCTCTTAATTTCTAGTTTAAATTTCAATGAGAGACTGCAAGTGTCAAGCTCATGTAATCCCACATTTCCTTTTAGTTGGTACTGTGAGCCCACTAGCATAACCTCTGTTTTATGTGAATTCAACATTAGAAAATTCAGTAACATCCAATATTTGATGTCTGTAAGGCAAGTAGCTTGAAACCCAGTTAACTAACAGGCTTTGCTATCTACATACAACATAGATGTATATTTCAATTCCCTGCGCTAATGAGATATCCTGTGTCTTGTCTGACCCGAAGTAAACTAGTGTGCAAATGAATAAAGAAATAAATGAATGCAGGTATTTTGGTTTCCTCAATGAATATTAATATGTTATTGAAGGGTGTCCAAGCCAAATATATATATATATATATATATAGAGAGAGAGAGAGAGAGAGCTTGTTCTGCATTTCCATACGTTGTCATCTATATGTTGAGCTTGTTCTGCATTTCCATACATTGTCATCTATATGTTGAGTTTGTTCTGCATTTCCATACATTTTAATATATATTGAGCTTGTTCTGCATTTCTAGTGCACAATAGCAGTAGAAGCGCACCCTTTGATCCGTGTGTGAACTGCACCGGTCGCCTCATGTTGCCATTTCCAGATGGTGTTACTGGGAACAAACAACCCCGCTGCAGGATTTCTCAAAAGACTGTCTAGACTAGCTTTGGAGCAGACAGATACAGCCTCCCATCAAATTAGCGTTTGTCAGATTTATGGTAATGGCTCACAACAGCCTCCCTGTCGTTGACATTAAGATTTACAGCACCCCCCCCCCCCCCCAGCCCCCCCCTCAACCATCCTCCTCCAGAGCGTTCCTGGAAGAATGAAGTGCGTTTTTAACATGAGTTCATTGCATCTTTTGCCGAAGCATTGCAGCCCCCAAGGTAACCTTGAGCTGCTTTGCGAATGCTGGTTGGTAATCCTTTTTGATTATGCTCACAGTGTTTTGGCAAAAAGTGTAAGCGACTGCTGTTTCGTTGTCTCATTGGTCCCCCTGCTGGAAAGAACAAAATATATGTGGATTAGTGGGGCTCAGGCCAGCACTTTCATCTTGGCACATGGAGGTAACCCGAGCTGTCCTCTGCGCTCAGTGGGAATCACCTTTTGACAGACAGACAGCCCGTCCATTTTGGGTGGAAATGTTTTTCCAAGTCTTTGATCCGGACTCACTTGGGTTGAGGGTCACAGATACAATGTTAGCGAGGAGCCATTGGTGGTATATAGAGAGGGGGGAAAGGGTATTAAATAAGGGTATTAAATAACAAAACAGTCTGCCCTTGTATGCCCATAGGCTCTCGATCATTCTACACGCAAGGAAGCTGACCGGATATAAATTGCTTGCTCCTGCTGGAATCTAAAAATGGTTCTGGTCTCTAATCAGTACAGTTGTGTGCTTTGTGAATTTGACAGTTAAAGTGTAAAATGCATTATTATTTTGAAAAATACGGCCGTTATGCATCTTGTCTCTGGATTATGCTAGGCACTCGATAGAGAAAAAGGCCATGCTAAGATGTCATGTACAGTATTGCCCTTCTTTGTGCACAGCATGAGATCCACAAGCCTCTTGTTTTTCTAGGTGAGAGGGGATTTGTCTTCATGTTTTAACAGTGCAGTTCCACTCCTCTTTGTACTTTACTGTGCGGTGGGTCTCTGGCATCATTGCAATTTAACGAAAACAAACTCGGGCAGCAAAAACAAAAAGGTGATTGAAGGCACCCTGTGCGCCCTTAGCAATGGGAAGTCTTCTGTTTTGACTGTTGCTGGTGTCTATTACATACATGTCATTCAACTGCTCTCCATCTCCACATTTTGCTTGATAGAAATGGCTGTCATTTCAAAGGTCATGATTGAGCATCACAGACACATGCTGGATTCTGGCCTGCAGGCGCTGTCTGGAGTGCTGGAAACTGGCTGAAGAAGCAGCCTCTGTCCTGTCTTCATGCTTTCTGTGCACTGCCAGACAGAAGGCATGTTCCCAGGGTCTGCGCTCAGCCAGTTGAAAGAGAATCCACAAGCTGATGTCCTATCTGCGAGAGGTCTGGTTCACAATGAGCTGTTTCACATCTTGTGCTGCAGAGCGAGTTTGCGAGGAGTATCTTGGCATAGCCGAGACCAGCAATAGGAAAATGATGAACAATAGACACTGCAGTGTGTGCTGCCAGATTACAACCAGCACTATCCCAGATAGTGCTGCCAGTCTTCAAGCTCATTGTTTGCAATATGCTCATACAGAGTGAGGGAGAGCAAGCCCTTCTTTTAACCTTTGTACAATTCCCATTTCTACTGTATGAAGGGAAAACGGCTGCTTTCTAGTTCAACAGAGCACTAAGGGAAGTTGTTTTATGCTGCAAATAAAACAAAAAAAAGCCATCTAACCACACAATTCCTCTGATCCGTTTTACAAATGGCTGATTCAAGTCAACTCAACAAAGCTTAATGTCAACCCTGATAAGATGGACAGACACAGGGTCGCTTTCAAGAAAATAATTAATTTTAAAGTCTAATTTTGCGGTTGCAATCCTCCACGTGCCCCACTTGTGGTCCGTACTCCCGGAGTAATGGACCACCATTCTTAAAGACCTGTGGGGTCCAGCCCATAACTGTGGCACAAGGCAGACCAATCTGCTATTTAATGAAGAGCCCAGTGGGATTATTGTTACTGTTCACTGTTACTCATTCTGAGATCTTCATGGTTGTATGTGTATTTAATACAGATTTCTGTTCTGTAGGTTACACTTTGATTTAGCGATTGAATGTGGTGGCATTTCAGTATGAATTCATTCCAGCTGTGCTGGGTGTCTGCTGCTTTCGCTCGTTAAAACTGCTGTCAAAGCTTTGCTATGAAGCCAATGCTGGCCCTTTGCCACAATGTCTAATTACAGGAGATGTTTGCTGTCTTGATGTCTTTATTAAATTGTGAAGAAGGAGAGCCTTGAGGCAGCTATAAAGCTAACTTTTTATCACAACAGTGAAATTCATTGTGAACTAACTATCTACACTGCTACAGACTGGAATATATACTGTGTGTGTATATATATATATATATATATATATATATATATATATATATATATATATATATATATATATATATATATATATATATATATCGAAACGTTGGGCAGCTGGCTCTTTGAGCTAAAATATATATATATATATATATATATATATAACACAGCAGGGAGGGGGGGTAATATCCTCCCTGCATAAAACATGTGCGTATGCACGTTTTGTTTAATTATTTTATTGTTAATTATCCCCTGCACCTGGAAGTAATTGTAAATTAGAACCAGGTGCAGGGTATTTAAGAGGTGCAGTCAGTCTGCACTGGGCCGCTGAGTAGAAGGAAGCAGGAGGTGTACCCTGCTGCTGAGCCGTCACAGAGAGTTACTGTGTGTTACTTTTGTGTAGATAAAGAAAAGTGTGTGTTTTGTTTTCAGCCGGTAAACAGCTTAGCTGTCCGGCTTATATAGAGTAGGTTCCTGCTCATGTTTAGTTAGGGCTCGTAAGAGCTAGGTGTTTGTTTTCATTTTCGTTTTTGTTTTTGTTATTAAAATTCAGCGCGTGAAAAGTCATTAGTGTCGGCCGGTCACAACATATATATAAAAAAAACAGATTTTATTCTTATAAGCGATTGATTCTTAAAAGTGGACCAAATGTCAATGGTGCTCAATCACTGAGGACAATACATCAAAACAATCAAAACAAATCATGTGAAGCAGCTTGTTATGTAATCACAATTATGTTTATTCAAGGCTGCAGAATCCTATTTTACTACAGTATACTAGAGAAGCTTAGCTGAGTGGGGGACGGAGGGGGGTGATGCTGGGACGCCAAAATAACTGTCGAGCCAGTATTACACTTCAGCCATCAACACCAGGCAGAAGGATATCTACATCATCAGGAAGGAAACACAGATGGATCACATTTGTTTACAGTAAAATAAGCTATGTCTTAGTTGGTACGTATCTTGGCAAGAGCTGAGTCCAGTATCAGCATGATGTTTTAACACCTACTCTCATGTAATGTAAATCATATATATATATATACACACACACACACATATATACACACAGTGTCTATAGTAAGTATTCACTCCCCCTTGGATGTTTTCACAGGTTGTTGTGTTACAACCTGAAATCTTGATGCATTTAAATGGGATTTTCTTTTCTTTGATTTACACAACCTACTCAACACTTTCAATGTGTGAACAAATGGGGGGGGGGGGGGGGGGGTGAAAAAAGAAATCAATTAAAAATAAAAACCTGAAAAGTCTTCAATAGATACAGTAAGTATTCACCCCCTTTGCTATGACACTCCTAAATAAGCTCAGGTGGAACCAATTGCCTTCAGAATTCACACAATAAGTTAAATGGAGTGCATCTGTGTGCAATAAAAGTGTTTCACATGATTTCAGATTAAATACACCTATCTCTGTAAGTTCCCACAGTTGGGTAGTGCATTCAAAGCAAAGATACTACCATGAAGACCAAGGAGCTTTCAAAACAACTCCGGGATAAAGTTGTGGAAAGGCACAGATCAGGGGAGGGGTATAAAAATATTTCAAAGGCATTGAATATCCCTTGGAGTACAGTCAAGTCGATCTTTAACAAGTGGAAGGTATACGGCACCACCCAGAATCTGCTTAGAGCAGGCCGTCCTCCCAAACTGAGCAGCCGGGTAAGAAGGGCATTGGTCAGAGAAGCCAGCAAGAGGCCAATGACAACTCTGAAAGACCTACAGCATTCCATGGCTGAGATGGGAGAAACTGTCCATGTGTCAATAATAGCTCAGGTTCTCCACAAATCTCGCCAGTATGGAAGAGTGGAAAGAAGGAAGCCATTTAAAAAAGAATCCCATTTAAAATCCCGCTTGGAATTTGCAAAAAGGCATGTGGGAGACTCTGAAAAGATGTGGCAAAAGATTCTGTGGTCCGATGAAACAAAATTTGAACTATTTGGTCTAAATGCAGAGCGTTATGTCTGGTGCAAACCCAACACAGCGCATCACCCAGGTAACACCATCCCTACTGTGAAGCATGGTGGTGGCAGCATCATGCTATGTGGATGCTTTTCATCGGCAGGGACTGGGAAGCTTGTCAGGGTAGAGGGCAAAATGGATGGAGCTAAATACAGGCAAATCCTTGAGGAAAACTTGCTTCAGTCTGCAAAAGACCTAAGACTGGGACGGAGATTCACCTTTCAGCAGGACAATGACCCCAAGCACACAGCCAAAGTGACACTGGAGTGGCTTAAAAACAAGAAAGCAAATGTCCTAGAGTGGCCCGGACTTGAATCTGATTGAGAATACTTACTATAGGCACTGTGTATATACAGTGCCTTGCGAAAGTATTCGGCCCCCTTGAACTTTGCGACCTTTTGCCACATTTCAGGCTTCAAACATAAAGATATGAAACTGTAATTTTTTGTGAAGAATCAACAACAAGTGGGACACAATCATGAAGTGGAACGAAATTTATTGGATATTTCAAACTTTTTTAACAAATAAAAAACTGAAAAATTGGGCGTGCAAAATTATTCAGCCCCCTTAAGTTAATACTTTGTAGCGCCACCTTTTGCTGCGATTACAGCTGTAAGTCGCTTGGGGTATGTCTCTATCAGTTTTGCACATCGAGAGACTGAAATTTTTGCCCATTCCTCCTTGCAAAACAGCTCGAGCTCAGTGAGGTTGGATGGAGAGCATTTGTGAACAGCAGTTTTCAGTTCTTTCCACAGATTCTCGATTGGATTCAGGTCTGGACTTTGACTTGGCCATTCTAACACCTGGATATGTTTATTTGTGAACCATTCCATTGTAGATTTTGCTTTATGTTTTGGATCATTGTCTTGTTGGAAGACAAATCTCAATCCCAGTCTCAGGTCTTTTGCAGACTCCATCAGGTTTTCTTCCAGAATGGTCCTGTATTTGGCTCCATCCATCTTCCCATCAATTTTAACCATCTTCCCTGTCCCTGCTGAAGAAAAGCAGGCCCAAACCATGATGCTGCCACCACCATGTTTGACAGTGGGGATGGTGTGTTCAGGGTGATGAGCTGTGTTGCTTTTACGCCAAACATAACGTTTTGCATTGTTGCCAAAAAGTTTGATTTTGGTTTCATCTGACCAGAGCACCTTCTTCCACATGTTTGGTGTGTCTCCCAGGTGGCTTGTGGCAAACTGTAAACGACACTTTTTATGGATATCTTTAAGAAATGGCTTTCTTCTTGCCACTCTTCCATAAAGGCCAGATTTGTGCAGTATACGACTGATTGTTGTCCTATGGACAGAGTCTCCCACCTCAGCTGTAGATCTCTGCAGTTCATCCAGAGTGATCATGGGCCTCTTGGCTGCATCTCTGATCAGTCTTCTCCTTGTATGAGCTGAAAGTTTAGAGGGACGGCCAGGTCTTGGTAGATTTGCAGTGGTCTGATACTCCTTCCATTTCAATATTATCGCTTGCACAGTGCTCCTTGGGATGTTTAAAGCTTGGGAAATCTTTTTGTATCCAAATCTGGCTTTAAACTTCTCCACAACAGTATCTCGGACCTGTCTGGTGTGTTCCTTGTTCTTCATGATGCTCTCTGCGCTTTAAACGGACCTCTGAGACTATCACAGTGCAGGTGCATTTATACGGAGACTTGATTACACACCGGTGGATTCTATTTATCATCATTAGTCATTTAGGTCAACATTGGATCATTCAGAGATCCTCACTGAACTTCTGGAGAGAGTTTGCTGCACTGAAAGTAAAGGGGCTGAATAATTTTGCACGCCCAATTTTTCAGTTTTTTATTTGTTAAAAAAGTTTGAAATATCCAATAAATTTCGTTCCACTTCATGATTGTGTCCCACTTGTTGTTGATTCTTCACAAAAAATTACAGTTTCATATCTTTATGTTTGAAGCCTGAAATGTGGCAAAAGGTCGCAAAGTTCAAGGGGGCCGAATACTTTCGCAAGGCACTGTATATGTATGTATGTATGTATGTGTATAATGTGGCATTTTGTTGAATTACAAATAATATATGCTGTTATATGGGGAGAAGGTTAAATGTCAGCAAAACGCAAAGAAAATGTACAAAATGAAATGTACTGGTTGCATAAGTATTCAGCCCCTTAAGTCAGTACTTGGTAGAAGCACCTTTTGCAGCAATTACTGCTATGATTCTTTTTGGATAGGTCTCTACTAGCTTTGCACACTAGGATGGTGAAATGTTTGCACATTCTTCACAGGAGAATTGCTCCAGTTCTGATAAGTTTGTTGGGGATCGTCATTGGACTGCAATCTTCAAGTCTTGCTATAAATTTTCGATTGGATTAAAGTCAGGACTTTGACTGGGCCACTCAAGAACATTAATTCTCTTCTTGTTTAACCACTCCATTGTGGCTTTGGCTTTGTGCTTCGGGTCATTGTCCTGCTGAAATGTGAATTTCCTCCCCAGTTTTGGCTGACTCAGACAGGTTTCCCTCAAGGATTCGCCTGTACTTTGCACTATCCATTCTCCCCTCTATCCTGACAAGCTTCCCAGTCTCTGTTGAAGAGAAGCATCCCCATAACATGATGCTGCCACCACCATGCTTGACAGTTCGGATGGTGTTGACTGGGTGATGTGCAGTGTTGGGCTTGCACCTGACGTAACGCTTGGAATTTAGACCGAAAAGTTCAATTTTTGTCTTGTCTGACCACAAAACCTTTTTCCACATGTCTGCAATATCATCTACATGCTTTTTTGCAAACTCCATATGTACTTTTAAGATGAGGGTTTTCTGAGTAATGGCTGCTTTCTTGCCACCTGTCCATACAGGCCAGCTTTGTATAGGGACCGGCTTATTGTTGATGTATGAACACTGATTCCCATCTCAGACACAGAACTTTGCAGATCTCTCAAGGTCATTGTTGGCTTCAGAGTGACATGTCGAACCAGTTTCCTGCTTGCCCGGTTGCTCAGTTTGGGAGGGCGACCTGATCTGGGTAGTGTCTGGGTGGTATGATGCATCTTCCTCTTCTTAATGGTGGACTTCACTGTGCTGAGAAGGATAATCAGCACCTTTGAAATGTTCTTGTACCCTTCTTCTGCTCTATGCCTCTCTACCATTTTATCCCTGACTTGTTTCGAAAGCTCCTTGGTCTTCATGGTTGCTTTGTTGAATCACTATGTGAGTTGCAGCTTGAAAGTCTTTATATACCTGAGGGAAATTATCTACAAATTATACCACTTTGAGTACACACAGGCTGAAACCATTTCACTAATTTTGTGACCTTTCAAACAAATAATTTGCACCTGAGCTGATTTAGGGCTGCAGTAGCAAAGCGGTTGAATACTTATGCAACTGAGATTAATCGGATTTTCCCTGTAAATCTTACTTATTTATATTCTATATGCATTTTTTAACTTTATCAATGTGGAGTAGTTTGTGTAGATTCTACGTAAAGTCTCATTTGAAAGCTTTGTGGAGTACGCTCAGGTGCCAACAAAATGTGAAAACTTTGCAGGGAGGTGAATACTTCTGCAAACCATTGTGTGTGTGTGTGTGTGTGTGTGTATATATATATATATATATATATATATATATATATATATATATGAGAGAGATTATTCATTACCATAAAACCCAACCAATCAGCAATACAACTGAAAAAACAATGAGGTAATGTCTCAAGGCATTTTACAGAAACGCCATAAAACACAATCTAAATGCATCCAATCTAATTAAAAGCATAACATAAATAAAAATGTCAGTGTGTTTTCAAAGGCATGGCAGATTGCTTTGTTTTTACTTTCAGCATTCTTAATATTTCCAGGCATAAATTTCCAGCAACAACATCATGGTAGCTAAAGAAGCAACACCCACCCAGCTAATTGTGATTGAAGCCAGTGGGACAGTGGAGTGGAGTGGAGTTGTGATTGAAGACAGTGGAGTGGAGTTGTGATTGAAGACAGTGGAGTGGAGTTGTGATTGAAGACCGTGGAGTGGAGTTGTGATTGAAGCCAGTGGGACAGTGTAGTGGAGTTGTGATTGAAAACAGTGGAGTGTAGATGGGATTGAAGACAGTGGAGTGTAGATGGGATTGAAGCCAGTGGAACAGTGGAGTGGAGATGTGATTGAAGACAGTGGAGTGTAGATGGGATTGAAGCCAGTGGAACAGTGGAGTGGAGATGTGATTGAAGACAGTGGAGTGTAGATGGGATTGAAGCCAGTGGAACAGTGGAGTGGAGATGTGATTGAAGACAGAGGAGTGAAGTTGGAGCATCAGGATTCTGTTCGCTGTGGTTTTCAGCACCCGATACCTGGACCTCTTCACGTCCTTCATATCCATTTACATACATACTGTAGGATCGTACAGTATTGCCCAATTTGGGCGTTTCCACATCATACAATACAAAACACAACACATGCAACATGAAGCTTATACTCAAGATTGTTTTTAGGCATAATGTGATACAAGCTAGGAGTACTGGTGCCTACATGTCTTGCTCTTCTGTTCTGTGAGAGCTACTGTATATTTTTTGGTTTATTAAGTTAGTTTTTTTGTTTGCTGATTTCCTTGTCCCATGAAACAAGCAGCTGAAAGGATCCCTTCCTGCCCTGGATCTACTGATCTTGAACATGCCAGCTATACAGTGTAGCTCCACAGTCATTTTAGCCACTCAAGATTGAGAAATGGATTCAATCACTTTTATGATCTAAAAAAGTTTATTTTTGAAATTATGCTTTTACTTTCTCATTTAGTTGTAGATGTTGATATATCCACATTACTTTTAAACATCCCATTCACGGTTCACACTGCATTTGCTGCAATGGCTTCCAGCCACAAACTGTGATTCATGTACTGATAGACCAGTTTGTGTACCTGTTCTGAAAATGAATGCAAGTGCATAATAAACACCCCTTTGTGATATTTGTATTTTTTCTCCAGTGTTTCAGAGCACTCTGCTGCAAAGGACCTCCTCCTCCGAGACCAGAGTATGATGTGGTTTGCATTGGTCTGACGGGCTCTGGCAAGACCAGTCTGCTTTCACGTCTTTGTAGTGAAGGCACAGAAACAGTTGTGCCTACCACAGGTAAGGTAAACCGCTTGGGCTACAGTATACAATCCTCACATAAAACCTTCACAACAAGCTCAAAGGCAATTTGAAAAAGAGCAAAACTACTTTAGTTGTAAAAAACTACCCAGAAACAACTTTGTTGCAGCTAGGAACAGGTAAAGCAGTTCCTTTCTAATGCTGTGCTGTTAAAGCGTGTCTTTGCCCATGCACTTGCTGTTAATAGGGCTTCTGTGTTGTGTAATTGCACGCAATAACATCTCTAGAGACTCACATATTATTAGAAGTAAAAAGCAACCCACTAGCTTTATATATCGGTCTTCCTTTTGTAACAAAATAAAAAACTACACAAAGAACTGGCACTTGTATTCAAGTATTGAGTGGGTGGTTACCTAATGGAGCCTTTGATAAAATAAGCTAACAACCAAATCTAAATCTGAATGAGTTCCCAAAGCTTACAGCAGGGGTCCCCAGTGTATTCCAATATACTGGGAAGCACACACAGGATGGTTCATCTGCTGTTTCACAACCCCTATCACTGATACGAAGGGCTTTCTGCAAATTTCACTCTCCTTGTGAGTCACGTTGCAATAATGCATTGTTTGTACAAAATGGGCAGGTACAACAAATCAGTCATTTGGCAGCATCAAGGATATAGTTTACCCACAACCGCTGTATAATGTGTAATAAAGGTTGGTTTGGTAAGAAAGTTGCCTGTTGTGGGTAAAAACCTGTGCATTTCAGAATTATCCTTCCGCTAATATCCTGTCATGAATTTTCTGGTTATTCATAAAGTGTAACATTTTTGTATAACAAACAAGCAATGGGATAATATTAGCTTACCCGATTTTGTAAATAGTAATTTGAGAAATGAGTGTTTCCTAAGCATAGGTTTAACATCCTAGTTATGTATGTGCCCACGACCCGGCCCACTCAAAGCTTTTTGATCAGGAGTGATGGGTGAACAGGTACGAGGACATACATATATTCCTGAAATGTCTGTTGAAGTACATTTTCCATCCCAGACAATCCATGAATGATGTCATAGAATCAGTAGGAGTCTAATTGTATTCTGTGACCCCAGACAATCCATGCATGATGTAATAGAATCAGTAGGAGTCTAATTGTATTCTGACATCTCTTTTCAGGTTTTAGCATCAAAGCAGTTCCATTCCAGAACGCCATCCTGAATGTAAAGGAACTTGGAGGTAACATTGTTAATCTAACTGTTCTAAGCAAACCTCTGTGGGATAGTCCTTTCTGAAAGTGTGACGGAACATGCTGCAGTGTGCACAAGAAACCCATTGTATCCTGGGTTGTCTATATCACAGCAATATATTTTTAATCATAATCTTGGTTCTTTTTGATATTTGTATTCACACATCATCTGTCATAAATCCGCCAGACATGAATTCCTCAACTTTTGCTTTACGGCATTCGCAAAAAAAAAATTCTCCTGTGAGCATCCTGGTGTATCCAGTCAATGCAACAATGCTGGTGCTGTGATTATAATGAATCCTGGTGTATCCAGTCAATGCAACAATGCTGGTGCTGTGATTATAATGAATCCTGGTGTATCCAGTCAATGCAACAATGCTGGTGCTGTGATTATAATGAATCCTGGTGTATCTGGTCAATGCAACAATGCTGGTGCTGTGATTATAATGAATCCTGGTGTATCCAGTCAATGCAACAATGCTGGTGCTGTGATTATAATGAATCCTGGTGTATCCAGTCAATGCAACAATGCTGGTGCTGTGATTATAATGAATCCTGGTGTATCCGGTCAATGCAACAATGCTGGTGCTGTGATTATAATGAATCCTGGTGTATCCGGTCAATGCAACAATGCTGGTGCTGTGATTGAAAGGACAAGCCTTCTTGAGGAGGGAGCTCTACTGGTACAGCATGGTGCTTATTAGAGAACGTCTTTCTCTTGAGAACGATTTTGAGTAAAAGCTGAAAGATGTATTTCCCAGGGGATTTATGACCCATTGTGTATTAATAAAAATATCGACGCAAAATTATGATTAAAATGCGATACGGACAGCACAGGATACAGCATAGAAAAGGGTATTCGTTTCATGTAAACAGTGCAGGGTGTCCCTGTAACCCTTACAATTTTCAATGCTCAGTTTTCTGCAATTGTTTAGTTTGTCCAAACTAATATTCCATTACTGTAAAAGATTATTCTAACACCCATTGGTCAGTATAGTATGTTTTGAACACTGTGTAGTCGGGGTCGTAGTTACACGCCCTGCTCTTCGTGTTCAGCTGTATGCTGAGAATGCAAAGGCCAATGGAATAGCATTATGGGGCCAGTGGGAGCCCTTGTATAAAGGGATGCCTTATGAAGGGGGAGCCCTGCACTGTTACCTTCTCTGGGAAGTCATGTTAAGGAATATTTGTGTCTATGATAATGTCAAACACTCCCTCTGCTTTTCTTTATTCTGCTACTCTGACTTTAAATTGTAATAATATAGCGAAGCATAATAAAGTATAGTTCAAGAAAGGACAATATAAGTATGGTAATAAATGGTAAAACCGTGGTAACCCTTATCAACCTGAAACTACAGCATTCCTGTGTACATTATTTATTATTTATTTCTTAATATTATTATTTATTTTTTTAGCAGACACCTTTATCCAGGGCGACTACAGTTGTTACAAAATATCGCATTATAAAATACCGTATTCCTTCGAATTTAAGATGCACTTTTTTAATCATTTTTTGCTTCTCAAAAATAGCCTGCTTCTTAAATTGGAGTACAGTATAGTGATGCGTGTATTAAAATCGCCAACAAAAGACGTGGCTACCCAAGTACACAAACAGCAACGTGACTTACTGCTGAGAAAAGACAACAAAGGCGTCTGCCCGAGTACACACGCAGCAATGTGACACGGCTGAGAAAAAACAAACCAAGCTTCCTGAGGAATTCCAAGAGAAACGTTTACAATTTCAGCATTTCTAACAAACAGTACCAGCTTGGACAGATCGGAAATTCTGATCAGACCCCCGTATTTTTTGACATACCAAGCAATGTTCAATGCGGTTGTGGTTGCTGGGTTACATGTTGCCTGATGCAGTGGAGTGTTGTGTTGTGTTTGCTGTTGCCAGGATGTGTGATTCCGTATGTGAGTGGTGGTGTGTGTACGACAGAGACGCCATCTTAATTATTATACAGTCCACAGCACAATAAACAAGCTTCGTGGTTAATCTACAACAACACTGTTTCGTGTCAGTTTTGTACGATACAACAGCATAACTGAGGTAGTATCTTTGTAAATGCATATTTATTTGATGTTTTATTTTTTCCTCAAATTGAGGGTGATAAATTTGGACTGTCTTAAATTCGAAGTAATACGGTATCACATTACAAGTTATCACATTATAAATAAGACCCTGTGAAAATCGCGGACATTTTCTTTAAAATTCATGGCATTGTCACGGGTAAAGTATCGTAATTTCACGGAATGTGCATAAAATCTAAAATAAATTACGTGTAAAGATTATTTTTATTTTTTTTAAATAGCAAATATACAGATAAATGCACTGACATCAAAGTTACTCAAGCACTTTACAGTAGCTTGTGAAACAGTGTTGTAATTAACAGCCTGTAGGTAAAGTGTATCTGCAAGGACAGCTTTCAGTTAGTACGTCAGGTGCATGTTCACCATTTAGGTCTTGCAAAACAAATAAAATGTGTAACCCATGCTGATCTTGGGCATCAGTCGACTCGTCAGTGTGACCACTGACAAGCAGCCAAGACTGTTTTACCAAATCCATAATTTCCTGCTTGTAATACTCGGAAACTTTAGGTAAGTATTCATGTCTCAGCTGGGCTGATGAAGGAATCACTCCACCATTTGCTACACTCTGTCTGACAAATTTCCGTAACTTTTGGTTGTCCAATTTTTCAAAAGGGATATATGCGCAAACAAACGCCTCTGTTAGGTCAAAATTTAATAAGTGGACTTTTGGAATATGGAAGTCATCGTTTACTGTTTCTTTGCAAGTAAAGCAGTCACAGTACTGCTCTGGATTTCCGCCTTTCTCTTTTCGGTGAATCTAAATGCCTGTCAACAGATGAGTTTCGGTAGTGATCTACAGTAACATTGCAGGACATACAGAACAAGAGTTTACCTCCATCGCTGTGTAAAACTCCTGCTGGATACTGCTTTACGTGATCTCCTGCAGACACATTTTTTAGCCTTTTTAGAGACGTCCATTTTCTCATATACAGTGTGTAGTAATTTAATTTCCCTCTTAGATTACATAGAGTGAAATGACATAATCATTGCACAGCACTGTGTGCATGGCGAATATTACACACAGGCACATAGCAGAGCTGTACAGTTTCATTAATGTGATTTCTTTTATTTTTTGTATGAAATACAAATAATTATGAAATTATTTTTATTTCTTAAGAATACTGTACAAATCGCGGTATTGGGCTAATTTCACAATTTCCGCCCAGCCTGTGAAATCGCGATTTTCACAGGGCCTTAATTATAATGTATCACATTACAGAATATCATAATACAGATAGGAGCAATTATTAAAGTACAATAACCATGGTAAACTTGATGCGGGTTGTTTTCACAAGTAACTCAAGTTGTCTCAAGTCAACCTCGAGTCCTGTAAAAACATGCCTTTCCAGGTAGAATAAGAGAAACAAAAACAAGCCACCCTTCTCTACGATGAAATACTAGACAGGAATGACAGCATATGACGGAGGATGAGGCCAGTTTTCCAGACCTTGATCATTTCTGATTCCTGTGAGGCATGAGGCACATGACAGGTGTGCTGAACGCAGCAGTGTAATGTGCTTTAGAGAAGAGTCCCATTCAGAGGAGGCAACGTTCTTCCTAAACTTGGTAAGAGTGACGAGCACAAAGTAAAGCTGATTAGCACTGAAGGGCTGGAGAAGTGCTCAAAGGGTTCAGGACGGATTGCCATGTGATTTGGTTGTGAAACGTAGGCAGGTCTGATGACATTTGAATGTCCTTTTCTATCATTCAGACAGTGATAGGAAGGTGAAACAGAACTATCTGTACATTTTCCTAGGGGTTTGCTGTGGCAATTAAACAAAGTGTGATCCTGCAGGTATTCCAGACTTGCTGGGATGCAGACATTGCTGGCACATGACGTGGATGTGTGCACTGGCTATTCCTAGTGCCAGCATCCCTTCAACAGAAATGCACACGCGCTGTGTCACTTGACAAGCATGCAGGTTCATCAGGAGTCAGACTTTTTTTCTGTTACCACACCTCACTGCTCTTGCCAAGATTTGATTTTTCTTTTTTTTGTTGCCATTTTTACAAATGTTAATTAATAATGGAAGCAAATTTGAAGATCTTTCTTCTAGACTTAATTCCCAAACATATAGCTCTTTCAATGAATATGATGTTCTAATACTAATACTCAATGTGCTGTACAACTGAGCAGTGATTTTGAAGCTATATTCCAGTATTATCTCAAGGTCAGTATATAATGTGCTGACACCCTGAGGAACCACCTTGACTTGATTTCACATTCCAAGGGCTTTTACTATAGGTTGATATGTGCAGTAGACACTGTATCTTTTGGTGAATCATATATTATAAGTAAGGATACGATTTTGTCACAGAGGTCACGGAAATCGTGAAAGTCGTAAATTTTAACAAACATCTGTGAAATCTTGGAAATGGATGTAAAAACACATTTGGTTAGGCACTGCCTTTATTTCCTTTTAAAAATGCAGTATGTCATGTAGTGAAAGTACAAATCTGCCATGATCTGTGTACTGTTTGGTTGTGTATGGACAAAGCATTTACGTGTAGCTGTGTATGTCAGCGAATGAGATATGTATCAACTGAGCGAGCATGTAAATGAACAGATCGGATCTTACTATAAACTCTCGGTTGTGATCTTCACGTACATACGGTGCTTGTTCATTTATTTTTTTAAACAAAAAAGTGGGCTTGCATCTTCCAAAAATATGAAATATATATAATTCATTTTTTTGTGTTGCGGAAAATCAGTTTTGTTTGCAGACAACCAGTGATCTGCCCGTAAGACAATCAGAAAAATTCCCTTAAAATCTAATGCTGCAACATTTTTAATTCTCGACTAGCCGTTCAGGCTACAGGATCTCTGTGCCTTTGTGTAACGAGTAACAGGATGATGGAACAACCCAGGGATGTTCAGTTTGGTAAGAAAATGCAATGCAGCTGTCGTTGGATATAAAGTGACTTCAATTAATTCGCCATGTCTGTATCAGTGGTTCTCAAATTGTCATCTGGGGACCCCACAAAGCTGGTCTATAGTCACTCTAGCTGACAATCCTTTTTTTTTTTTTTTTTTTTTTTTAAATACTTCTGTCCTGACACCTCTTGGTACTTTACCTGAACCTTTAAACCTTGTATTTTTCAATACCAGCATACACAAGAGCGTGGTCAGAAATTCGGGAGCTAAGAATTGGCCATTGGGAAACTGTGACCTCTAGTGGTGAGCAGATAATGTGCAATGCCTCGTCTTCTCTTCCATTTAATGACTGTTCGTTGCTGTGGTGAAATGCTTGTGTGCCATATAGGATGATATGCTGACATTCTCAATGTTCCTAGAATTTCAGAAGTCAAAACAGACAAAGATAACTTGAAGAAAAAGAGTAATAAGCTGTCTAATTGTGCGAGTGAGAGACGACAATGCAGTCAGCAATCCAGTAAGGTTGAGGAGCTGTTTCTGTAATACACTACACTTTAACAAGTAATGGGTATGGGAATTACTGCCTGCTTTACCTGACTCAGAATCCTTGCTTACAAAGTATCTTTATTCCTGTTGGAGAACCACTGGATTAAGCAATCTGCTTAACAAGGACCGGTCATCAATGAAGACATGTTTTAAAAAGCATCGAACCTGCCTTGAGAATTAAACACCGAAAGTGATTACAGCACAAGATAGAAGAAGGGACTAGAGCTTGTTATGATTTGCTGCTTGACATTGCTGGGAACTCCACGTGGAGTTTCTGTTGGATGACATAACTCCTGCTAGAATGACTTCACTTCCATGTTCCTCCAGTGAGGGCCACATAGAAAGCTGCTAGCACATTGTCTCAGGACTCAGTAATGTGCTGGTGGTTCGTCAGGTTGTAGCTCTCACTACCAGACTATAAATCACAGCATGAACTTCATGCACTCAGCATGCTGGTATGCACTGAACTGTAGCTGTCAGTCTCACGAGATGATGATGTTACTGGTCAGAGCTGCCAATAACTCCCCAACCTAGGATCTACTATAATGAAATACATTAGCTGTGAAGTCTTGGGCCCAAAATGCAATTTGAACAGTTTTTTTGTGGAAGAAAATTTTAACTAGTTAAGTATATTCCTTAAGTATATGGACAACTACAAAGCGGTATGTAATTCAATATATTAACGTAACATTATTCAGCAGGTTTCATTCAACTTTATGAAGCAAAACTAGTTGATTCTATAGGGTGATGCAACACTTTTAGCCATAGCTGTACGGTATATAATTAGGGCTTCTAGTTTTTGGTTTTTATTTTCCATCTCTCTCCCTCCCTTTAAACCTTAATTAATGGTTGTTAAGCCTTAACTGAATACCAGATTGTTTAAATTAGTGATGCACTACTAGAAACTAACGCAGTGGAAATTAATAAGATGAATTCGGCGATCTGAGTCGGAACGAAATGCAGGAAATAGAATCAGGTGAGATCAATGCACGTCGTTTGTTAACTCAATCAAGACATGAGGGTAAAAAGAAACAACTTCCTTTGGTAATTAGCGTTTGATTAAGAAAGTGAATCGGCTCAAAATATGTTTAAAGGGACGTCACGTGATCAAAAATAAAACCTCAAAACTAGAAGCCCTAATTATAATATAGTGCCTAGCTAAATGAAACCTGATGCGATGTTAACATGGGATGAATAAACTGTAACTCTTTGTAATCTGCCAGGACAGGAAATCTGAAAACACTGCAGTTACGTGTATTAATTGCAGCTGTAATGTGGGTTTTATTGGTGTAAATAGCTGTAATGTGGTGTATGTTTAATGTTGTAAAGTGGTAAATGTCTTTGGAAACACAAACCAGTGGAATACCCTTTGTTGATTGGTTGTTAAGTAAGCAAGTATGGTTATTTATTTATATAGCGCCTTTCATACAACAGTATATCAAAGCGCTTTAAAAAGTCAATAAAAACAAAGAATTACAATAAAATGAATTAAAACAATACAAAAACAGGAATATGAACAAGTTGTAGTAAAATAAATCAAAACCCCAAAAAATAAAAAACATCAATATTAGTAGAGAAATAAAAAGAGATGAACACTTAACATTGTCTATAAAATGCTAGTCTAAAAAAAGTGAGTTTTTAATCTTGGTTTTAAAAATATGAAGTGACTCTGCATCTCTAATATCAGATGGTAGTTTATAAGCTGGGAGCATTGTAACTGAAAGCTCTTTCTCATTTACTTTTTGTCTTAATCTATGGGAGGGACAGAAGACCAGAATCAGCCGACCTTAAAGCACGTCTAGATACATACAGGGACAACAGCTCTTTAGATAATCAGGTGCCGGGCCGTGATGTGTTTTATAAGTCAAAAGTAGGATCTTATAATGAGTATATCTTGCAGGAAGCCAGCGTAGAGAAGCCAGCACAGGAGTTATGTGGTCACAAAAGCATGAATTAGCGTCTCAGAATCAGACAATGAAAGACAAGACCTAATCTTAGCAGTATTTCATAGATGATAAAAAGATACTTTGGTGACCATTACGGATATGAGCCTCAAAACATAAATCAGAATCAAATATGAATCCCACATTTCTGGCCTCTGATTTTAGGTTTGAATTTAAATTACTCAACTCTGTTATTAGAGAATTGGCAAATTACAGTTGTTGCTGGAATTTGCAAAATGCAAACTTCTGTCTTATCTGATTTTAATTGTAGAAAATGGAGACATCCAGATTTTTACATCATTCAGACACTGAATTAAATCAGAGACCGCAGAGGTGTCCCCAGGTTTCACAGAAATATAAAGCTGTGTATCATCATCATAGCTGTGAAAATGTACACTATGTTTACGCTACAGGTAATTGTAAATAACCCTGATGCTGAATCTCCCAAGGAAACAAAATTCCGTCTATTAGTACGATATAATTTAAAGCAGTTTAGTACAGTTCCAGACAACCCTACCCAGTTTTTAAGGCAACTTTATTGTTCTAAAGAAACATATTAAGTTGATTGGCTTCTGCCTTCTCCATGATCTTCGCTATAAAAGGTAATTTGGAGATCAGTCTAAAATTGCACGAAACTGTAGATCTAAATGAGATTTTTTGGAGTAATAGCTTAACCACGGGAGTTTTAAAAGCAGTTGGGATTGTTCCAGTTGACAAAGATCTGTTAATAATTTGCAATCCAGTGGGAAACAAGAGCTCAGGTTGTTTTGATTGGAAACTTGCTTAAAGATGTAGATTTGAAGTGACCGTTACTTATCACCTGCATCAACATGAGCCAGGAAATGTACAGAACCTTCTGGCCAGTTTATTCAAACTGGCCATTTTAATTAAAATGGCATTTCACATTAGTTTTTGTTCATAATATTCCTCAGGTTAAAGATTTAGGTTAAAGCATTTGGAAATTATGTTCCTAACCAAAACAGGATAAAAGCATTTTCTCAAATTTAATTTACAAGCAATTCTCGAATGCTCATCCCCTACTGGTGGTGGCTGGGCATGCATCTGAACATATGTCTGTATGTCAACCGGATGCATGCAGATCTGATTGCAGGTAGTGCATGTGACACAGTGGGGAGTGTTAGGGTTCTGTGAACCGGACGCATGCAGATCTGATTGCATGTAGTGCATGTGACACAGTGGGGAGTGTTAGGGTTAGGGTTAGGGTTCTGTGAACCGGACGCATGCAGATCTGATTGCATGTCGTGCATGTGACACAGTGGGGAGTGTTAGGGTTAGGGGTTAGAGGTTAGGGTTCTGTGAACCGGACGCATGCAGATCTGATTGCATGTCATGCATGTGACACAGTGGGGAGTGTTAGGGTTAGGGGTTAGAGGTTAGGGTTCTGTGAACCGGACACATGCAGATCTGATTGCATGTAGTGCATGTGACACAGTGGGGAGTGTTAGGGTTCTGTGAACTGGACGCATGCAGATCTGATTGCATGTAGTGCATGTGACACAGTGGGGAGTGTTAGGGTTAGGGTTCTGTGAACCGGACGCATGCAGATCTGATTGCATGTCGTGCATGTGACACAGTGGGGAGTGTTAGGGTTAGTGGTTAGAGGTTAGGGTTCTGTGTCAATCGGACACATGCAGATCTGATTGAATGTAGTGCATGTGACACAGTGGGGAGTGTAAGGGTTAGGGGTTAGAGGTTAGGGTTCTGTGTCAACTGGACACATGCAGATCTGATTGCATGTCGTGCATGTGACACAGTGGGGAGTGTTAGGGTTAGGGTTAGGGGTTAGAGGTTAGGGTTCTGTGTCAACTGGACACATGCAGATCTGATTGCATGTCGTGCATGTGACACAGTGGGGAGTGTTAGGGTTAGGGTTAGGGGTTAGAGGTTAGGGTTCTGTGAACCGGACGCATGCAGATCTGATTGCATGTCGTGCATGTGACACAGTGGGGAGTGTTAGGGTTAGGGGTTAGAGGTTAGGGTTCGGTGTCAATCGGACGCATGCAGATCTGATTGCAGGTAGTGTATGTGACTCGGTAGGGAAGGTAACACATAGGTATCTGATCTCTGATTTAGTGTACTTATGAACACCCTCCCAATGTGTTTGTAATGCTGATATTCTCCTGTACATTACAAACTCACACATTCACAAAGCTACAACTCATAAGTTACATCTGCATGAAACTGTTCAAGACTGCTGTTAAATAAGCCAATAACGTCTTTGCTTTGCTTTGTAAGGGGCTGACAATATCAAGAAGTACTGGAGTCGATATTACCAAGGCTCCCAAGGGGTGATATTCGTACTGGACAGTGCTTCTTCAGAAGAGGAGCTAGAAATCGCAAGAAACGAGCTTCACTCAGCCCTGCAGCACCCCCAGCTCTGCATACTGCCTTTCTTAATACTGGCCAACCATCAAGACAAGCCAGCTGCCCGCTCTCTACAAGAGGTAAGCTTCCAAACCCAACATGTGCTTGTTCTCCGAGGGGAAGAGGCTGCATTTCTACAGTGTGAAGAAAGCCAGTTAAAATGCCCTGCTCCGCTTCCACAGGTCGAGGTTTTGCTGAAGGAAGTTTAAAGGGTTATTCACAGGGCATCAAGGAGATGTTTTGTATCCACTGCCTGCGTCACAGTATATCCTGTATTTCATAACACGGCCTCTGCAGAGGGATAAGAATAATAAACAACAACAAATCATTTAATCAATGAAATGTTTCCACTCCGTGAAGCAACCCTGTAAATGAGTGAATCATCAAGGAAAAAGAAAGTGAGTACGCTTCGGCTAAAAGGGAACAATAATGCACTCTGGTAGCCCTGTAAGCATCAAACTCTTCTCTTTTCTCTTTTCTCTCTTCTCTTCATCAAGTTAAGAGTGGGGAAAAAGGTTAATAGTTTCTGTTAAAACAAAACACTGATTGTAAATCCCATATGAGAAATCAACCATTCATTTCCTCTCGCCCAAACTGCACAAGATGACACCTCTTGTACATACAATGAGACCCCCTCCACACGACGTATTCACTTATACAATAAGAGACCCCCTCCACACGACGCATTCACTTATACACTGTGTGGTCCAGAGGTTAAAGAAAGGGGCTTGTAACCAGGAGGTCCCCGGTTCAAATCCCACCTCAGCCACTGACTCATTGTGTGACCCTGAGCAAGTCATTTAACCTCCTTGTGCTCCGTCTTTCGGGTGAGACGTAGTTGTAAGTGACTCTGCAGCTGCTGCATAGTTCACACACCCTAGTCTCTGTAAGTCTCCTTAGATAAAGGCGTCTGCTAAATAAACAAATAATTATAATACAATAAGAGACCCCCTCCACACAACGTATTCATTTATACAATAAGAGACCCCCTCCACACAACGTATTCACTTATACAATAAGAGAACCCCTCCACACGATGTATTCACGTACAATAATAGATCAATTGAGAGGCCCCTGAATGGCACTGCAATGGTTAACACAGATCAATTGAGAGGGTAGATGTCTTGTTTTCTCTCCAGGACACTAATAGAAATTGGGATGCAACCGGTGCACATGTATATGTGAGGTTAGGATTGGTTGCCATCTAAGATATATATTTTCATTTAAAAATGTTGCAATAGTTTGAACTTGGCCAGAACATGTATGCATGCAAATCCCAACTGTAGGGGGGCGTTAGAGCGCCTGCTGGCTTTATGTTCTGCTGGCCCTGATTTGGGTGACCCCGCGTCAGTCACTCCTTGTTTATCAGTTGGCAGGACTAGTTCAGAATGTGTTCAAACATTCTGAAGAAGTTACTGTATCTGTTTGTGGGTCCCGGAAGTAGTAGGTGGATGTTTTGTTGCAATACGTTGGTGTAGTTTGTAAATGTTTACACTGCACGGGTGCGTCCTCTTCTGAGGATTTGTGTGATTGAGAGGATCATATTGGTGGTGGTGGTGTTATTTATTATTGCTGAACTGTAAACTGTCTAGTTCTACGTAGGCATGTACATGTAAAGGTCAGTTCAGGCAATCCCAGCGTATTACTGCTCTAAATCTATCCATTAAGCTTGGCTATTTAAAGTAGTTTTGTTGTAATTCAGCCACACGTGAATGATGTTAGTGAAAGTGGATTGACTGATTTAGCTGTTTTTAAACACTCATCGTATAATTTGTGCTTGCTATCAACATTTTAGATTGCTGTACTGTACTGTAGTGTTTTTTTTGTTTTTTTTTTTAAAGCTGCAGTATCGTATACTTTATGGATGTACATTTAAAAAGATGTATCCTCTACTGACACCCTGTGCATTGGAATTTAAGAGTGCTGTTCCTCCTTCTGTTTAGGTGGGAATCAGAAGTCCCGCTGAAACAGCCTGAGAAGCTTCCAACCTCATTTGCCCCCAGTAGTACCGCCACTCTGAACAGCACAGGCAGAGAGGATGCTGGGAGGGCTGTGACAGCCAGGGAGATCGTTCCGGGGTCTATTTCACCTGCTTTAAAATCAGCTTGAGCTGTGAGAGTTTCAGAGGAGCTGGACACTGTTTATACAGCAGAGGCTTCCGAGACACGGCTTTCCTGTACTGCACAGCTATTGTCATCACGATGGATTCGATAAGCTAAGACTGCATGGTCTTTACATAGAGACTTCTAGCAGTGCACAAGACTAGAAGAGTATCCACCATAATGAGGTTTTATTAATGGTCTCAGCGCTGCCCTATCAGCGCTACAATTCATACGACTGGTATTTCCACCTGGGTTCATTATTGACCCCTTTATTGGTGGAATGTTGTATAACTTCTACATTTGCATTAGATATGTGGTGTTGTTAAGCATGTCTGTACTAGATATTTACCAAATAATATTGATCTATAGCTTGTGTCACTTGTCATTCCAGATAATTAAGCTTAATGGAAATCTGACTCTCACAGTGTTCTGAGGGGTATTTGATAGATATTTGCAAATGTCCTTCAGAAATCAGGTAAAAAGGGCTAGATTTGGGGACAAAAAATATTACCAGCTCGATAAATCAGTGGATTTGAAAAATATACAAAGTATTGTTCACAAGGTACAAAGAAGTTGTTTTCACATTTGATGGCAATGTATGGTTAGGGTTAGGGTTCAGTACTTCAGATAAGAGGAAGAGAGAGACTCGAACCCTTCAGTATTCTTAATGGAAATGGTATGACTCAGCAGTGGAAGTGATAGATATCAACGAACACTCACACTGCATGGGCTCATTCTGTTCCAGATACTGGCCTGCCTTCCCCAGAGTATCCAGCAGCAATGTGTTTATGTGTTCTGTCACGCCAACTTCAGTTAATGGCACAAATCTCTACATGCTGTAAAAGACCACAAGAGAAAGCCATAAATAATGCAGACAAAAAACAATAAGCTGCTCTACTATATATGACATTAAGCAGCGTCAGTCTAAGAGGTGCACTCCTTGCTACCTGTACACAGTGTAACAGTGTCAGTCTTAAGAGCTGCACTCCTTGCTACTTGTACACAGTGTAACAGTGTCAATCTAACAGCTGCACTCCTTGCTACCTGTACACAGTGTAACAGCGTCAGTCTAAGAGCTGCACTCCTTGCTACCTGTACACAGTGTAACAGTGTCAATCTAAGAGCTGCACTCCTTGCTACCTGTACACAGTGTAACAGTGTCAATCTAAGAGCTGCACTCCTTGCTACCTGTACACAGTGTAACAGTGTCAATCTAAGAGCTGCACTCCTTGCTACCTGTACACAGTGTAACAGTGTCAATCTAACAGCTGCACTCCTTGCTACCTGTACACAGTGTAACAGCGTCAATCTAACAGCTGCACTCCTTGCTACCTGTACACAGTGTAACAGTGTCAGTCTAAGAGCTGCACTCCTTGCTACCTGTACACAGTGTAACAGCGTCAATCTAACAGCTGCACTCCTTGCTACCTGTACACAGTGTAGTTTAGTGGATTTTCTGTTTATCAATTCTGAATAACTATTTCTGTAAGATACTCATTTTCATAGCATGGCATGTGATGATCTTTAATATTGAACTGTTACCATTAGTTTGGGTGTTTGGTGTTTTTAGACATCCAGTCAGGACTCTAATGTAAGAACAAACAGCTTGCTCTAAGACACTGTGTAGATGTCTCACCAGCATGCAGGATTTGTTTAGACCTCCCAGCATTCCCACTTGTGATTTTCAAAGTATTTACATATCTGAAACGAGCAGTTAACAGTTAAGCTTTTGTTGCTTGGTGGATTTCAATTCCACAAAGTTCTTAACAAATTGCTTTCGCATCTACAACTGCAACAAAGGAGACACAAGGATGTTTCTGTGTCCTGTCCTGTTGCTGTTTTAGGTACATTGGATTATTCCTTAATCACGGAACCTTTCATTTTATAATAAAAAGCACAATAACAGTGTAGGGCTCATTCTGGTGGATCAGTGCATAACCAGAACCATTGGAAACAAGAGGCCCACAGTACAGTACCTCCATGTGAGCATGCCATGCCGCTCTGAATACAAAGGGAATGCCTCTCAGTTTCATTAATGTGAGAGTGCCATGCCGTTCTGAATACAAAGGGAATGACTCTCAGTTTCATTAATGTGAGAGTGCCATGCCGCTCTGAATACAAAGGGAATGACTCTCAGTTTCATTAATGTGAGAGTGCCGTGCGGCTCTGAATACAAAGGGAATGACTCTCAGTTTCATTAATGTGAGAGTTCCGTTCCGCTCTGAATACAAAGGGAATGACTCTCAGTTTCATTAATGTGAGAGTGCCATGCCGCTCTGAATACAAAGGGAATGACTCTCAGTTTCATTAATGTGAGAGTGCCGTGCCGCTCTGAATACAAAGGGAATGACTCTCAGTTTCATTAATGTGAGAGTACCGTTCCGCTCTGAATACAAAGGGAATGACTCTCAGTTTCATTAATGTGAGAGTGCCATGCCGTTCTGAATACAAAGGGAATGACTCTCAGTTTCATTAAGTGAGAGTGCCATGCCGCTCTGAATACAAAGGGAATGACTCTCAGTTTCATTAATGTGAGAGTGCCATGCTGCTCTGAATACAAAGGGAATGACTCTCAGTTTCATTAATGTGAGAGTACCGTTCCGCTCTGAATACAAAGGGAATGACTCAGTTTCATTAATGTGAGAGTGCCATGCCGTTCTGAATACAAAGGGAATGACTCTCAGTTTCATTAATGTGAGAGTGCCATGCCGCTCTGAATACAAAGGGAATGACTCTCAGTTTCATTAATGTGAGAGTGCCGTGCGGCTCTGAATACAAAGGGAATGACTCTCAGTTTCATTAAGTGAGAGTGCCATGCCGCTCTGAATACAAAGGGAATGACTCTCAGTTTCATTAATGTGAGAGTGCCATGCTGCTCTGAATACAAAGGGAATGACTCTCAGTTTCATTAATGTGAGAGTACCGTTCCGCTCTGAATACAAAGGGAATGACTCTCAGTTTCATTAATGTGAGAGTGCCATGCCGTTCTGAATACAAAGGAAATGACTCTCAGTTTCATTAATGCGAGAGTGCCATGCCGCTCTGAATACAAAGGGAATGACTCTCAGTTTCATTAATGTGAGAGTGCCGTGCGGCTCTGAATACAAAGGGAATGACTCTCAGTTTCATTAATGTGAGAGTTCCGTTCCGCTCTGAATACAAAGGGAATGACTCTCAGTTTCATTAATGTGAGAGTGCCGTGCGGCTCTGAATACAAAGGGAATGACTCTCAGTTTCATTAATGTGACATGCATGTATCTGTATCTGTAGTGTGGTTGTGGTCTCTGTGGTTGAGGATGTATCTGTAGCGTGGTTGTGCTCTCTGTGGTTGAGGATGTATCTGTAGCGTGGTTGTGCTCTCTGTGGTTGAGGATGTATCTGTAGCGTGGTTGTGCTCTCTGTGGTTGAGGATGTATATGTAGGGAACAGTGCTTCTCCAATGCGGATAAGCTACATTACATCATAGTTGGCCCTGAGCCTTGTGGTTTACCCTTGGCATTGAACTGGTGGCCTTCGAATGGTCTTCATTTAAAGTATTCCCTTGTGTGTAGCAAAAAATATATTGTTGTTAAAGAAAAGGTTCCTTTAATACAATTTGTTTTCCATTTGTCACACCACCTCTTCTGTGAATTTCTTCATCAAGGGTGGTAGATTAAAAAAAACTGGAAAAGTCAGTACAATGTTTTAAGACTTCTTTGAATTGAACATTGGGAACGTTTGTTTTAAGGTCATTTATTCTGCGTAAGATTTACTCCAGTGCAATATGAAACTCCACAGAAGCTGTGTGTTTTTGATGGGATGGGTGTTCAGCTCCAGCCTGTGGGTTGAGCCCATACTGCAGTGTACACCAAGTGGTGCTTCACCTGATCAATCCTGCAGTGTACACTGCCTTCCCCTGATCAATCCTGCAGTGTACAAGTCTGGCTTCCCCTAATCAATCCTGCAGTGTACAAGCCTGCCTTCCCCTGATCAATCCTGCAGTGTACAAGTCTGGCTTCCCCTGATCAATCCTGCAGTGTACAAGCCTGCCTTCCCCTGATCAATCCTGCAGTGTACAAGCCTGCCTTCCCCTGATCAATCCTGCAGTGTACAAGCCTGGCTTCCCCTGATCAATCCTGCAGTGTACACTGCCTTGCCCTGATCAATCCTGCAGTGTACAATCCTGCCTTGCCCTGATCAATCCTGCAGTGTACAAGCCTGCCTTCCCCTGATCAATACTGCAGTGTACAAGCCTGCCTTCCCCTGATCAATACTGCAGTGTACAAGCCTGGCTTCCCCTGATCAATCCTGCAGTGTACACTGCCTTCCCCTGATCAATACTGCAGTGTACAAGCCTGCCTTCCCCTGATCAATCCTGCAGTGTACAAGTCTGGCACAGTCAGTGGAACATTCCATTAGTTATGCTGAATAAACAAGAGGGCTCCTAATTGTATTCTCCTGCCTAATGTCCTAATGTACATGTAAATTGTGTTCTCTTTAAAAGTACATCCAGTATGTGTAAGAGATTATTGTTTTTGACAGCACTGGTTATGAAACCAACCACAACACGCTGTCATAAGCTACAGAATTCTGATTTCCTGTCAGAATCTCCTTGTGTTTTCTCTTAGGTTATGTTAACAATGTGGTGTTCTGTGTGATTGTAAAATGATATAACAAAGCTTTTATAGAACAAAGTTAAAGTGCCATTTTAACAGTGACATGGTGGAAGTCAAAAGGTTAAGTAAATAACTGCACAGACCTGTGTGCTGCAGGAGTGAAAGAGACAACATATCAGTTACTGTAACCCACCAGCTCCCTGCTTCATCTCGTGACTTCAGATACAGGCTCGTCGAACTAGAGGAGCGTCTGGGATGGGTTCAAGGTGGATATAACCACAGCAGAAGCTAAAACAGCACTTTTTTATTTGTGTTTTAATAGATGATTGTAGCATGCAAGTTAGTTATATAAACAAGCAGCTCAACCCCAAATCACTTGGAATGCTTCTCCATGGTGTGGAACAGCTAATCCACTGTGACTGAAGACTGCTGCTTCAAACAGAACCAATAGCATATCATGGTTGACTGAAACGTTTCATCTTTAGTTGACAAATGTAAACAGGGTAACAGAATGGGTTCAAAGGTCATGTTGAATCGACACTGAGTGATAGGGATGTATTGGGAAAATAAAAAAAACAAACAAACAAAACCTAAAGCTCAGATCAATTCAGACTATCAGAGGGGGCAGCTTTCCCCAGTTTCCAAAGTAAGAGCAGCTCCCTGTTCTGCATATCAAACAAGAGTTAATTACAACAGTTTGGTAAACAATTGTTGCAGATGGACAGGAAATCATCTTCCCGCTTTTAAAACAGCTGTGGCTGTGCCTGCCATCTCTCCTTCTTCACTGCTCCAGTTTCAACTTATACCACAATAAAACTACATTGCTTATGTGTCCACTTGCTCTTTCACTGTTGAGTTCACTGTCTGAGACAATCTCCGGGGCATGTACCAAATGATAGAGAAGAAAGTGATCTCGGTAGCAGTGCTGAACAGGGCAAGTTCAGACAACAGCACATTAAGGAGCTGCAGAGGACTGCGCAGTAATCAGACTCAGAGCTGCAGAGGACTGCGCAGTAATCAGACTCGGAGCTGAGGACTGCGCAGTAATCGGACTCGGAGCTGAGGAGCTGCAGAGGACTGCGCAGTAATCAGACTCGGAGCTGAGGAGCTGCAGAGGGCTGCGCGATGCTTGTATTTCCTGAAGGAACTGGCTCATTGCAGTTGCTGTGCTTCATATTCTTCCTGGTTCTTTGTACTGTTGTTTTCTGGGTTTTCTTTTGATCATTGATCTGGGTGACCTGACTCTCTGGGATTTACTTCATTGACATGGACGGGTTTTTGAAGTCATGCCTTTGGGAATTGCTGGCAGTTCCATTTGACTAACCTGGGATCGAATGTAATGAGCTGTAATGCATGAGTCCGGGGCTCCAGTGAGAGAGGATGGCTAGACTGTTGAGGAGAGGGATGGAGGCTCCAGGAGATGATCAGACAGTGTGGAAAGGACTTGTTTGTCCACATTAGCGTCCCTGATTTACTTCGAAACAGGTTAGAGGCCATAGGCTGGAGTCCGCCAGTACATTCCCATGCATTTTCAAAGCAGATTGGAAACTTCTTTTTATTTTAACAATTCAGAATTGTGCATACATTTCAAAATGAGGTCACCATTTCCTGTATCCAAGATAATTCTTAATTAAATGTTTAAAGTTACCCTGTTGCTGGGACTCCATGCAACAACTTCTATATATATATTCAGTATTGTACATTACATTAGATATGAAATTGTCTTTTTCCTCCCTGCATGAAAAAATAAATAATTACTAACATCTTAAATAAAATTGGAAAAAATCTGAAATATGTAAACAAATAAATTGGTGAAGGAAAATGGGTATTGAAAGTGGAAAAATGTATAGTTTATAATATAAATGCAAAATACACTAAGAAGGATGTGTTGTCTTTAAGGGACACATCAACTCTAATGAAAAAGTTCCTCTAATTTTAGAGATGTATTCCAAGAAAACCGGAATATGTTTAGTAAGCTGTGCATATGTACGAATACATAAAGTCATTTGTTCTGTCATTTATAATCACTGGTCATAAGTTGTAGGTTTTCTTTAAACTATAATGGTTTCAAATGCATTGCAACCTCCCTAAAGGACAAGACTGTAAAAGTGCTCTGCATGCAACAGCTGAAGCTCTCCTGTTTGCACAATGGTGCTGAGTGAATGTTCCTGCGGATCCAGCTGTGACTGTGTTTTCACCAGACCTAATCCCTTTCAGATACACCACTGCAGTAATAACAACAAGGCCTATGTTTACATTAACAAGCATGGTAGAATACTTTTTAAAGGGTTCCTAGAAAGCTTTTTAAAAAGACACAAGGCCCTGACTTGTCAAGGTCTTGTTTTTAAAACAAGCAACAAACATGCATTTAATAAAAACATTTAGCGATAGATGTAAAGCAGTTGAATGTATTATTTTCTCAATGTAATATATCAGTGCTGCTAGCTGCTGGGTTTGAGAACTTGCTTCACTCTTCCACACTGAGAAGGGCTTGTTTCTGGCCTCCACAGAGTTGAGTGTACAATGTCTTTGTGAATGAACAGTAGCTTCTTGCCAGTCAGCGTTGTTATACTTTTCTCATTGTTGTAGGAGTACAGTACACCACCAAGGCTTTTAAAACCCCTTTTCAGCCTTGAATTTGAATTTGATGTGATCCATCATTTGGTGAATTAAAGCTGGTTTTCTCATGAGTGCTAAAGTAGCTCTCCTGCAGTAAGAGGATAACTTAAACTCTGTTTTCTAAGTGTGAACACATGAACACTTTGACAAGGGTCAGACTTACTGCAGCCCTTTGTTCTCAATCAGAGCGGTGCACTCTGTGCTGTGAAATGGAAATCTCTCTGGTATAAAATTACAAAGACAGGTTGGTGCGTATCAGCAAGTCCACAATGCATTTGTCTTTGACTTGCCCTCTTTGCTTCTATTAAAGTCAGACACTTCAGGTGTTTAACTATAAAACATGTTGCTATTAATTAGATAAGAGTAGTACAGTATCCATGTATAAGCACACCTCCTAATAGAACACTTTGCCTAAGGGAACACCCTTGTGGTGAAACTGATTTTTCCCATTGTAAATGCTCTGGCTAAAGGAACAAGAACTTTGCTTAAATGAACACCTTCTTGGCACCAATAGCGATTCGTTCACAACAGACACAGTACTGTCTTGTAAAAAAGTGACTTGTCATCACGAGAGTGTCTTGAGAGACACCGATTGGTTTATTAACTCTTTCCAGAAATTCCATCATATCATTGAATTATAGCATGTAAACAAACAGCAAAATGGGCCGCTGTTTCTCTTGCTGCACAGAGTTGGAAAGCTAGAGCTCTTGAAAAAAACCTGAATCAGACACAATTCGTCAAGCAATTTGGTGTTTCCCGTTCTGGTGAGTTGCTTCACCATTCTGTTAAATAATGTGCATGTCTTGTATATTGCTGCTGCATTTTGTAACATGTGTAGGGGTGCTGTGTTAATTTATTTGACAGTTAATTTATTAACGTTAAGTTAACCCAATATTTTTTGCCTCTGCCATTGTGGTAGCCCGAAACACACCGGCAGCTGATTTCAGAGTATATAGTGATTTAAGCTTTTTGACCGTTGGATTGTCTGTTACTTTATTATTATAGTTTGTTAACATACAATTGCCTATTGTTTTCCTTTTACTTATTCAGTTAATTTCATGTTGATGCGTTATGACAAGTAATACATATGTATTTATTTATTTATTGATTCATATTGTGTCTGGTGGCTAACTACTTCTTGGAGAACACTTTGGCTATGAGAACACTTCACTTGCTTCCAGAGGGCTGTTCTCTTAGCCGGAGACTACTGTATTTCAAAGCATTCAGATTTTCTTTTCTTATTGTATTGATGCTCAATTCGCTTGGGGTAGAACAGATATTATTCATATTGCAAGGGCACTAGTAAAGAGTCTGTGAACTATATCATAGTCAAATGTAAATTCAGTTCTAGTATTCTTTAGATGCAAACAATTGCACTTTTTTTTGTTTTTTTGGACATCAACCTTGTGTGGAATACAAAAAAAAAACATTTGAAGAAAAAAAGACATTCTCTTCACGCATTGGTGGCGTACAAGAAAAGAAAAAAAAAAGTGTAATTTGTATGCAAACCGTGAATTAAACTTTTGGAATTTGCATAATTTTGGTAGATGTAAATGCAAATGAAGTGGCTGATTATTCCCAGTTGTTGGGCACTCATCCCGGTGTATTTCTTTTTAAAAGGAGGCTGGTTTTAAATGTTGGGGTGTTGAATGGTGTGTGCTACACAGATAAAACGATTGGTTTTCTTTTGATGCTCATGCAACCTCACCCTATCTAATAGGGATACGTCTGGACTGCTTGTCACGAGAACTGTGTTTGATCTATTCTCTGAGACAGGAAAATGCAACTGGCCTGCTTTTAGAGGCCTCAAATCAACCAGCTTAGCTGCTAACAAACAATAAAACATGAAATTCATATTCACCCTACCAATACACCATGAAATTCATATTCACCCCACCAATACACCATGAAATTCATATTCACCCCACCAATACACCATGAAATTCATATTCACCCCACCAATACACCATGAAATTCATATTCACCCCACCAGTAAAACATGAAATTCATATTCACCCCACCAATACACCATGAAATTCATATTCACCCCACCAATACACCATGAAATTCATATTCACCCCACCAATACACCATGAAATTCATATTCACCCCACCAATACACCATGAAATTCATATTCACCCCACCAATACACCATGAAATTCATATTCACCCCAACAATACACCATGAAATTCATATTCACCCCAACAATACACCATGAAATTCATATTCACCCCACCAATACACCATGAAATTCATATTCACCCCACCAATACACCGTGAAATTCATATTCACCCCACCAATACACCGTGAAATTCATATTCACCCCACCAATACACCATGAAATTCATATTCACCCCACCAATACACCATGAAATTCATATTCACCCCAACAATAAAACATGAAATTCATATTCATCGCATCAATACACCATGAAATTCATATTCACCCCAACAATAAAACATAAAATTCATATTCACTCCACCAATAAAAAATGAAATTCATATTCATCACACCAATACAACATGACCCTAAAACTGTACTGTTGGGAGTAACACACACCCTTTTACAAATGTTGTGTTATGTATTGGCAGAGCTGTACAGTATATACAAGGGGGTGTACAGTCCACTCACTCACACTGTAGTATTCTATATATAGTATACTAGGATGCTTTTGATTTACATATAGCATGCTGTCTCTGAAGTTTATACAAAAGGTGTGTGTTATACACTGGGCAGGTTACCAACATCCTTGCCAACTTCATTCTAACAAATTCCAGTTTTACTGTTACTGAGTGAATGCCAGCACAGCTTAGAGGGAACTTGGGTTGAAATCAGTCACTCCCATCCTTTAAAAGACTGCCCTGCCAATAATCACTGCCATCCTGAAAGTCTGCCCTGCCAATAATCACTCCCATCCTGAAAGACTGCTCTGTCAATAGACTGCCCTGTCAATAATCACTGCCATCCTGAAAGACTGCCCTGCCAATAATCACTCCCATCCTGAAAGTCTGCCCTGCCAATAATCACTCCCATCCTGAAAGACTGCTCTGTCAATAGACTGCCCTGTCAATAATCACTCCCATCCTGAAAGACTGCCCTGCCAATAATCACTCCCATCCTGAAAGAGTGCCCTGCCAATAATCACTCCCATCCTGAAAGACTGCTCTGTCAATAGACTGCCCTGTCAATAATCACTGCCATCCTGAAAGACTGCCCTGCCAATAATCACTCCCATCCTGAAAGTCTGCCCTGCCAATAATCACTCCCATCCTGAAAGACTGCTCTGTCAATAGACTGCCCTGTCAATAATCACTCCCATCCTGAAAGACTGCTCTGTCAATAGTCATAACTTTAAGCAAACCTACAATTTCACATTGTAAGTAGAAATATCAGTGTTAATGTCAAGCATTGTACATTCTTGGACATCCCATTGCATTCCCAGACCTAATGTGAAAGGTCAACCACTGTACATTGTCGGACATCCCGTTGCATTCCCATACCTAATGTGAAAGGTCAACCACTGTACATTCTCGGACATCCCATTGCATTCCCAGACCTAATGTAGGGGGTTATTTTCATAGTGCAGTTTTCATTGTGTAAGTGAGACTTGCCATATGTGAAAGAATCCGTTACCCAGTTATGTATCTTTTTTCAAACACAATAATATTACTTTTAAGTATGTCCTTTTATTGCCATAATACTGTTGTACTGTCATGTAAAAAGTAAGTCTCCACCCACCTAATTAGTATTTATTTTGGGTGTAGAAAGCACTTGATAAGATAAACGTGCCACACATGGATTGTGGTGCTGGTATTGTAAATAAACCTGGAGTCCTGTGGAGCATTGGCAGCTCACCCGGGTACTGCTGGGTGTGAGGCACTAGAATGAGCTCAGATCATGACGTAGACCCCGGGTTCTGCTGGGTGTGAGACGCTAGAATGAGCTCAGATCATGACGTAGACCCCGGGTTCTGTTGGGTGTGAGACGCTAGAATGAGCTCAGATCATGACGTAGACCCGGGTTCTGCTGGGTGTGAGACGCTAGAATGATCTCAGATCATGACGTAGTCCCGGGTTCTGCTGGGTGTAAGACGCTGGAATGAGTTCAGATCATGACATAGACCCCGGGTTCTGCTGGGTGTGAGACGCTAGAATGAGCTCAGATCATGACGTAGACCCCGGGTTCTGCTGGGTGTGAGACGCTAGAATGATCTCAGATCATGACGTAGTCCCGGGTTCTGCTGGGTGTGAGACGCTAGAATGAGCTTGGATCATGACGTAGATCCCGGTTTCTGCTGGGTGTGAGACGCTAGAATGAGCTCAGATCATTACGTAGACCCCGGGTTCTGCTGGGTGTGAGATGCTAGAATGAGCTCAGATCATGACGTAGACCCCGGGTTCTGCTGGGTGTGAGATGCTAGAATGAGCTTGGATCATGACGTAGACCCCGGGTTCTGCTGGGTGTGAGACGCTAGAATGATCTCAGATCATGACGTAGTCCCGGGTTCTGCTGGGTGTAAGACGCTAGAATGAGTTCAGATCATGACATAGACCCCGGGTTCTGCTGGGTGTGAGACGCTAGAATGAGCTCAGATCATGACGTAGACCCCGGGTTCTGCTGGGTGTGAGACGCTAGAATGATCTCAGATCATGACGTAGTCCCGGGTTCTGCTGGGTGTGAGACGCTAGAATGAGCTTGGATCATGACGTAGATCCCGGGTTCTGCTGGGTGTGAGATGCTAGAATGATCTCAGATCATGACGTAGATCCCGGGTTCTGCTGGGTGTGAGGCGCTAGAATGAGCTCAGATCATGACGTAGACCCCGGGTTCTGCTGGGTGTGAGACGCTAGAATGAGCTCAGATCATGACGTAGACCCCGGGTTCTGCTGGGTGTGAGATGCTAGAATGAGCTCAGATCAGGACGTAGACCCTGGGTTCTGCTGGGTGTGAGACGCTAGAATGAGCTCAGATCATGACGTAGACCCCGGGTTCTGCTGGGTGTGAGATGCTAGAATGAGCTCAGATCATGACGTAGTCCCGAGTTCTGCTGGGTGTGAGACATGCTAGAATGAGCTCAGATCAGGACGTAGACCCCGGGTTCTGCTGGGTGTGAGACGCTAGAATGAGCTCAGATCATGACGTAGACCCCGGGTTCTGCTGGGTGTGAGATGCTAGAATGAGCTCAGATCATGACGTAGTCCCGGGTTCTGCTGGGTGTGAGACATGCTAGAATGAGCTCAGATCAGGACGTAGACCCCGGGTTCTGCTGGGTGTGAGACGCTAGAATGAGCTCAGATCATGACGTAGTCCCGGGTTCTGCTGGGTGTGAGACATGCTAGAATGAGTCTCACTGGTATCAACACTTAGGGGTTACATGTGCATTATTTAGGTAGCATGGATAGCTTATCGAATTTCGGTAAAATTACATACCTTCATACTTTAGGAATCACCAAGTCTCAAAATACATACTCAACACACATATGAAACAGGAGCTCAACTGCAGGTCTAATGATAGACACACACATGATGGCACAGCTATTGACTGTTTATTAACATGGAACTAAACTTCAGCAAATGGTGAATTGCATAATAATGAAATACTTATGTATGACCCTCAATATGAAGTGTTACCCAGAGGTCTAATTGTAGAGTATAGTGTGCTTGCAATACAAGCTGTGAAATTAAAAGGTGTTATTCCAGGACATCCCTGTTTAAACTGTCGCAGCAAGGTTAGATTAACTCTGAAAGGTCTCATACGTCCGTGTTGACCAGGACAGTCAAGCAATGTGCATTGCAGGGGCACTGGTACCATTTTAACAGCTTATTCTTTGTCAAACATGAGACACTTTCAGTAGGTGTTTATAGGACTGTGAGCGAATTCATTGAGAAAGTCCTGTCTCTGAATTGTTGTTGTGTAATGGCTTGATTTCTACTTCAGTCTCACCTACCTTTGTCTTCATGCCAGAAGTGCTCCAGATGTGCGTAATGTATCAGACAAGGTGTTCTGCACTAACATGCCCCTCCACAAACAGCTCACTAAGTTGTTTAGTATTTTGAAAGCTCCCATTGCCCCTAGGAATTCAGCACTCAGAATTAGCTTGCACTATCATTAGCTTGCACTATATTAACTCGATTGTATACTTGGGGGAGCTTTATAGAGTTCATCTTGGAAGGAAAGCCTAAAGCACTAGCTCGGTTTGTATACTGTTCTGTTATTGTCTAGTGTCTTAATTACTTTACATTTTTAATGCTGATGTTATCAAAGACATCCATTACCACTGATATCGATGACAGAAATATACAAGGAAACTAACTGATGCATGTAAAAGCCTCTTTTGAAGGGTTGTTCTGTAGTCTCTTAATGCCTGGGAAATACAAAGTCCTAAAATACTTGTCTGAGCCGTTCCCATGAACTAAATCCGTTTTGAAATGATCTGGAACCAGCTCCATATGCCCGATGCTCAACAATATTCTAAGATTTAACTCAAGTGTGTTTCTAAATGATATTGAGGACAGCTGTTCATGCAGTCACTTCTACATCCATCTTGTGTATACACTGTACAGTATTGACAGGACCAGTGATGTTTGAGATTGGGGTGGAGGAATGAGACCAGACCCAACAGGCCAATGCCTCCCCCACACATATTGTTTGGCTGTATTGGATGTCCAAATGTTACTGTTTGTTTATTTGTTCTAACTTCTGAGCTACCATACCATATTCACAGATTGTGCATTTCATTACAACAAGTCATTGAACAGTGATACAAATGGAATTCTCAGCTACTGGGTCTGTAATACAGGAGACATGCAGACATGTAATCTACTGGAATCTTTGTTTGACAATGAGGACTTTGCAGTTTCAAGGGTCCCATGTAATCTACTGGAATCGTTGTTTGACAATGAGGACTTTGCAGTTTCAAGGGTCCCATGTAATCTACTGGAATCGTTGTTTAACAATGAGGACTTTGCAGTTTCAAGGGTCCCATACTGGCACTATACTACTTGATTGGCCAACATAGATGCTTGCTTTGTGTTCCCTGTTTTAGTGAGATGAAGACCAAGGCTCTTTGTAAAGTGTCCAAGCTTGGAATATTGTTTTGTAAGAACCCCCTGGGTCTGCACTGCTGAGGAGAGCTGGAATTCCTAGAGGATCATTTCCGTGCTGCCTTGTTCATCATTCATCTGGTTTGCTGTCATGTAACATCACTGCAAAGCAAGTGCCATGTGACGTGATAGGCAGCCTTTGAAAAGCGAATTGTTTCTGATCTTTGCTAATTGGTGTGAGTGAATCTCATAATGAAGCTTCAGAGAGACCAGCGGCTGCAGATGAAAGCAGGGGCCTTGCTCCTTGTCGAGGCTTTGCTCCGTGTCGAGGCTTTGCTGCTAATTATCAAACCCACTGACCCTGGAGCAGGAATGCTGTTCAGAACGGGCCCTGACCACTTCCTGTGTTTCATGCTGGCTTGCTGGATGGCTGACTAAATCCGGACTCCGCTATCCTTACCCTCCCCACAGGAACAGGGCTCAAATGCAGCAGTGCAACATGTTTTGATTCGTTATTAAGTTGGAAATGTATACACAAAAACTTTTACTAACTTCCTTCCTGAAAAATGTGGGACATTTAGTCCATCCAGCAGGCATGGTAAAATTTAAACTTTTTTCTTTACAAAAATCCTGTATACTGTAAAATATTCAGATTTCAATTGTGTTTATTATTATTAAAGTGTCCCTGAGACAGCTATACAATACCTCTCACTGCAAACACACTGAACAGACAGTACTAATCAAGCTGCTACACATTCATAAAGAATCCTGCTTTTATGCTTGTTAAGAACTTAGTGAGGGCAATTTAAAAACTACCATAACACTCGAGACCCGAGCAAGTCATTTCTATCACATTGTCTGAATTTCACAAGTGCAGTCACTACAAGCAGGGGTTAGAAGGGCACAGATTAAAGACAGGAAATTAAGAGGTGGATTAGATACATCGAATATGACAATATTCCTACACATCCCTGCAAAGAAATGGAGAACGCACAAGGGCCCCTCTCTCATGTTCTTTATTTTCTAGCTTGTACAGACTTGAAGGGTAGAAAGTGAAAGCACTGTGGAAGCTATTTGTGTTTATTTATTTCTGTTCAAATGATGCTTATCAATGAAACTAAAAGAAGATGTGGTTTAACATTGCTTAAACTTTTAAACTTGCACATTGTATACTTGAGGGATTGCTTTTTTATATTGTATTGCAGTGTTGTTATTTGGGGTTGAGAGAGAGAGGTGTCCTTTTATCCTAAAAAGAAAACCAGAAATATGAATTAATCCCAGGTAAAGTCTCCCTCTCCTTCCTGTATGTTATGAGTTACTTCTAGTAGCCAGTGGAAATTTAATAGACAAACACAACTCCAGCAATGTACTTTTGAGCACAAAAAAAGACTGCCAGATAATGGGGGTTAGCATGTTCTCATTCAAGTTTTTATTTCTTTTTGACAATTTATTTTCCCTGTTAGAGCATTGACTCATATTTGGAGAATTAGACCTGCTTGCATTGGCTTGAACAGTCATTTCAAGTTTATTTAGACCCATGACAACATCAAAGTCCTTTAATGTTTGGTATTTTAACATTTCACAACAAGCTTTATCTGTTGAATCACAGAGAACAGACACAATGCTAGAAGTCTCCGCGCTCCTGAGTCTTGTGAAAAGGAGACTTTTCTAGCTGGTACTAGGGCACATTATCTGCCTTTTCTAAGCATTCCCTATCTTTTGAAAATGATTCAACTCCCCTGGTGCCATGCCAAGGAAGGCCCTATTGTGTTTACATACACCTGTTACCTGTATATGGCTTAAAAAGTCTGGCCACTTCAAAATGGAACGAACTGCCAGTATGCTTTAGATACATCAGTAGTTTGTGGCTATAGCCTGTAGTGGTAGGCATGCCCAGATTAAGACATATTTTATTGTGTGCCATCATTTATCAGAGATTCCTAAGTGTGAAATAAAACAGATGGTAAAAACAAAATCAGAATTTTATATCAAAGCTTCACCCAATAGGGTGCCAGGGCTGTCCCTCATAACTGATGCATGTAAAAGCCTCTTTTGAAGGGTTGTTCTGTAGTCTCTTAATGCCTGGGAAATACAAAGTCCTAAAATACTTGTCTGAGCTGTTCCCATGAACTAAATCTGTTTTGAAATGATCTGGAACCAGCTCCATATGCCCGATGCTCAACAATATTCAAAGATTTAACTCAAGTGTGTTTCTAAATGATTTTGAGGACAGCTGTTCATGCAGTCACTTCTACATCCATCTTGTGTATACACTGTGCAGTATTGACAGGACCAGTGACGTTTGAGATTGGGGTGGAGGAATGAGACCAGACCCAACAGGCCATTGCCTCCCCCACACATATTGTTTGGCTGTATTGGATGTCCAAATGTTACTGTTTGTTTATTTGTTCTAACTTCTGAGCTACCATACCATATAACGGGGAACCCGCACCCTGGTATTAATACGAGCGACAGCCACTGCCTGCGTCTGAATGTCTTCCATGCTCAGAGCAACGCAGCTGTGAGGATTGGGGAGAGGATTCTCATTTTAATGCATGTGTTAGTTAAATGAGTTTCTCTGATTGTGTTGTTTTAAATGTGAGTGTATGCATTGTTGCTGTGTACGGCAGTTATAATAGGTGGCTGTAAGCACTGCTGATGAGCGATGGGGGCTCCCTTCCTTCCGCAGTCACAGTGACAGATACTCCCAGGGTTTGAGGCTAGTTCCAGGGCTGTTTGAACTCTTTCCAGCTCTGTGCACTATGTGCGCTATCACCTGTTTGAACTCTTTCCAGCTCTGTGCACTACGTGCTGTATCACCTGTTTGAACTCTTTCCAGCTCTGTGCACTGTCTCACCTGTTTGAACTCTTTCCAGCTCTGTGCACTGTGTGCTGTATCACCTGTTTGAACTCTTTCCAGCTCTGTGCACTGTGTGCTCTATCACCTGTTTGAACTCTTTCCAGCTCTCTGCACTGTGTGCTGTCTCACCTGTTTGAACTCTTTCCAGCTCTGTGCACTGTGTGCTGTATCACCTGTTTGAACTCTTTCCAGCTCTGTGCACTGTGTCACCTGTTTGAACTCTTTCTAGCTCTGTGTACTGTGTGCTGTATCACCTGTTTGAACTCTTTCCAGCTCTGTGCACTGTGTGCTCTATCACCTGTTTGAACTCTTTCCAGCTCTGTGCACTGTGTGCTGTATCACCTGTTTGAACTCTTTCCAGCTCTGTGCACTGTCTCACCTGTTTGAACTCTTTCCAGCTCTGTGCACTGTGTGCTGTATCACCTGTTTGAACTCTTTCCAGCTCTGTGCACTGTCTCACCTGTTTGAACTCTTTCCAGCTCTGTGCACTGTGTGCTGTATCACCTGTTTGAACTCTTTCCAGCTCTGTGCACTGTCTCACCTGTTTGAATTCTTTCCAGCTCTGTGCACTGTGTGCTGTATCACCTGTTTGAACTCTTTCCAGCTCTGTGCACTGTCTCACCTGTTTGAACTCTTTCCAGCTCTGTGCACTGTGTGCTGTATCACCTGTTTGAACTCTTTCCAGCTCTGTGCACTGTCTCACCTGTTTGAACTCTTTCCAGCTCTGTGCACTGTGTGCTGTCTCACCTGTTTGAACTCTTTCCAGCTCTGTGCACTGTGTGCTCTATCACCTGTTTGAACTCTTTCCAGCTCTCTGCACTGTGTGCTGTATCACCTGTTTGAACTCTTTCTAGCTCTGTGCACTGTGTGCTCTATCACCTGTTTAAACTCTTTCTAGCTCTGTGCACTGTGTGCTCTATCACCTGTTTGAACTCTTTCCAGCTCTGTGCACTGTGTGCTGTATCACCTGTTTGAACTCTTTCTAGCTCTGTGTACTATGTGCTCTATCACCTGTTTGAACTCTTTCCAGCTATGTGTATTGTGTGCTGTATCACCTGTTTGAACTCTTTCCTGCTCTGTGCACTGTGTGCTCTGTCACCTGTTTGAACTCTTTCCAGCTCTCTGCACTGTGTGCTGTCTCACCTGTTTGAACTCTTTCCAGCTCTGTGCACTGTGTGCTGTCTCACCTGTTTGAACTCTTTCCAGCTCTGTGCACTGTGTGCTCTATCACCTGTTTAAACTCTTTCTAGCTCTGTGTACTATGTGCTCTATCACCTGTTTGAACTCTTTCCAGCTATGTGTATTGTGTGCTGTATCACCTGTTTGAACTCTTTCCTGCTCTGTGCACTGTGTGCTCTGTCACCTGTTTGAACTCTTTCCAGCTCTCTGCACTGTGTGCTGTCTCACCTGTTTGAACTCTTTCCAGCTCTGTGCACTGTGTGCTGTCTCACCTGTTTGAACTCTTTCCAACTCTGTGCACTGTGTGCTCTATCACCTGTTTGAACTCTTTCCAGCTCTGTGCACTGTGTGCTGTATCACCTGTTTGAACTCTTTCCAGCTCTCTGCACTGTGTGCTGTCTCACCTGTTTGAACTCTTTCCAGCTCTGTGCACTGTGTGCTGTCTCACCTGTTTGAACTCTTTCCAGCTCTGTGCACTGTGTGCTCTATCACCTGTTTGAACTCTTTCCAGCTCTGTGCACTGTGTGCTGTCTCACCTGTTTGAACTCTTTCCAGCTCTGTGCACTGTGTGCTCTATCACCTGTTTGAACTCTTTCCAGCTCTGTGCACTGTGTGCTCTATCACCTGTTTGAACTCTTTCCAGCTCTGTGCACTGTGTGCTGTATCACCTGTTTGAACTCTTTCCAGCTCTGTGCACTGTCTCACCTGTTTGAACTCTTTCCAGCTCTCTGCACTGTGTGCTGTCTCACCTGTTTGAACTCTTTCCAGTTCTGTGCACTGTGTGCTCTATCACCTGTTTTAACACAATACATTTGTAATTCCTGTGCATCCTTTACACACATTTTCTACATATCACATTCAATGACATTTATTTTATATTGCTTACACATACTGCCTCGTACCAAGGCTCTTCCGAAGGACGGCAGACAGGCGGGTGTTGGTCATCGGGCGAATTTGCATGAGCCCCCTTTCTCTTTTTGGGAGAGATACCCTTAGATCCCAGCCAGGCAGAGGTGTTACAACAGGAAATAGGGGCTGTCTGTGGTGCCGGCCCAAGGTATTTCATTGTTCCCAAAAGGGACAGAGTGTTTCGGCCAGTTCCAGACCAGAGCTGTGAACAGTGTCGTGATAAAGTGACAGTTCAACATGCTTCTGGTAAAGTGACAGTTCAACATGCTGCTGGTGAAGTGACAGTTCAACATGCTGCTGGTAAAGTGACAGTTTAACATGCTCACAGTCCCTAAGATTTGCAGAAGGATGTATTGTGTTAAACTTCAATGGTTCCATCACATTTCTGCTTTGCTTTTGGAAGCTACAAGGCAACATCACAGAAACCCCAACAACAAGCATAAAGAGTTAAACGCTTGCATGTAAAGAAGAGACAGTGTGCATTTCAATCTGAAAGAGAAAAGCCATGAAGGGAAGAGTTAAATCAGCAGAGCACATCAATGCAAATTAAAGAAAATAGTTGGCAAGAATTGTGCCCCTGGTAAAATGTTGCTACATGAACAAGTAAACTGTCTGAGATTTGCAGACATTGCTTTAAGGCAGAAGGAATTACACTGTCATGCAAAGAATATGGTGCTGCTGTGATTTCCTTTTGTCACATATTTGAAGTTAATCCAGATAGAAGTTTGTATGCTAGGTGAGAGGTAGAAAGAAAACAAAATTATCTGCATTGTTAAAAAAAAAAGAAAAAAAGTAAATGCAAATTGTGTGAGACGAGCAGCTTCGTGTCAGAGAGGAAGCTGTCTGTGCAAAGCACGGAAACAATACAAAGTGTCCTGAGACAGGAACAGCACCCCGGGCTCCACCTTACATTCTGCTGGAGTCTCAATCTCCCACCTATTAAATATAGGATCCTCTTCATGAAAAAAATGCGTGGATGTGCTACGGGTTTAGTGGGTTCCAATGCTATTATGTACATGTCTCCCATGTAGCCTGCTATCTCAGCTCTGCCTCACTGTAGATCCCATTCCAATGCTATTATGTACATGTCTCCCATGTAGCCTGCTATCTCAGCCCTGCCTCACTGTAGATCCCATTCCAATGCTATTATTTGTTATTGTGGTGGGACTATGCTTCCCTGGACTTGTGTTTGAGACGCAAATTCCCTTAAAGATTGTGAAGGACCTCATTGTTAATACATACAGCATTAACTGATGACATTGTAAAATTCTGTAGCTTGAGGTAGTCTTCCTGTTGTGGACAAAGGTCAACAGATACAGACATTACAAGCATGCCTTCCTCAGCATGACATATAGGAGCTCATACAGGGTGCATCCTACTGCAAATTGTAGTAACCTTGTGATGAAAAATCTGTAAGTCTATCACGTCCAAAAATAATTTGCTGAAAAGTACAACTTGTTAAACATTTTCTCATTCACTTTACTTGATAGAAAAAATAGCAACATCTTAAATCTTGATGCAGGCCACATGTTAATAATGCGTTGCTCAGGTCCCTGAGGCTCACTCACAAAAACGTCTGTTGGGATTGGGATGAAATGAAACAGTTTGTCCAAAAAGCAAGAACTAAACTAAACTAGTACTAAACTAAACTATTACTAAACTAGTTCTCCCTGAGTGGCGTTTTAATCCACATGGTCTCTCAACAGCTGTTCCTCAGCACATGCAGACAATGGTGTAGAAACAGGTCAGAGAGGTGCAGATTCCACAGGTGGAATACACTGGTGGGAATGCCTGTTTTCTAAGTCTGCACAAACACTCATGCTTGGGAAGCACTGGGGTACATCCCGTTATGCTCTTGATACAAACCTGGGGATCTGTATAGCATGTGAGTTTGAATATTGATTCATTTTAAGAGAGCCACAATTAAAATAGTAACACACATGTATGACATTACCAGGTACACTTGAACTGTGCAGACTTGTTTATCAAGGTTATGTACAGGGTATTAGTGAAAGTCTGGAAAGTTCTTAAAAAGTTATAGAATTCAGGGATTGAATACAGGATGCCTTAGGCTAAGTCTGTGTTCTTATTTCCTTTCCAAGACGAGCCCACTCTGCTCATTGCAAAGGTTGGAAAACAAACACTCTGTCTTGTGTGAGGTAGACATAATAATCTGCCCATTCAAAGTTCATTATGTGCCGTGCACAGCAGGATTCTTCTGCAGCCCACATAGTAAATGCTGTGTTGCTGTAATACAGCATTGTCACGTTTAGAAGGGACCTCTTTAACATTGCCCAAGGCATGGTACACCACAGCTTATGTATTCACCAGAGGAGACACAGGCTGCAGCTGGAAGGTTAAACAGAGATGGCAGTAAAGTGCTATTCCGTGGGGCTTTATTTGGATTGAATTTGGATTTCTGCTTTCAACGATGGGGGAACTGTGAATTCCATGTGCAAGCATTAATGATCCAGTATGCACGAGTCATAACAATACTTGGGAGATATACAGTCTTACACCGCCTGTCTGCCCGGTTCACTTGAACTAACTTTCTCTCATCTCCTCAGAAGCTTGGTGGCTGTGTTTGCATTCTTGCAATACAAACTATTGCTGGCTATACATGTAACTCAGGGCAGCAATGGGTACATAATTACTGACGTGAGACGTGGTGGTAACAGCATTGAAATAACTTTAGAAGTTTGTTTTTTTTTGTCAGCAAAATAACCTCCAAATACTCTGAATGTTTCAGACTAGTAACATCAGACGCTAGTTTTGCAGTCCTGTAAATACATTTTTAAAAATAGTTCGACACCTTGCTAAATCCTGGATGCTAAACTTAAATGAGTCAGAACTGAATCTGATCTGCGGGGATTGAATGCACAGGATGTTCTTTTTAAAATGATGATGAAAAAGACTGATGCTTTTTGAGTGAAGAGTCAGACAACATGTTTTGTAATTTAATATTGAATAAATAGACACATGGTGCCCCATTTAGCAACAAGTGGAAAAGTGGAAGAGCAAATGCAGATTGTGTGGAAGTAATAAAACAATGTTCATTGCATAAACCGAGCAAGGAATTGATCACAACAAAGTTGCATGAGTTGTTGTTTGTTGTTGCTAGTTTTCTGCAGTTGAGTTGGTTTGATTAATTTCAGTGTTGATAAGCAGAGCCGTGGTGTAATATGTTTGAGGTGAGTGGCATCGTTAGGAATGGTTGGGTAGCGCGGTGTCTCATATTGAGCTGTGAAAGGGATCTGAACACAGCATAGATTTGCAGTGAAGCACTGAGCTAATGTTAGGATGAGTTATGTGAAGGGGCTCCCTTTGCATTTGCAACTATTTTGGTCCTTTAGAGAGTCCTTTACCTTTTCATGTACAGTAATCTATTCATGTCTGTTCACCGGAGCTAATATTGGACTTTGTCTGTTTGTGTTTAGTGGAAAATGACTGGCTTTGCAGTCTGTTCATAATATAGACATGTACTATATATATGCGTGTGTGTGTTTTGAGTTCCATTCGCCAGCCCTGCTCATCCAGGATCATACAATTTAGTAGAAAGTCTTACAGATGCTCTAAACTCACCTTACACATCAGGTGTTACTACGTTAGACCCAGTTGCTTAAAAAGTGTTAAAATAAGGATTTGGAAATTGCACGGTACGTAATAAGCTGCAAAGAGTTCTACGAGGTAGAAAATATTATTTCTTAATTACAACCTAATCAGTTATCAATATAAATTTCAGACATCCCTTATTTTCAGGGAGACACTGGTTGCTGTGCTCTCTATGTCACTCTATATTACAGAATATATTCATGCAGGAAAACTTCTCTTCATGAGCATTCCCAATCTCTTGTGCCCATACAGTGTATCCCCTTACAATCGCTGTAAGTCCTGTATCCTGTAAACAGCGTTTATTGAAGATGGCCTGCATAGCATGATTAGGAAACAGAGCGCGTGCTTCTGTGTGTGCTTGTTCTTCTATGCTGGAGAAAGTGCAAGTGTGTGACGTGAGAGGCTAACAGGGTCAGTCCATGAGACGCTGTTTCCACGTTACAGAATGATGCCATCCACAGTTTATAAGCACACATTAGTCAGGTTTATGGATTGGGTCAGCTTCAACAACATTACTGGGGAGCTGGTTCCAGACCCTCACAAGTCTCTGTAAAAAAGTGCCTCCTATTTTCTGTTCTGAATGCCCCTTTATCTAATCTCCATTTGTGACCCCTGGTCCTTGTTTCTTTCTTCAGGTCGAAAAAGTCCCCTGGGTCGACATTGTCAATGCCTTTTAGAATTTTGAATGCTTGAATCAGATCACCGCGTAGTCTTTGTTCAAGATTGAATAGATTCAATTATTTTAGCCTGTCTGAATACGACATGCCTTCAGACATCTTATTTCAGTCTTGGAAGCCCCACACAGGGGAGACAAGTGACCTCAAAACCTCTTGAGAAATTCTAGAGGCTGATGTCTCCAAAACGTTCAAACAGATGATTGAACCTTGGCTTCCCGAAGAGTTAGACTCACTTCAAAAACACTTTTCTTGTTTGATCCACGTTTTGTTGTATTTGTTGTCTTTGTTGTCTTTTTGTTTTTTTTAAACCCCCCCCCCCTCCCCCCCCACACACACACGTTATTTATCAGGAATATCTGGTAATCTCTTCTGTTCTTTGCTGGTCTCTCAGTTTTTAAATCTAGTATCAGCGAGTTCTTGTGAATTTTCCAGGATGTTTATCAGAGAGAGTTTTTCAGTTACATTGGACTCTCTTGTTGTTTTTTTTTTTTTTTTTACTGTCGAGTGGGACAGACTGGTCCCATGGGCAGCCCCAATTACTTGAAACACAGGCATCCTGTGTTGGGAAACACACAGTCCTCTGGAGGACTGGTAGAGGGGAGGTTAGGCTCTGATTGAGACACTTATCAGAAGAGTAAAGAGCTTAAATGGGACACACTGGAATACAGCAGCGTTCAGGCTTCAGCATCTGAACTGGCTATCTGGTTATCATCATTCCTTCTGGTAAGACATATTTCGGAGCAGTAGCCCTTATCCAGGGTGACATACAGTTGTTACAAAATATCACAATACAAAGTATCACATTGCAAAATATCACATTGCAAAATATCACATTACAAAATATCACATTATAGATAAGAGCAGTTATAAAGGTCAGTAAAATCAGTAGATAATAAGATTAAATACAAATAAGAGCAACATAAAGAATACAGTAAATGATTACATTTAAGAGCGAATTAGACTAAGAGCAGTTAACTTATAGTAAAAATGTTTTTTTTATAAGAGCAAAAAGAGCACGTAGTAAGTACGATAAATGGATAAGAATGATTTCAAATAAGAGCAATTACAAAAAACTTGAATACGGATATGAATACAAGAGTTTTGAATTGGGTGCAAGCGGCGATAGGGAGCCAGTAGAGGGAGCAGAGCAGTGGAGTAGCGTGGGAGAAACGAGGAAGGGAAGCGAGCAGCAGTTTTGGATTAGCTAGAGGGGACGGATAGTAGAGGCAGGGAGGCCAGCCAGGAGGGAGTTGCAGTAGTCAAGGCAGGACAGTACCAGGGCCTGAACTAAGAGCTGCATGGTGTAGTTGGTGAGGAAGGGCGAATTCTGTGTATGTTGCTGAGGAGCGTGCCAGAGTAGAGATGTGCTGAGAGTAGGAGAGGAAGGGATGGAGGGTGACACCGAGGTTCTTGGTGGATGAAGAGGGAGAGAGGGTGGTGGATTCAAGGGTGGTGGATTCAAGATTCAAGTGTAAGATGATGCAAGTGCATCTAGGAGGAGATGGCTGAGAGACAGGTAGAGATACTGGAGGAGATGTCAGAGTCAGAGGGGGAAAGGAGAGGAGGATCTGCGCATCATCAGTGTAGAAATGATACGAGAAGCCACGGGAGGAGATGAGGGGACCCAGGAAGCGGGTGTAGAGAGAAAACAGGAGGGGTCCCAGGACTGAGCCTTGGGAGCCACCTATCGAAAGAAAGCAAGAGGCAGAGGGTGAGCCACACCAGGACACCCGGTACGTGCGCTCGGAGAGATAGGAGGAGAACCAAGCAAGAGCAGTGCCGGAGAGTCCCAGGTCAGCGAGGGAGGACAGGACAATAGTGTGATCGACTGTGTCAAAGGTAGCAGAGAGGTTGAGGAGAATTAGAACAGAGGAGAGGGAAGTGGCATGGGAATACTAATAATAATTAGACTTTCTCGGTTTCACAGAAATTTTCCAGTGTTTATTGTATTAATAAATGTGTGACAGGTTGGCTTGTGTGGTGACGTCAGGCCAGGAAGAAACACAGAGAGTGGTGAGTGAATTGCGCTGTTGCGCTGGTTTATTGTAAAATGAAAGGTTTAAACAGAAAACAAAACACTGAACAAACAAAACAAAATGGCACGTTGACCAAAACAGACAGACACCAAACAAACACAGTGAGACAAACCCAAAACAAGTAACGTGCTGATTTTAAGTCACCATGACTAGAAATTTTATTATTTTTCTCTTTACCGTCCGACTCTCGTTCTCTCCTCACCGAACACCCAACCCTGAATGAGTGATCTGTGCCTCTATATATACAGCTGTGCTGGAATTCAATTGCTAATTAATCATTCACTTGAATCCCGGCATGTCAACTAATTAGTGCAATCCCTGTGCCCACATATTAATACATTTTATCTGCACATGAAGTGATTGTGCAATACACGTGCCTTAATACAAATAGACATTTTTACAACACTTGCGCGACATAGCCCAATTTATACCCTGTACACCAACAATAACACACCACATACAAAATAAAACACAAAAATACACACAGGAGCAGGGCACCCCACCACAGGAGGTTAATGAGTTAGAAAGTACATTGCTCCAAACACTGACTGGATATTCAGAGAACAGCTCCTATTCAAATATCATACAAACACAAATGCAAGAAAGAAGCTGTCGGCAGAAAACTGAATACAAAGCTTTATTGTGATGTTTAAGCAAGCGTGTGCTTTATACATCTTCTGGACTTAATAATCACACGTCATGAGTCTATGATAGTAGTGTGAGACACTTGAAATGCATGTAAAGATTGCTATTGATTATACACATTCCAGTGTATACATGAGTTAGATTCCACCCGCACCTAAGAAAGCATAAGTCAAAGGGGCTAGCTTTAATCTTAACAAAGTAACTTTGAAAAGCATCCAAGGTCGGCTGTTCTCTGTGAAGAATAAGGCATTGAACAGTCTGACCTGTCTGGTGCATTACCTTTGAATGAGTCCTGTGGGAGTCTAGAGGCTCCTACACCATGCACTGCGGTCGTAGAACACAAAGGGGTTATGTGGTCACCTTACACCTCAATGCCCCAAGCTTTAACTACCGTAAACTACCATTTACAGAGTTCAATGTGTACGGAAATGAAGAAGATAACCACACCAAGTCATTTACCTCAAATTAAATCTAAGTTACGTTATTGTAATAATCTGTGTTGTTAATACTCTTGAACTGTTATTTCTCACTTACTGAATTTGAAATCAATGATCTTTTTACTTCGAGTCCCTTTTGAGAATGTATTGATGACCTATTACGAATACATGCTTCCATAGTTGTACTTTTAATGATTGAATAATGATATTTACACTATCATATTTATTTAAGTATATGTCAGGACCAATTATCTTGTATTTAGATACTTTACTAATGAGTTAATTACGTATTATTCTATGTAATTGGCTCCATCTACTGACTTACATATTGGATTCACCTGATGTTGTTTTTTAAATCTCTAACACCTGATGAAGACAAGTATTGTCTAAACGCGGTGTGTTTCGTGTTTTTAATAATAAAGAATTGTTTTTTAGATGTAAAACGTTGCCACTTGCTTTTTACATTCTTGAACATCAAGTCTAAAATGAATTAAGAATACAGTTGAGCCATCCTGAGTGTGCGACCCACCAAATCTCCGCAAACAACAAACAAGTGGACTTTGGTTTGTCTTTTACTCAACATGGTTGATGACTAAACAGAGACTTTTTTCACAATCTTAAGTGAGTTGTTGTTCATTGGCTCTAGGCAGCGCTTACAATTTTCCATTAGTAGACATGGGGATTCAACTGATCAAAATAGCAAGGGACCTGGTCAGCGGTTCTAAAGCTAAGCATTGTGATGGCTGCACATCTACTGATCTCCGCACTTCCTGTGTGTGTCTGTGTCTGTGTGTGTGTGTGTGTGTGTGTCTGTGTGTGTCTGTGTGTGTCTGTGTCTGTGTCAGTGTCGGTGTCTGTGTGTGTGTGTGTGTGTGTGTCTGTGTGTGTGTGTCTGTGTGTGTCTGTGTGTGTGTGTGTGTGTGTGTGTGACTATGCCCTGACAGATTTTTTTTTTAATAACTAAAATAACCTATCTGCGATCAATGCTTCCAGGTGTTTATTATAATATTATAGTTTCTTTATAAACTGATCTGTTTCTATACAGAAAAAGGCCGGCAACTTGTACTGTATATAGAAAAAAGCAAACAGACTTAAGGGTTAATGATGCTAGTAGCTGGAAACTTTGTATTTATAGTAATGACGGGATGGATTTTATGAACATCCTTGTTTATTTTGGATTCCCAATTTATAGCCTAACATTTTCATATTACCAGATATTATTGGAGCCGGAACGATTCAGCTGAATGATGTGGATGCTGCCTTTCCCAAACATTGATTTGTTTTCAAGAGAATTAGCCTGTATGACTTGTGATCGCTACAAGCCAGAGCATTCACGTGCAATTCTCTTTTACCTGTATTACTCCATTACTGAAACACTTCAGCAGATTCATTGGGGCAATAAGGACCGATGCATGGATGGTGCAAAATGAACCAAAACAATCTGTGTTTTAATTCCTGATGAGTAGAAATGATTCCCCACTCACCTGACTACCTCATTGATCTCAGAGTGTTCTGAGCAGGAGCTCTTTCCTACACTCTGGTCATCCCCACTCACCTGACTAGCTCATTGATCTCAGTGTGTTCTGAGCAGGAGCTCTTTCCCACACTCTTGGTGTCAGATCAACACAGAATGTGTCCCTCTCGCTCACCCCTGCAGTTCCTCTTCCCGTCTGGGTAAACATTGAGCAGGGCTGGCTGTTTGATCTGTGTACCGCTCTGCTTTTAGACTCTGACAGTTCGGGTGACACAGAAGACAAGACTTGTTGGGACACATCAGGGTACATGACGTGAGAAAGTAAAAAATGAATAGGAATGTCATCCTTCTTACAAGAAACAGATTCCAAATATTAGTCCGTTTCTATCTGTATTTATTAGGAAATCCTGCATTTAAAGTTTATAACAATAAAGTAATGTGAAGTAATAAGGGTTATATTCTTTTTTTTTTCCTGTTCTGACTTTTGTATGGGTGATCACAAAAGAGTCTGCTCAAACTGAGCTTAGTGGCATATTATGTGTTTCATGATTTATTGGGACATCAGAAACACACATAAAATCCTTTTTAGCATAGTTATTCAAAAGTAAAAAAATAAAAAAAAGTTGTCCTTACTCTTCAAGCTGTGTATATTAGATGTCTGAAGTAAAGAGATTTTTGGACTACAGTGGCAGAAGAATTAAATAATGCAGATTGTGATGCTAAAGAACTTGGCGAATGAATGGTGTGCATTTTTAAAGGAGGACACTAAATGATACAGCATGCCAGGTGCCTGGAAGAATGTGCCTGTGGCCTTCAGGAAAATGGGTAAATCAGTTACTGACAGATCAGGTAGTGACATCATCAGGCCCTGTCGCACTCTCTTGTTTTTAATCAAGTTGCATTTTGTATCATATCTAAAAGCCCAAAGTCTCAACGGCAATAGAAATGTTGCTATTCAAATCACTGACCCCAGTGCTGTCATGCCTGGTCCAAGCTAGGGTCCCTTGGGGTTCAAGGGTTTTTCCATGGACCGCTACCAATGTTATATCTTTATGCAAGAAATTATACAATTGTAGGTATTGAAGGGAAAAAAAATGTGTACAATGGCTTGGCTTACATGCAAGAATAATAATAATAATAAAGAAGTCTCTGAAACAAGCTGGCTCACGTTGTACTGTACATGTGAAATGCAACTCAAAGTGAAGGCTCATCTTACCCCAGCAGTGAGCAGCCCCGTGGATGTGAATGCTGCTGTACCTAACCTACACTGAGCAGCACTTATCCAAACTATTACACGTTTCTGGAAACAGTGGAGCAAGATGAAGGACTTCCTCTTTAGATCTCTGTCTTTGCACAGTTCTTACTTGCCTCATATTATCCACCTGTGCGACATGCATTGTGACTTCAGTCCATTTGGTATCCAAAGCAGACATATATAAACATACTTTATTATTTAATCTGCCTTTTGGCAAATACCTTATTCTGTGGGTGAATCAAATGAATGGTAAGCTTTGGAAGCCGCAGGGCTTGCACCTGAATATCATTAGTGTATCTTAAAACAACATCCCAAGAGCATGTTAGTGGAGGTATGTAAGACTAGCATAGACAAGACCTTGTACAATGCCCTAAAACACACTCGCACAGTTACATAGGAACACACACACACCAATGCTTCTCTGCCTGGTATCTGGGAGAGGTGTCACTGTGATGTCATAATATTTCACATATTTATTGTATGCATAGATATATGTGTGTGCAGTATTTAATACATCCCACACATTTAAAACTGTAGAACAATTTGTAATAATACATTTGCAAACAAGAAAGAATGTGTGATGTGAGGACGGTGCCCATCAATCAATCTCACACACTGCATTACCAGCTCAGAGGAAGGGTGTCGGGCACAGCAAGAGAAGCACAGTGTGTGACAATCGGGTATAAAGAGGTCATCACATAACCCAAGTTCAAGTTAATAGAACTTCTGGAAATCAAAAGGATCTTCTGAGACTGTTGATAGGCACAATGAGAGGTAGGAAAACAAGGCTGAAATTGGTGTTGACCTCTCCTTTAAGTGCACACAGAATCAGTTTCTCTATTCAAATAGAAAATGCAGATAATTCTCCAAAATCTAAATTCGATGCATTCCTTATTGTACCCAAGTGTGTTCAGTTCACACTCAGTATGCTGAGTTCACAAATCAAGTCTTTGTGATTCCATCTGTTTATAAGTGCGTACATATGGTTAATGACGGATTAGATCCGCCTTTACTTGCTGTAATGTCGATGCTAGAAGAATGGCTAAATGAGTAATAAATAACTAATATTAATGCCAAGAACAAAAACACGAAACACTGTCAATTAATATACCTTTTTGGTATTTCTGGTTTTCTACATTTGATATATTTGGGCTGTGCTCTGTTTACTGCCAAGAACAATAGAAATAGACTCAGAGATTTGGAAGCTCTATGGAAAACGTCACGTGGTCTAACCAGAGTCTCGAGGGTAAACCTTTCTGATATTCCACAGTGTCTAAAAGCCTGTCTGTCAGCAACTGATCTGCAGAAATAGTTTGACGTCTGTACAGTATTTGTTTTCAGGGGTTTAGAGGCTGGCAGGAAATGGCACTTGGCAAGGGGTGTGGAATCTTTACAGCTGCTAACATTTGTGTTGGCATCAGGGGGTGCCCTTCCAGGGGGGGCAAATAGTTCTGCTAAGGACTGCATAGATAGACCAGATTAAGGGAATGTTATGGAATGAAATTAATACAGTACACATTGTTTTCCCTCAATGTTAAATCTCCATTATTGTAATTGATATATTGAAATACAGACATTTTACTTTGAAATGTTTGTTGTTCAAGTTAAGTAAGTCTAAAGCCATTTGATCCGTTGTGGTTTTGGACTTTGAGTCCTCTGAACAATGTCAGTGACATTGGGTGAGTTTCCATGTGGGTTATTTACACGTGAAGTGACATTGCGCGTGCACGTTTGAGAGAACAGCTCCAGAGGATCAGGTTTGTGGCAGAAAATAAACACGAAATGTATAGGGCCATTTTTCATTTGACTCGATGCAATGTATCAAGTAAAATTAGAACACACATGGAAACTCCCCCATTGACCCCCTCTCACAGCTGGACGTGGGGGGTGCTGTTAGATTGTGAATACAAAGACTTGGTGGTGAAGCCATGCTGCAGTTATATATTAAGGGAACTTTGGTTCTGAATGCAAACAATCCTGATGTTTAAATTCGTAAAACAAAATCAAATTTCAATCCATATCTTACCCATAAAAGCATGTGCTACATGTTATTCTGTATAAATCACTGAAGTCACATTTTATGTACATTTGTTTCCCCATAAGTGCTTCCCAAAACATGTCAGTGTTACACAATGGCAAACACTTTCTGTGTCGTTGAGCTGTGTTTTAAAAACTACCACACGTTTTTTTTTTTTTTTTTTTTTTTTTTTTTTACACAAGATGTTTCAAACAGGATTGGCTGAGAAACATCTTACATAGTATGAAGAAAACAGTGTTTTACTCTTACTCTGCATGTGTTCTTACTGTACAGTCTCTGTGGTTTTCCATGGCTCACCCCTTGTTCTTACTCTACAGTCCCTGTGGTTTTCCATGGCTCACCCCTTGTTCTTACTGTACAGTCCCTGTGGTTTTCCATGGCTCACCCCTTGTTATTACTATACAGTCCTTGTGGTTTTCCTTGGCTTACACCTTGTTATTACTATACAGTCCTTGTGGTTTTCCATGGCTCACCCCTTGTTCTTACTCTACAGTCCTTGTGGTTTTCCATGGCTCACCCCTTGTTCTTACTGTACAGTCCCTGTGGTTTTCCATGGCTCACCCCTTGTACTTACTCTACAGTCCCTGTGGTTTTCCATGGCTCACCCCTTGTTATTACTATACAGTCCTTGTGGTTTCCCATGGCTCACCCCTTGTTCTTACTCTACAGTCTCTGTGGTTTTCCATGGCTCACCCCTTGTTCTTACTCTACAGTCCCTGTGGTTTTCCATGGCTCACCCCTTGTTCTTACTCCCAGCCCTGGCTGCACATGATCTGCACAGACCTGAAAATCCTTCTTCAGTGATGTGATTTAACACGATTCACCCTGCTTGGGTGATTCTGGATTGTACTTTTAGATCAGTGAGTTTACCTAATGTCTGTGCCTGAAGACTTGTCAGATGTATTGTAAGATGTAGTACTGACATTTCTCAGAATAGTTTGTATCTGTGGATTACATTTGGGCATTTCCAGTCTAGAAATATATCTTATTATGAAGTGTATGAAAGAGTGAGGGATCTACCCTGGAGACTTTGTACCCTACCTAATGGGTTTTATTTAAGATGGAATGACAGGTCATTACTGCACTTATTTGTACTTAAGGAGGCATTTATACACAAAAATGAACATTTTCAATTAGCCATCCTTATTACTTGGGGAGTTTTACATAAACCGTTGTGTGCTACATCTGAATCCTGAGGTTATACGGCAGCGATGCTTCTATTTTGATCTTTGATGTTAGTGTACTTTTTATCGTGTCTTGAAAAGGATTTAAGGGTACTGTTCCAATTCTATAAACTCATGACATGCTTTTGCTACTTGTGGTCTGTTTACCAACATAATTGCAATTGTTTTGAAATATTCTAATGTCCTGGATCATTAGTCTAGAAGTGATGCCAAACTCATTTCCCTGGTTACTGCTTGTAACTGCCTGTTCCACTCCATCCTGTTTCTTTAACAGTAAGTGGCTAGTAAGGGTATGTTTGAAGTGGCTTCAATGATGTGAAGTGCATGTTGTTTGTCAGGTGATGGGGATGCCAGTTTGTATGGTATAGTATTTCTCAGTCAGTGACGCTGGTCTCATGCAACACTGGCTATGTTCACAATGACCTCTGGCACCCAGAATGGAATGTTCTTTTTCAAGAATGTTGACGATCATCGTAAAGAATCCTTGTACTATAAGTGGGATCAATCAATCAATCTTTATTTTATATAGTGCCTTTCATAGTGGAACACCATCACAAAGCGCTTTACATGAAAGTGAGGAACAATGCATAATACATTAAATACAGTGAAATACAGGGCATAGTACATTAAATACAACATTGAAAAACAATGCAAACACATTAAATAAAAGGCTAGGAAAAAATGTGTATGCCAAGCAGAATCATACAGTTAAGATGGAATAAAAAACCTGAAATAGCAATTTAGACAACAGTTAATAATAGATACCAAGCTTAGAAAGCATTAAAAGCAAGAGAGAACAAGTGGGTCTTGAGAGTTGATTTGAAGCGAGTGATTGTGGGAGGTGCACTCACTGAAGCTGGGAGACAGTTCCAGAGAGTCGGGGCCATGAAGCTAAAAGAGTGCTCTCCGAGTGTGGCACGCTTTTGCTTGGGTATAACCAGTAGACCTGAGTCAGAGGACCTCAGCTTGCATGCAGGGACATAGCAGGTCAGCAGGTTGGAGAGATACTCTGGACCAGTGTTATGGAGGGCCTTGTAGGCAAGCAGGAGAATTTTGAAAGTAGGGGTAGGCCAGTGCCAATTGTGATGGTTTATTCGGAAGAAAGGAAGCAGCACTGTAACAAGGCTGTGTGAGGTGTTCGTCTCAGGAATGGCAGCGGTATGTAAATAACTGGTGCAAAGGAGGCTGGGATTGAGGAACTGTTTTGGGGAAAACCATTAATTCTGTAAATATTTGATGGTTAGTAATTGTTGTTGTGTTGCCCTTTTGTGTTGTCGTGTTCCATTATTTATTGAGAAGGTTGTTTAGCTTAATTGTTGTCATTGCGCTATTACCTTGGCTTGTGAGAATGTCTGCATCTGTAGGGTAGTGGGCTGTCAGCATGTATGAGTGGGAGTGGTGCTTGTGGCTGGCAGTACTTGCATTATTAAAAAGTCTTTAAAAGAGCTGTGTCTGCCTCTCTCCTTGCAGGTAAAGACCCATAGAAGCTACAATATGTTGCAGATTTGTCCCATTGGTCAATGGTAAAATCAATAAAGCATTAGCTTGCGGTCCTAAGATCATAGGAGCAAATCACACTGTTGGAAAGTATTTTAACACAAATGTACTTCTCTTTTTAGAATTCTATTAGTTTTAGCTGGTTTTAAGAATTGTTAAGAATCGTATATGTTTTACCAGACATTTTTTGTTTTAGCTTGAGGTTCGTATTACCGTGAAGCTATTGATATTGATTGTCACATTGCTGAGTGAAGAGGAGTAACTGTATAAAACACAGAGTAATAGTACCTAGGAACCTAAAATGGGAAAATGTTGGTAACATCATTATAAAATCTTACAGAGTCATGGTATACACTGTCTTAAATGCATTGTGCAGTTAATTGATAACACGGTTCCAGTAATTTCTCTTAGAAGTTTGTTGTAAACTTGTCAGAATTAAAAAGGACAGGGATAATCGTGCATAATAGAGCTTCTGTCATAGCATACTACTTTTACTAGCCAGTGATCGGTACCGGTAACAAAATATTTGACTTGTTTTTAAATCTTTTTAGTATGGAAACCAAAGCTAAAAGAAAAGAAGCAGTGCTGTCCCTTTCTTCACGAATACAAATTAAAATAAAGATCATATTTACATGTGTTCATTACAATGACTGAAGTGTACTCAAAGTGAAAGTATAAAAATATGTACATTAAAAACAGTTTTGCCTCTTAAGGCTATTCTTGAATCAATGCAGAGATAGGATATCAGAACTAGAATCCCCTGTTTCTGTGCCTTCAGCTCAAATAACATACTACAGACAGACATGCATAGTAAAGTGAAGATACTACAGACATGAATAGTAGAGTGAAGATACTTCAGACATGTATAGTAGAGTAAAGATACTTCAGACATGTATAGTAGAGTAAAGATAGCAGAGACAGGCATTGATGCCCCAGAAGTCACTTAATGTTTAAAAAAAAAAAATTAAGGCAGATTGTTGAAATATAAGAGATTCTAAGGCAGGGATGTGTTGCTCTCTGCAGGAGGTATTGCAGCATCCTTTCTAATGCACTGTTTGGGGTTGGCCTCTATGTATAAGTTTCACTGATAATGTGTAAATGGTTACTAATGACAGAAAGGTTGTCAAAGAACAAAGAGCTGAGCGGAGCCCAAATACTGAAGGGTAACGGATCCTGTTCCACGGCTAGTTTAATCTATATGCTGTATGGGAACACACACAGAACCTAGTCAAAACAGTGGGGCAGGACTGACCGTTTCTGGTGTTAACAATAAGCACCAGGACTTGCTCGATTTCCCCAGTGTGTTATTATTTTATTTCGAGAGCGTGAGGCCAGACTTTATGTTTGAAGGGATGACAGGATGGGGAACAGAAAGCTTACTTGGAGAATGTAAATATCGCTACTAAGTACACTTTTGTATGAACAAAAAATCCTTCCAACTAAAACAAAACAAAAAAACAACAAAAAAATAAATTCCTGGAGAAAAAGGATGAATAGCTGAGTGGTGAAACCCTGAATCAATGTGAGTTTGAATTATTTGCATGGGGGGTTTGAAATCCTGTTTGGATCCTTTTCCCAGAGCGGAGCGCATTCATTCACAGCCACTCAGCAGGAGACATGCATCCGGGCTGCAGATTTTCCACACTGTCCTTGTTTTAAGTTGCAGTGATCATCTTCACAAGAGGAAAGTACATGTTTTGGAGTTGAATGAAGCCCAGTCAGCCCCCTTTGTTAATATAGTCCTTGTTTCCAGCTCTGGGGTTCTTGTTCTCATCACCAGTGAGTGTAAACAAGCTTTGTAATCAGATATTAAAAAGGGTTGAGCGGGGCTCTGGTGCTGCGTGAGCAAATAGCAGCCCTCTGATTCTCCTTCCGGTAATATAATAATCTAGAATAATCTTTCATTTTTTATAGCGCCCAAATGCAGAGCATCTCAAAGCACTTTACATGATAAAACACAATAGCAATAAGAACACAACAGCATTCGATGTAGAAACACAGCAGGTACACAGACAATATGTATTTTTAGCTTAAGATATAAAACAAAGCGATACATCATTCCAAATGACATAAAAACCGAACTTTGATGGAATGCCAATAGATAACAATGTGATACACTCCTTCCCCCGGGATCCCAGCGACTCAAACTAACAGCCCTCTGATTACCCTTCTTCATCTGTGTGATCATTGACAGTGATACTCAGTGTACACTTAGGAAGGTAACGTCAACTGTGCTGTGCGATCATTGACAGTGATACTCAGTGTACACTTAGCAAGCTAACTTCAACTGTGCTGTGTGATCATTGACAGTGATACTCAGTATACACTTAGCAAGCTAACTTCAACTGTGCTATGTGATCATTGACAGTTATACTCAGTGTACACTTAGCGAGGTAACTTCAACTGTGCTGTGTGGAGTAGTGGTTAGGGCTCTGGACTCTTGACCGGAGGGTCGTGGGTTCAATCCCAGGTGGGGGACACTGCTGCTGTACCCTTGAGCAAGGTACTTTACCTAGATTGCTCTAGTAAAAACCCAACGGTATAAATGGGTAATTGTATGTAAAAATAATGTGATATCTTGTAACAATTGTAAGTCGCCCTGGATAAGGGCGTCTGCCAAGAAATAAAAATAATAATAATAATACACTTAGCAAACTAACTTCAACTGTGCTGTGTGATCATTGACAGTGATACTCAGTGTACACTTAGCAAGGTAACTTCAGCTGTGCTGTGTGATCATTGACAGTGATACTCAGTGTACACTTAGCAAGGTAACTTCAACTGTGCTGTGTCTGATCTGGGAACTTTTACAGAAAGTACAAACCAATCCAAACTCAAATAAAAAAAATAAATAAATAAATCAGACAAATGCACACAACATCATTCTGGAAAAGACAAGACAGTTTGCAGAACAGATTGTGACTGTCTTTTTGAAAGCAGATTCTGCTGTAGTACAGTAAATAATGGATCCACTCCTTCTTTCTAACAGAAACCATGTTGGCGTCCAAGCTTCGGATGTCATTGTAGTTGGATCCTATACATTGAAATTAAAATAACGACTTTGAAAATGCCCTGCTGTCACATTTATCCATGCCAGTAGCACTGTAAAACATTGGACCTTGTGCACTTGGGTCCTGTAGTAATTGCTATAAGTATTGCCATCTGATGAAATGTAAGAGTATAAAGTAAAACCCTGTTAAATATGTGTGGGAACATTCCTTAGTATGAACACATTCCGTGATATGAAACATTCAGCTTGTTTTCCTGCTCCACTTTTCCCCTGTCTCAGCAGGTGCCTGCATTAATGTGCTTCAAATTCTTTCCAAATGTACAGTCTTCATTGGGGTCAGAAGAGCGATTTCCCCCAGTCACTTTGCTGTGAAGGTGCTCCCTGCTGTCCATGCCTCCCTGTTCTGTTCTGTTTGTGCTCTTGTTGTATATGTGACTCGCTCGGGGCCTCTTTTAAAGTGGTTATACCAGGACAGGACAACACAGCCACCACATTTAAAGAAGATGGCAAATGTTTGCTAATGAGCATTTACTATTCACCCACTGTAAAAGCTTTTTTTTTTTAACTTGGACTTTGCTCTCAAGTGGCAATTGCTGTACTAATTCTTAATAGACATTAGCACAGCCATTGAGTCTGTCTATGATAATGGAATCACGTGTAAACGCAAGACAACATGACTTCGTAATTTCATTCCATCAATGTTATACAATGAGGTTCTGAGGTATATATAAAATATGTTAACAATATCCTTTATATACCATATCTGTTATACAATGAGTTTCTGAAAGTATATATATAATATGTTAACAATGGCCTTCATATATCATATCTGGTTAGTTTATTTACAAATCAGTAGATGTTTACTTTCTAATCGGTTATGTTATAATACTAGTATGCACAATGCATGTTAACCAGTTAAATGTAGTCTTAAAATAGTGCTTTCCTCTGGCACAGTCATCCACAGCTCCTGGACCAACCCCATCCCCACCCAGCCTCCAGCAAGGCAGTGTTGTCAGTGGTGGGTCCTCATGGTTTCTGGATGTTGGGAGGTCCTCCTGGTTTCTGGGCATTGTGGATCCTCATGGTTTCTGGATGCTGTGGATTCTCTTGGTTTATAGTAATGCGCAAGTAAGGGCAGTGATTGCTTAGTACTGAGAGCTGAGGACTGGAAGCAAATAGGTCTTGTTTTCAAATCCCTGCTCAGCCAAACAAAAGCTGTCTGTAACACTAGCGTATATTATTACAGGTCTGTTCCTGAGACCTTTAGATGCTAACAGACACACACGATGCCTGCAGCTTATCTGGGTGTCAAGTAACTCACTGAACTCCATGCATGTCTCTGGTTATTACAGCCAGCACAGTCAACTGTTGTAAGTGGCACAGCAAGATGGGAATGATACAGTTTAGAACACAGATTACATCATGTGGCCACTCCATTGGTGGGAGAATAAGGATTGTTGCTATTGTTAACAGGGTTTAGATTCACTGTATAGGTTAAATGTTGTTTTCTCTCTACAAATAGACATCTACCCCAATTTTAAATAACATTTAGAATTTCAAATTAAATAAATGTGGCCATATTTTGAACCAAGTGCAATTTTTTTTTCAAAGGAAAACAAAAGCATCAGCATTAAATCTATCAGCATTGTGAGTGTATATTAACAGCTCATTAGTGCTGCTTAGCTAATTCTTTTTAATGTTAACAAGAAGGTCTTTATGAATGATTGCCAGTGTTTATTGCATGCTGTTTTTATTGGCTCATTGTAATCAGTCAATGGGAGTGGTCTTGTGTCTACACTATTGCACAATGAGAGTTGAACAGGGTGACTAAAGAGAGGTGGAGAGCAGGGTGGACAGACAGCAGAGACTAGAGAGGTGGAGAGCAGGGTGGATAGACAGCAGAGACTAAAGGGAGGTGGAGAGCAGGGTGGATAGACAGCAGAGACTAGAGGGAGGTAGAGAGCAGGGTGGATAGACATAGCATAAAGAGAGGTGGAGAGCAGGGTGAATAGACAGCAGATACTAGAGAGAGGAAGCTGAGAGAAAGATTGTGAAAAAATATTTATTATTATTATTATTATTATTAGTAGTAGTACTTCTCTCTGTACTACTTAAAGCGACTGTAGACATCTCAGAGGTGCTTGTATTTTCCAGGATGTTTTGATTTAGCCATTCCTCAATTGACATCTTATTAAAAAGATTGAAATTTACTTTAAATGACATTTTGTTAACAGCTGATGGAGTGATCTTGTTTGATTTGTTGTTGTGATGCGTTTACAAAGATATATCAGGGACTAGCTGAAGTACCTGGCGTTGCCCGGGGCAATTCAATATTTCAATATCTCATGCATGACAAATTGGGGAACGGTAGCCTTATGGTTTCCTATAAGTTACCGATCTTGGGTGTCGCACAATGCGCTCGGACCCCTTTCCCTTTTTTTAACTTTATTTTTTTAAATTTTTTTGCCATTTTTGCCGGTTTCTTTAATTTGAGATACATGGCTACTGTAGTGATCCAGCAAAGGGGTTACTAAATAAAGTACCCCAGGGGTCAAAATTTAGGATCCGAACATAGCCCTCGACCTTACCATGCAAAGTTTGGTTGCACTGGATCCTGCAGGGTCCGAATGCATAAAGGAACAGACAGACAGACAAACTTTCTTCTTTATATGTTAAGATTATATCCCTCTAGCTCAACCGTATTTAGAATGCGTGGAATCTTTCCATTGAAGTATTGAAATATTTATGTTTATTATTATTATTTTTTTAGAACAGTATCAGCAGTTGCTGTTGCCAGTAAAATATTTACAAACTCTCTTTGGGAAAATGAGGAAATCCTTTTTAAGGCACAGTGACAATAGTGTGGATTCCTAGTGTTTTCATAACAGTGCTTTTTGTTGCACTTTTGGAAGTCAAATTGGGGATTGTTTCAGACCTTCTGGGACCCATAATAGCTGATAGCATCTTTCTGTGCCTAAACTGAACCTGAAGGGGAACATTGAAATATGAAGGAATGTCAGAAAAACATGACTGTTGGTGGTCTAAACTCGGCAGTCAGTGTGATTGCAGTTATTTTCTTCATTTAATCAAATGTTTACATCACTTCTCATTGGCTAACTGCACAACATCTATTCATCTGTAGTTTATTGTAGATTGTCTATCATTGATCCATGGATATAAGTGGTAATAAACAGCCTGAAGTATTTTGTGGTCTTGAATGCTGTTGATTTTTGTTTTGTTTAGTTCCCCACACAACGCCTTCAGGAAAACATTCTCAGATGTACAGGTAGATTCAGTACATTAATTTTCTTAAACCTATCTTAACTTGTATTACTGCACTTTTAAAGGGATTCTAGGTTATAGCTTCAATGATCCCATAACTAAGTCCCTGTGAAAATCACAGAAATTTTCTTTAAAATTCACAGTAGTGTCACGGGTAAAGTATCGTATTTCACGGAATGTGCACGGAAATATGTTATAAATTACGTGTACAGATTATTATAATTCTTTTTAAACAGCGAATATACAGATAAATGCACTGACATCAACATTAACATCAAAGTTATTCAAGCACTTTACAATAGCTTGTGAAACGGTATTGTAATTAACAGCCTGCAGGTAAAGTGTATCTGCAAGGACAGCTTTCAGTTAGTACGTCAGGTGCATGTTCACCATTTAGGTCTTGCAAAACAAATAAAATGTGTAACCCATGCTGATCTTGAGCATCAGTCGACTCGTCAGTGTGACCACTGACAAGCAACCAGACTGTTTTACCAAATCCATAATCTCCTGCTTGTGATACTCGGAAACTTTAGGTAAGTATTCATGTCTCAGCTGGGCTGATGAAGGAATCACTCCACCATTTGCTACACTCTGTCTGAAGAATTTCTGTAACTTTTGGTTGTCCAATTTTTCAAAAGGGATATATGCACAAACAAACACCTCTGTCAGGTCAAAATTTAATAAGTGGACTTTTGGAATATGGAAGTCACCGGTTTTTGTTTCTTTTCAAGTAAAGCAGTAACAGTATTGCTCTGGATTTCCGCCTTTCTCTTTCAGTGAATATTTGAATCTAAATGCCTGTCAACATTTAGGTCTTGCAAAACAAATAAAATGTGCACGGAAGTATGTTAATTTCTGCGATTTTCACAGTTTCAGTGGTGATCTACAGTAACGTTGCAAGACGTACAGAAGAGCTTACCTCCATCACTGTGTAAAACTCCTGTTAGATACTGCTTTACATGATCTGCTGCAGACACATTTTTAGCCTTTTTAGAGACATCCAGGTTCTTGTTTACAGCATGTAGTATTTTAATTCCCCGCTTAGATTGCATATAGTGACATGACATAATCACTGCACAGCACTGTGTGCATGGCAAATATTACACACAGACACATAGCAGAGCTGTACAGTTTCGTTAATGTGATTTTTTTTTGTATGAAATACAAGTAATTATGAAATAATTTTTATTTCTTAAGAATACTGTAAAAATCGCGGTATTGGGCTGATTTCACGATTTCCGCGCAGCCCGTGAAATTGCGATTTTCACAGGGCCTTACCCATAACCCTTATCCACAGTGCATTTCCATTTGCTGAATAGGTGTCACTTACGCAGTTCTGAAAGAAGCATGTCATTTCATTTTAAAAGGTATGAGAGCAGCTTCCATCCCAAGTTAAAAAAGCTCACTTGCATTATTACTGCATTTCCAAGTCCATTGACATGCCCTGAGCTCTGAGATGGCTCCTTCCTGTGTGGACTGGCGCTATAGATTGGACTCTGTTTCCATTGACACTTCGGCAGCTCCGAGGCGGTTCTGTCCTGTGTGTGCTCATGCACATAACCCCTCAATCTCGTGGTCAGTGGCACTTCTCTTAAGGAGTCAGAGGCCCACGCTGACGTGGTAAGAGCTCATTGGAAGAAAGCGTTGGAGGAGGAGAAACTTGCACTATGAAATGAACAATATAATAATAATGAATGGAACATGCTGTGCATTTACCTTTCTTATTGGAGTGTATTAATTGCACTGTAATCTGGTGGGACAGTGGTACTGTATAGTAGTAACACTGAAGTGAACTTCAGTGACAGTACTCTTTCTCAATGTCTGCAGCGAAAAATTTGCCCTTTCATTTGATACGTTTATTTTAGTGTTACGAAATATTCATGTTGTTAAACTTTTATTGTGATCACATGAAGTAAAGCGGTAGGTTTTGTATTAGTTAAACAGTAAAGGGAATTACATTTTGGATTACAATATGTGCTTGATTCAGTTGACCCCATTCTATGAAACGTTTTACCTCTGTACTTGTTTTTCTGATTTGAACTAAAGACATTTTTTGTGTGTGGAATTAGTCTAACCCGCTTAATATCCCTTCAAAGGGACTGAGCAGCATGTACAAAATACTGTAGATGTAAATAATAATGGAGTGCAGCTGGAAACCATGCAACACAGTTCAACCAGTCAGTGAGAATTACACTGAAACCCGCTTAATATCCCTTCAAAGGGACTGCGTTTACATTGTGACAATAAGCGGAGTGACATGATCAGGAGTTCAGCAATAACCTAACAAACCAAACCACCACGTACACATTGAAACCAACTGAAGTTCTCTTCTAGCTCCTCATACCTTCCTGTACACATTCTTTCAGCAGTAGAAGCCACTTGAGAGCTGTGGTAGAATGTCAGAATTGCAGTCCTGTTTTTAAGAATCTTTTTCTCCTCGGATAGAGCAATTATTTCAGCATTCACGGCTATGTTTAGATCTTTTGGTTTACGAGACTTTTTAATTTTGCAAAGGTAAAAAAAAAAAAAACACACTAAAAACACACACTTCTGATCTCCATGAGTCAAGCTGGGTGATCATGTGACCACAAAGCTGTCGAGCACAGTGTATACAGAATGTGTCACAATGCAGTCCAGTGGATGCAGTACAGTGTATACAGAATGTGTCACAATGCAGTCCAGTGGATGCAGTACAGTGTATAAAGAATGTGTCACAATGCAGTCCAGTGGATGCAGTACAGTGTATAAAGAATGTGTCACAATGCAGTCCAGTGGATGCAGACATTCTGAAGTGATATTAAGTGTGGTGGAAATCAGTTGTATCACTGTTACATTTCCTTGATATTAAATGGAGTGTGATATTAACCACAGGGGCTTGTTTCCATTGCCTCCCGTGGTATTGTGGTCAGGACAGTTCAATGTGATGATAGTAAGCGGGTGTGATAGTAAGTGGGTGATAGTAAGTGGGTTTCACTGCATAAACTTCCATTACTGTTACTCTCAACTTTGGCATTAACAGTCCAAAAAGACCCAGCCGTGCTGTAATTCCAAAAAGACCCAGCCGTGCTGTAATTCCAAAAAGACCCAGTCGTGCTGTAATTCCAAAAAGACCCAGTCGTGCTGTAATTCCAAAAAGACCCAGTCATGCTGTAATTCCAAAAAGACCCAGCCGTGCTGTAATTCCAAAAAGACCCAGCCGTGCTGTAATTCCAAAAAGACCCAGTCATGCTGTAATTCCAAATAGCCAATTACTTTAGCGGCTGGGTTTGAAATGTAATTCTATGGAATGATGTAGTTAGATGAGACCAGGCCAAGCAAGTACCTCTCTCATTAAGATTGCAATACGTTTTACTCAATTGGCTATTGGCATTGCGATAACTTAAAATGAGGTCATTGTTCATTAACAAATGATGATTCCTTTTACTGAGCCTGTTAGACTTAATGAACTCTTCAGCAATCAACATCGATTCAAGCTCTTCAACATTCTGTAACAGTGTCATTTTCAAGTGTAGTCCTTCTTGTGGCCATACATTGAAAACTTTCACAACCACAACTCACAACTTTAGAAAAGGGTCCAAATAACGTCATGAACCTTAGTGGAATTGCCTCCCCTGCACAGACCCAGCCTTCACATTGTTCTATATTTATATCAGACAGCACACATGTGTATGCGTCTATTCCCTGAAAAGCATGGGCAGAGTTTTCAATGCAATAACATGTATGTTTATGTACCAGAATATGAGTTTAGAGCCCAGTCTTTCAAGGCTTGGGTTTCAAAGAAACAGTGCTGGTGTTGTTTACATTTGGGATTAGAAATGATGATGCTACATGATCAAATATTTACAATGTTAAGATACAGCACTATATTGAAATTAAATATAAATGAATCTACAATTAGGGTAACCAGACGTCCCGTTTTATCCGGGACAGTCCCACTTTTCCATCAGCGGTCCCGGTATCCCGACATTTTGCTCATAATCTTTAAAAAGTCCTGGTTTTCAGCCATTTCTTGTAGCGTGACACACTCTAAATACCTTTTGTCAAAGTAACGTAAACAACCACTTTTAGTTTATGGCACCTGCAGTGAAAACAAGAACGTTGTTTTTTTATAAAGTGGTGAACACAGGCGTATGTGCTTATTCCTCAGTGCGCCATGCATTTTCTGTTGTGTTTTCTGTTCTGTTCTGTTTGATGTTCAATATGAATCTACAGTTCTGTGTAATAGGGTCATTTTGTAGCTGTTCAGTTGTGGCAGGATTTAGCCCAGACAGAGCAGCAAGAGACAGCAAGCATCCCAATCGACCAGGTTAAACCAACAACGTCAATAAATAGAGCCTGAAGCAGTGAGGAGAGAAAGAAAGAACAATTCCAAATACCTACATTTATTTTTCATGATTTATTATTATTATTATTGTTGTTGTTGTTATTGTACTCAGTATAAAAATACGCAATACGTATAATATAGCTACATAAACTGTAATTAGCCAGAAATTCTACACCCAGGAGTGTACTGAAATTAGCTAGCTGCTTAAAAAAAAAAGACAATACTAAGAGTGAGAGAATGGCTATTTAAATAACTATTAAATAGCCTAGATTTAAATGGTTTAATTAGTCTTAACAGTTATTTAACAAGGTGTCCTGGTTTTGAGCTTTGAAAATCTGGTCACCCTATCTACAATGCTAAGATTACAGCTTCTGATTTTCGGTTATAACCAAAAAAAAACCTGTTAAAACACCCCCAATACAAAAAAAATGAAATCGGTGTATAGCCAATAAACACTGGAAACCACTGGAAAAACAGTGGTTAATAAATTCATGTTGACCACCCTTTCCCATTAAAAAAATAAAGCCTACTACTACTACTACTACTGCTAATACCACTACTACAAAAAAACTATGTTTCCCAGTACAGCTGGGCAATGTCCCGCTTCCAGACTGGTAAATTTCATTGATTCGTTCTGAATACTTTAAACCCACTCCAACTACTGAGTGACAGCACATTCCTGCATTTCTACTGGAGACTCCACTTGCGAGATTACAAACAGGAATGGAGGCTTGTTCGCAGTATTTAAAGCTGTATTACGGTTAAGATATGGAGGATTTAAAACAGTTGTAAATTGGCGAAATGTGAAAAAATGCCTACACACAAAACCCCCAGAAAATGTGCCTGTGACCATAAGGATTTCGTTGTGGAAGGCAGCAAAGGAAAAAAGTTACCGCTTAAGTGTGCAAGTACTGTCGAGTTACTACTATACATATTTTGACAGACAAAAACGTACAAGCGTTTCGGAAATGCTTCCAAAATAAAGTAAATAAAAAGCGAAAGCCCTGAAAACGATTTACATAAAACTCAAAAATAGCTAAAAAAAAATAAATAAATAAGCACAGAAAAATACAAAGAATAGACATCAAAAAACAGAAACCTTAGCTAAGATACAGCACTTTATTGAAATGAAAAGGCATCTACAGTGTGAATAGGCTTCACCTTCTTTGAACATTGGACCACATTCTACAACAAGGACTATCTATACAGGCAGGACGGACTGCAATTAAATAAAAAGGGAACCAATGTACTTTAAGAATCCTCGAGGAGGTTCAGAAGCATTTAAATTAGAAAGGAAGGGGGAGATATCAACAAAACAACAGAAGGGAGACTACATCAAAACAAGGGCAACACCTCAGATAAGATAGCCATTAAATGTATTTATCTAAATGCTACAAGTCTCAAAAACAAAATGTTAGAACTTGAAACTACTGCACTAACAAGTAACTACGATGTGATAGGTGTTACAGAAACTTGGTTATCTGAGAGGGATGGAGACGAATATAATATTAGTGGGTATACACTGTTTAGGAAAGACAGGCAGGACAGAAGAGGCGGAGGGGTAGCACTATACATCAAAAATAGTCTTGAAGCCTAGGTGTTAAATCTGGAAAAACTAAACATTGCAGAATCAATATGGGTCAAAATAATGGAAAAAAATTCAAAGGGCATAATAATAGGGGCATGATATAGACCGACAAATTCAGATACAGAGCAAAATAATTTGTTATACAATGACATTAGAAATGCGTGTAGCAAAGGAGAATGGGAGGATTTCAACTTCCCCCTTATAAAATGGGAAAACCTGGTGGGGAGCATGACAGCCGAAATTGAAGTGGTAGAAATGACAAATGACTGCTTCCTAACGCAATTTGTCAATGCACCAACTAAAGGGGAGGCACGCCTTGATTTAGTCTTTTCAAATAACAAAGACAGAATAACTAAAACAGAGGTTAGAGAGCCATTGGCAAAGTCAGATCACAACATGGTATGATTTGAAGTGCTTTTTAAAACTCCAAAAGTAATGACTAAAGCGAAGGTTTACAATTTAAAAAACTATGAAGGAATGAAACAGAGACTAACAGAAGTAGATTGGAGTAAAATATAGAAAACATCCATGGAAAAAGGGATATTTTTCAAAAATGTAGTACAAAAGGCACAAAACAATTACATCCCAAAAGTCGACAAATCAAAATCTAAAACAAAATGGCCAAAACGGTTTAATAGATCAATTAAAAAATTATATATTCAGAGAAAAAAGGCACTTTACAGAGCATTTAAAAGGGACTAAGAACAAAGTACACAGAAAGAGTACTTGCAAACTGCAAGCACAAATCAAAAAGGAAGTTAAAAGGCCAAGAGAGATAGAAATCAACATTGCCAAGGGGGATAAAATCAATTCCAAGAAGTTTTTCCAATATTATAACAGCAAAAGAACATTGAAGGAGGAAGTAAAATAGATACAAATGCAAAAGCATAGATGAAGAGAAAAAAATAGCAACTATATTAAATGATTACTTTTCGCAAGTTTTTACAAAGGAGGATACGGACAACATGCCCCACATGTAGACCTTTTCCTATCCAGTTTTAAATAACTTTAGCACAACAGAGGCAGAAGTGTTGAAGGGACTAGGTGCTCTTTAAATAAACAAACCCCCTGGGCCAGATGGTAAGAGCAGACACAGGTGTACCTTCCTGTACAATCACAGGGCAGCTTTCTCTGCATGGGTGATCATGTGCTGGAAACACTGAGCTGCTGTAAGTGAGTCTCAGGGTGAGCTTCAGAGGGAGACACAAAGATGTGGAGAACTGTTTCATTGAAATATTCAGGAACTTTTTCATTGAAATAGTCAGGATATCTTGCATGTGTTTTAAATCAATATTGTTTAGCATACACTATAAGATATGGAGAGCTGTTTCATTGAAATATTTCAGGATATCTTTCATGTGTTGAAATCGGTAGAGTTTAGCATACACTATATTATTATTATTATTATTATTTATTTCTTAGCAGACGCCCTTATCCAGGGCGACTTACAATTGTTACAAGGTATCACATTATTTTTTTACATACAATTACCCATTTATACAGTTGGGTTTTTACTGGAACAATCTAGGTAAAGTACCTTGCCCAAGGGTATAACAGCAGGGTCCCCGACCGGGGATTGAACCCACGACCCTCTGGTCAAGAGTCCAGAGCCCTAACCACTACTCCACACTGCTGCTTTACACAGAAATACTGATATGTTAAAAACCTGGAGCACACAAGATCTACATCAGATTTAAATGATGCATCAGTTTCTAGGATTTTACTGTGTACATAGCAGAGCACTCATCCTTTCCAGCGTCTCAGATAGTATGCAGAGTGCTGCGTGTTGGGGTTCCTTTCCTGGGTGTGGTGCCTGCAGCAGCTTCTCCCAGAGAGGCTCACTTGTGTTAAGGTCTGATGACTGATCAGGATAGAATTCATTCCACAGTTATATAGTTTGTGGCAGTTGTTCCAGTCTTGGGGGTGTTTTGTGTTAGTTTGTGAGTCCACTAGTATGCAGCACACACTTCATATCGTTCCTGGGTATACCTGGATATCAGATGTGAACAGCTACTCGATCTGGGTATCGGATGTGAATACAGTAGCTACTCGATCTGGGTATCGGATGTGAATACAGTAGCTACTCGATGCACATCTGCAGCAGCATAGCAGCAGTGACTGAAGGGGGTAACTGATTAATTATTCTCCTCAAGGGAAACAGCTGAACATTCTCCACTGTTGTATAGTCCCAGTTAGTTAACTGAAGGTGTCTGGAATGTTAAAATTAACCACATGCTCCTGGTTCCCTGTATCCTATATATGCAGTATGTATGGATTATATGAAACAGAATCCAGTGAGTGGATGGATAATTGTGTAATAACAAGACCGATATTGTGAGAAGCACTGCTATTTAGCTTGCACTGTAAATATGAAATATATACTGTACATTAATGACAGCCTTATTAGAAGAGGTGTTGTAATTTCACACAAATGCAGGGCATGTTATAAAAGGGTTTTACTGTACTGTTTACTGTACAAACCTGTGCTTTATAAGGGGTCTCATTAAAAGGAGACTTGTGTTCTTTGACTCTACCTACGGGGGAATTCATTAAAGCAGCTGTGTCTCTTCCTGCTTAAAACCATTTTGTTGACATGCTGGTGTATTTTGACGCTAGGTTTTTAGCATGTTAGGTACTGTGACTACTTTTCAAATCCACAGGGGTATGTTCACTAAAATAACTGTAGAACAGTACTGAATTACAATTTTTATCAAATAGAAATGCATTGGTTGGAAGGAACTATTATATTTTAAGTCAGCAAGATTATTTTTGTATTTTTTTTTCCTTTTTTTAACCCTGGAATAAAGCACAGACATTTTACAAACAAAACTCTTTCCTGCCACTTAATTCTCAACAGCAGTTGTGCAAGGCTGGAGTTGTCCAACAGGACTGGTCACATGGTGAAAGGTCCTATCCAGGGTGCTTACTGAGATCCTGTGCTGACAGACTGGTCTTGTACAAGGGCCTTGCTTTGATGACCCTTTCATCATTCACAGGCTGGGAGACGCAACATGCAAGACCTCAGCCACACAGTCTGGAAAACCATGCTGCTCTGTGTCAAAAAAAAACAAGCAAAAACAAACCAAACAAAGCCTTGCACAGATTTTGCAAAAGTGCAACACATTCATCGATAACTTCAAGGCCAAAAAGAAGACACAATAAAAAATACCCAGAATGCAAGCTGTTCAACATTCAATTAAAAACACACTATTACTACTTTAAAATAAAGTCAAGATGGCATCATAAAATGTTACATTTTTATTAGAGGGTTTAGTAAAATCAACAGCACTGCAACTAACAATATAAAAGACAGCGCTTCTTATTAGAGGAGCTGTCTTTAAAACCAGGAGAGAAAAGAAGCACTTCTTATTACTACAAGAGGAGCTGTCTGGATGTCCATTGGGCAATACTGAGGGGTAATGCCTGAGAGAAATCTTTGTTCTGCCCTGATCCAGCAACCTAGTGGCTTGGATCTTGGTGTCAGTCCTCAGAAGCAGATATTTCTGGTAAGCGTGGGCTGTAGTAAGCTAGTGGCTTGGCTCTTGGTGTCAGTCCTCAGAAGCAGGTATTTCAGGTAAGCTTGGGCTGTAGTAAGGTAGTAGCTTGGCTCTTGGTGTCAGTCCTCAGAAGCAGGTATTTCAGGTAAGCGTGGGCTGTAGTAACCTAGTGGCTTGGATCTTGGTGTCAGTCCTCAGAAGCAGATATTTCTGGTAAGCGTGGGCTGTAGTAAGCTAGTGGCTTGGCTCTTGGTGTCAGTCCTCAGAAGCAGGTATTTCAGGTAAGCTTGGGCTGTAGTAAGGTAGTGGCTTGGCTCTTGGTGTCAGTTCTCAGAAGCAGGTATTTCAAGTAAGCTTGGGCTGTAGTAAGCTAGTGGCTTGGATCTTGGTGTCAGTCCTCAGAAGCAGGTATTTCAAGTAAGCTTGGGCTGTAGTAACCTAGTGGCTTGGATCTTGGTGTCAGTCCTCAGAAGCAGATATTTCAGGTAAGCGTGGGCTGTAGTAAGCTAGTGGCTTGGCTCTTGGTGTCAGTCCTCAGAAGCAGATATTTCAGGTAAGCGTGGGCTGTAGAAATCCATTGAAAGTCTCCATGACTTGACTAATTAACCGGTCAGATCCTCGTTGCTCAAAGAAGCTGAGGTCGGCTTGTACAAATCTGAAAGATTGAGTTTTATAGAGCAAAGGGGGATTATTGTGAAGTCATAGACATACAGTAGCGCTGCGGTAGAGGAGGAGCTGGGGTTTGTCTAATAAGGACAGTGTTATTTATATACCTGATTTAAGCTTTCTCATTCATCTAATTGAAAAACAAGTCAAACAGTGGAGAGAGACATAGGTGTAAGTGGTGATCAGTCCCATTCATTTCTGTACTGTATATTGTTCCTTTAACCACAGTGCTGCTAACTGCAATGCATATTCTTAACCCCTTCTAGACCACTTTATATAAGAAGCTCAATGCAGACAGCGGTCTGTCTGTCTGTCTGTAAGTCTATCAAGGGGAGGGCTGACAGTCTGCACTGCTTTCCCACACATCTCAGTCGATGTCCTGAACCTTGACCTGGAGGGACCAGTATAACGGGATGAGAGGGGAACTCGATCTCCAAGCCTATTCAATGCAGAACTCCTTTTGAGGATGGACCTCCAGCTGTGGTAAATCCTGCTCCATTGTTTGACAGGCAGTAGATGCAAATAGCTGTCCAATAAGGACAAAGTCAAGACTTCTGAACTCAATTCACACGTGACATGAGTCTGAGTCAAACAGAGATCTGTCAGATTCGGTGATATCTGAGCTCATCCACAGCTCTGAGATCTTCTGACATATTATGATATACAAGACCTATTTTTAAGACCTGTCCTGTGTAGAAACAGACAATTCACAAGCGAACTGTGGATTTAGCTCTGGCAGGAGATATATATATATAATGTTACGGTTCATGTGTAGCTTAGTATGTAGTATGTGTAGATTAACCAGCTCAGCAGTCAATGTATAAAATAACTAAGGAGATAGTAGTAAGTATGATTCTCACTGAAATGCAAAACCTGTGCACACTTGTGTTAGTTATGCTTGTTTCTCAATGAGTTCATTTTAATACAATGATGCTAACCCCTTAATAACACTAAACCAAACTTAGTAGAGGCATGAGCTTTGATAAAGAGATGTCATTATAACCATACCTAATTTTGATTTCAAATACAATCTGGAAAGTACTTTTTTTTTTTTTTTTTTTTTACAAAAGTATATAGGACACAACATTAATACATGGTCCCTGCTAAATACATTATTATTATTATTATTATTATTATTATTATTATTATTATTATTATTATTATTATTATTATTATTATTATTATTTATGTAATAATAATAATAATAATAATAATAATAATAATAATAATAATAATAATAATAATAATAATGTATTTAGCAGAGGCCATGTATTAATGTTTTTATAATAATAATAATATTGCAATAATAAAAAATAAATCCTAAGGCTGTTGTTTAAGAAAAATAAATAATAAATTGGTTAAATAGCCAAGTACGTAACAGATCTTACAGAAATCTTTTTTTTTTTCATTAAGTGCACTGACACTACTTTATTTCTGAATTCACCTCAAATGCTGTAGCATTTTAACTACCACCTCCTCAGTTATTTTATACAGACGTGCTCAAATTTGTTGGTACCCCTCCACAAAAAACGAAGAATGCACAATTTTCTCTGAAATAACTTGAAACTGACAAAAGTAATTGGCATCCGCCATTGTTTATTCCATATTTAATAGAAATCAGACTTTGCTTTTGATTTTTTATTTAACATAATATTGTAAATAAGAAAACAAATGAAAATGGCATGGACAAAAATGATGGGACCGCTAACCTAATATTTTGTTGCAAAACCTTTAGAGGCAATCACTGCAATCAAACATTTTCTGTAGCTCTCAATGAGACTTCTGCACCTGTTAACAGGTAGTTTGGCCCACTCTTCCTGAGCAAACTGCTCCAGCTGTCTCAGGTTTGATGGGTGCCTTCTCCAGACTGCAAGTTTCAGCTGTTTCCATAGATGTTCGATAGGATTCAGATCAGGACTCATAGAAGGCCACTTCAGAATAGTCCAATGTTTTGTTCTTATCCATTCTTGGGTGCTTTTAGCTGTGTGTTTTGGGTCATTATCCTGTTGGAGGACCCATGACCTGCGACTGAGACAGAGCTTTCTGACACCTGGCAGTACGTTTCGCTCCAGAATGCCTTGATAGTCTTGAGATTTCATTGTGCCCTGCACAGATTCAAGGCACCCTGTGCCAGGCACAGCAAAGCAGCCCCAAAACATAACCGAGCCTCCTCCATGTTTCACTGTAGGTATGATGTTCTTTTCTTTGAAAGCTTCATTTTTTCATCTGTGAACATAGAGCTGATGTGACTTGCCAAAAAGCTCCAGTTTTGACTCATCTGTCCAAAGGACATTCTCCCAGAAGGATTGTGGCTTGTCAATATGCATTTTAGCAAATTCCAGTCTGGCTTTTTTATGTTTTTCTTTCAAAAGTGGAGTCCTCCTGGGTCTTCTTCCATGGAGCCCACTTTCGCTCAAAAAGCGACGGATGGTGCGATCAGAAACTGACATACCTTCACCTTGGAGTTCAACTTGTATTATTATTATTATTATTTATTTCTTAGCAGACGCCCTTATCCAGGGCGACTTACAATCGCAAGCAAATACAAATACATTCAAGTGTTACAATATAAGTCATACAATAAAAACAAGAAATACAATAATTCTCAAGTGTGACAAACCACAATTCAATAATACAGCAGATAATAGTGAAAGTTACATCAGGATATGATTAAATAGTGATAGTTACATCAGGATATGATTAAGTACAAAATACTACAGATTAAACACTTGGCAGATTACAATATTCTGAAGTACAGGATTAAATGCAGTAAAATAGGCGGCAGATAAGAGCAAAATAAAGCATATTTAAATGAAGGGTGATAGTGTCCCAGGATACAACAGAGGAGTTCTACAGGTGCTGTTTGAAGAGGTGAGTCTTAAGGAGGCGCCGGAATGTGGTCAGGGACTGGGCAGTCCTGACATCTGTAGGAAGGTCGTTCCACCACTGCGGAGCAAGGGTGGAGAAGGAGCGGGCTCGGGAGGCAGGGGAGCGTAGCGGAGGTGGAGCCAGTCTTCTAGTGCAGGCGGAGCGGAGAGGTCGAGTGGGGGTGTAGGGAGAGATGAGGGTCTGGAGGTAGCTGGGTGCAGTCTGATCAAGGCATCTGTAGGCTAGTACAAGAGTCTTGAACTGGATGCGAGCGGTGATCGGGAGCCAGTGGAGCGAGCGGAGTAGTGGAGTAGCGTGGGCGAAGCGAGGTAGAGAGAACACCAGGCGAGCGGCAGAGTTCTGGATGAGCTGGAGCGGACGGGTGGCGGACGCAGGGAGGCCAGCCAGGAGGGAGTTGCAGTAGTCTAGGCGGGAGAGTACCAGGGCCTGGACCAGGAGCTGGGTAGCATAGTTGGTGAGGAAGGGTCGGATTCTTCGGATGTTGCTCAGGAAGAATCTGCAAGTGCGTGCCAGAGTGGAGATGTGCTGGGAATAAGAGAGGCAGGGGTCCAGGGTGACTCCAAGGTTCTTAGCTGAGGAAGAGGGAGAGAGTGTGGTAGATTCCAGAGGAACAGAGATAGAGAGATCAGAGGAGGGGGAGGAGGAGGGAAAGAAAAGGAGGTCAGATTTAGAGAGGTTGAGTTTGAGGTGATGCGAGTGCATCCAGGAGGAAATAGCAGACAGACAGGTAGAGATACGGGAGGAGATGGTGGAGTCAGAGGTGGGGAAGGAGAGGAAAATCTGAGCATCATCAGCATAGAAGTGGTATGAGAAACCGTAGGATGCGATGAGGGGGCTCAGGGAGCGGGTGTAGAGAGAGAACAGGAGAGGACCCAAGACTGACCCTTGGGGGACTCCAGTTAAGAGAGGGTGAGGTGTGGAGGTTGCTCCACGCCAGGTTACCTGGTAAGTGCGGTTGGAGAGGTAGGAGGAGAACCAGGCCAGAGCAGTGCCAGAGATCCCCAGGTCAGCAAGAGATGATAGTAGAATAGAGTGATCAACAGTGTCAAAGGCAGCAAAGAGGTCGAGGAGAATTAGGACAGAGGAGAGAGAGGCAGCTCGGGCACACTTAAGGGAGTTGGTGACAGACAGGAGGGCGGTTTCAGTGGAGTGAGCAGAGCGGAAGCCAGATTGGAGAGGGTCAAGCAGAGAGTGGTTGGACAGGAAAGCAGAGAGCTGGCGGTGTACAGTCCGCTCGAGGGTTTTGGAGAGGAAGGGTAGGAGGGAGACAGGACGGTAGCTCTGGAGGGAGGTGGGGTCGAGGGTAGGTTTTTTGAGGAGGGGAGTGATAGATCTCTTTGGCAGTTAGCCTTGGTTCTTTTTCTACCATTTGCACTATCCTTCTGTTCAGTCTGGGGTTGATTTTCCTCTTGCGGTCGCGCCCAGGGAGGTTGGCTACAGTTCCATGGACCTTAAACTTCTTAATAATATTTGCAACTGTTGTCACAGGAACATCAAGCTGCTTGGAGATGGTCTTGTAGCCTTTACCTTTACCATGCTTGTCTATTATTTTCTTTTTGATCTCCTCAGACAACTCTCTCCTTTGCTTTCTCTGGTCCATGTTCTGTGTGGTGCACACAATGATACCAAACAGCACAGTGACTACTTTTCTCCATTTAAATAGGCTGAATGACTGACTACAAGATTGGAGACATGTGTGATACTAATTAAAGAAACTAATTAGTTTGAAATATCACTAAAATCCAGTTATTTATTACCTTTTCTAAGGGGTACCAACAAATGTGTCCAGGCCATTTTAGAATATCTTTGTAGAATAAGCAATAATTCATCTCTTTTCACAGCTTCTTTGCTTTATTCTATGACATACCAAAGGCATGCAAGTATACATGATAAAATAGCTTTTAATTTCATCACTTTTCAGGAGGAATGAAGCATTATTTCAATGAGCTGTAAGGGTACCAACAAATTTGAGCACGTCTGTACATTGACCGCTGAGCTGGTAAAACTACACGTTTACTGGTTATCTATCTATCTATTTATCTATCTATCTATCTATCTATCTATCTATTGAGTTTTTTCCTCTTATAGACTGATGGGTTCAATTCCTCTTATTTAAAACAAACAACTAAGAATTATGTCTACAAAGAGTAGAAATGAGGCCTTATACAAAAAATGAATTATTAAAATATTAATGAAAAGTTTTGATTTATTCAGTTAATTCTGATTCATTGTCGCAGCACAAGGAATACAATCTGGGTGGTAAATTGATACATCGTTGTGATTGGAAGCAAATGAAAAACAAATACAAACTGTGTAGGATCATTTCATTGATATGATTTGAGAAGAAGTTATCCAGGCGTCCGCTGTTCATAGGCAGCTGAATGCGTTTCCTGAAAGCACCGCACATGCTGTAACAAGTACATTGAATCCAAAAAATACCTTCACGTTTACATACTGTATGAAGAGTACCATTGTGGAAATGTAAGGAAGCTGATCAGATGGATTCTTCAGACAATTCCAGGTCATTTGAGTGTTCCAGCTTTTGATGTAGTGACGCTGTGCCTAGCAACAGGCCTCCATGCTTTGTGCGTATTCTCTTGCTCAGTTGTGTTAGGGCTGGTTCATACTTCTGTCGCAGATGAATGCGATAGGTCAGGCACAGACAGCTATAAAAGTTGTGCACTCCAAACATGCAGCAAATGTTGACATTTTTCAACATTACCCGAGCCTGTGCGATTTCAGGTCGCAGACACATGAGAAAAGGCTGCACGACTTTCCAAAGCAGACGCACGTCGCAAGAATGTGGATGACGTAATTAGTACCTGTCGCACAGGGTCAGAGACCCTCGGCTCCGACCAGAAATGATGTCAGAGTCTGAAGTATGAACCAACCTTTAGGCCTGTGTGCTTTCTCTCGCTCACTTGTGTTAGGCCTGGCCTGGCCAGATCAGCCCCTTCAGAGCAAGTGAGGGGAGCCAAGCCCCACATGCAGAGGAACAGTGACAATGGCATGGTGGCTTGCCAGAGCCTCATTCAAGCCACTGGATCCAGATGTTAGTTACTGTGAATCAGTGATCAGGCCAGGCAAACACACCGTTCCTGTGACCTCCTGTACATGCCTTGGGTTACCGTCAGTCAAGGGGCTGCTATGCAGTTATTGATCCTGTCAGGGTTCTTTTTGTTTTGCTTTGCAAGACGACCAGCCTTGCATGGCTGGAAAAGTGTATCTGCTGCTCTATTAACAAACAATTAATAATGCAATCAAGTGATTATTACATTAGCCTTGTGTATAATGAATAAATACACGATATGCATCTAGCTGTGATCTGAAGTGTTATGCCAAAGCAGCACAGATAATGCATGCACCTCATAGTACCCAGCCATGGTATAGAAAACAATGGTCTCTTATCTTATGCTAAAATGCTTGTTGTCTATGTCCAATGAAAAGATTCAGCCATAGCTTCTGGTCTGCAATCATATGCCTGTGTGGGGGTTCAGACAGCACTTGACTATGATCTCAGGCGTATTGGTTGTGCCTTAGCTGTAAAGTTCCTTAGCAATGCCTGACAAGGATTTCCATATACTGTACGGTATTCATAGTGTAGACTGTGTGTATAATCCCAGGCAGATGGCCAGCTTGTCTGCCAGTATTGCCAGAGCTTGGATCCCCAGTGGAAAAGGAGACTCTCTCTTTCTCTCTGTCTGATGTAAACATGCATGTCTGTGCATTTAGAGAAGCTCAGTTCTCATGGTCATTCTAACTGACTCAACACCATTGTCATATGCACTGACATTGTTAAATATTTATGCTGTTCTGGATCCTGGAGCACACCTCTGCCAGTGAGTTCATTTGTCACTGAACTGCTGAAGTTGTTAGAGAGGCACTTCTAGGTTTTGTCACTGACAATTCCATTAGAACATTCAGCACCTCTGTGCAAAGGACTTTGAGGTGGAGATCTGCAAGGCAGCAGTGTGGCTGTCCATGCACACTTCCACAAGCTACTACAGAATAAACCTGCATTCTGCCATAGGGAATCGCTTCATTGGGTCAAACATGGTCGCCTTATCTAGTCTGCACACATTTATTGTTTTAGGGAATCAAAACTGAAAGATTATTTATTTAAGCCAAAAAATCCCAAATGAACTGGTCAGAAGAAAGAGAACATTTATCAAGGGGAGCTAACATCCGGTTTACAATGATAAAAAACACATTTATCAAGGGGAGCTAACATCCAGTTTACAATAATAAAAAACACATTTATCAAGGGGAGCTAACATCCAGTTTACAATAATAAAAAACACATTTATCAAGGGGAGCTAACATCCGGTTTACAATAATAAAAAACACATTTATCAAGGGGAGCTAACATCCGGTTTACAATGATAAAAAACACATTTATCAAGGGGAGCTAACATCTGGTTTACAATAATAAAAAACACATTTATCAAGGGGAGCTAACATCCGGTTTACAATGATAAAAAACACATTTATCAAGGGGAGCTAACATCCAGTTTACAATAATAAAAAACACATTTATCAAGGGGAGCTAACATCCAGTTTACAATAATAAAAAACACATTTATCAAGGGGAGCTAACATCCGGTTTACAATAATAAAAAACACATTTATCAAGGGGAGCTAACATCCGGTTTACAATGATAAAAAACACATTTATCAAGGGGAGCTAACATCTGGTTTACAATAATAAAAAACACATTTATCAAGGGGAGCTAACATCCGGTTTACAATGATAAAAAACACATTGATCAAGGGGAGCTAACATCCGGTTTGCAATAATAAAAAACACATTTATCAAGTGGAGCTAACATCCGGTTTACAATGATAAAAAACACATTTATCAAGGGGAGCTAACCTCCGGTTTACAATAATAAAAAAACACATTTATCAAGGGGAGCTAACATCCGGTTTACAATGATAAAAAACACATTGATCAAGGGGAGCTAACCTCCGGTTTACAATAATAAAAAACACATTTATCAAGGGGAGCTAACATCCGGTTTACAATGATATAAAACACATTTATCAAGGGGAGCTAACATCCGGTTTACAATGATAAAAAACACATTTATCAAGGGGAGCTAACATCCAGTTTACAATGATAAAAAACACATTTATCAAGGGGAGCTAACATCTGGTTTACAATAATAAAAAAACACATTGATCAAGGGGAGCTAACATCCGGTTTACAATGATAAAAAACACATTGATCAAGGGGAGCTAACCTCTGGTTTACAATAATAAAAAACACATTTATCAAGGGAAGCTAATATCCGGTTTACAATAATAAAAATCACATTTATCAAGGGGAGCTAACATCCGGTTTACAATAATAAAAAGTAATATTGAAATTTCAAGAGCAAATGTTTAATTATGCCTGAAGTAATATTGAATTCTGAATACTGAACACAGAATACGTCTTTACTGATCTATACAAATTTAACTTTTTATCCCTAATCCTTTTGAGTTCATGGGATGCATTGAATTTTTTGTGAAATCTCTTTGATGTTCCCTTTAGTCAGCCAGTGTCTTTATGGGCGTAATGATTTGTGGATAGGCAGATGTGCATCTGCTCTCTACAGATAAAATGGAAACTTGAGGAGGTTTAGAATGAACAAATTAAAACAGATCAATTTCATGGGTAATGCATTTTGGGTTATTTAAGCAATATCGTTTTGGTGTGTAGCAGACCATTTTACAAGTTTCAGACAGGGTAATTGGTGGTCTCTGATATTTGAGTTGGGGACTTTCACTCATTAACTACACCCAGTGCTGCTTATATGCCAGCGATCATCACTGTAAACACCAAGGAGGGGCCGAATTCAAACACAGCCTTATTGAAACAGACCCAGCAAGAACACAGCTTTATTGGAATAGACCCAGCAAGAACACAGCTTTATTGGAATAGACCCAGCAAGAACACAGCATTATTGAAACAGACCCAATAAGAACACAGCATTATTGAAACAGACCCAATAAGAACACAGCATTATTGAAACAAACCCAGCAAGAACACAGCCTTATTGAAACAGACCCAGCAAGAACACAGCTTTATTAAAACTGACCCAGCAAGAACACAGCCTTATTGGAAGAGACCCATCAAGAACATAGCCTTATTGAAACAGACCCAGCAAGAACACAGCTTTATTGAAACAGACCCAGCAAGAACACAGCCTTATTGAAACAGACCCAGCAAGAACACAGCCTTATTGAAACAGACCCAGCAAGAACACAGCCTTATTGAAACAGACCCAGCAAGAACACAGCCTTATTGAAACAGACCCAGCAAGAACACAGCTTTATTAAAACTGACCCAGCAAGAACACAGCCTTATTGGAAGAGACCCATCAAGAACATAGCCTTATTGAAACAGACCCAGCAAGAACACAGCTTTATTGAAACAGACCCAGCAAGAACACAGCCTTATTGAAACAGACCCAGCAAGAACACAGCCTTATTGAAACAGACCCAGCAAGAACACAGCCTTATTGAAACAGACCCAGCAAGAACACAGCTTTATTGGAATAGACCCAGCAAGAACACAGCTTTATTGGAATAGACCCAGCAAGAACACAGCTTTATTGGAATAGACCCAGCAAGAAAACAGCATTATTGAAACAGACCCAGCAAGAACACAGCCTTATTGAAACAGACCCAGCAAGAACACAGCGTTATTGGAACATACCCAGCAAGAACACAGCCTTATTGGAACATACCCAGCAAGAACACAGCATTATTGAAACAGACCCAATAAGAACACAGCATTATTGAAACAGACCCAATAAGAACACAGCATTATTGAAACAGACCCAGCAAGAACACAGCATTATTGAAACTGACCCAGCAAGAACATAGCCTTATTGAAACAGACCCAGCAAGAACACAGCCTTATTGGAAGAGACCCATCAAGAACACAGCTTTATTGAAACAGACCCAGCTTGGCACTGGTCTTGCATTTTAAGATAAAATCAGGACAGCATCCAGATCAGGAAAACAATAATACTAAATATTAATAAGCATAATTATTCTGCAAATACGTGTGTGTAGGCTATAAACAAGTCTAAAGTGTCAAGGGTTCAAACAGAACGGGCAGCAGTGTGGAGTAGTGGTTAGGGCTCTGGACTCTTGACCAGAGGGTCTTGGGTTCAATCCCAGGTAGGGGACAAGGTACTTTGCCTAGATTGCTCCAGTAAAAACCCAACTGTGTAAATGGGTAATTGTATGTAAAAATAATGTGATATCTTGTAACAATTGTAAGTCGCCCTGGATAAGGGCGTCTGCTAAGAAATAAATAAATAATAATAATAATAATATCTGCTCTATAAAGTGTGTCCCAGTCTGCTGACTGAGATAAAAGTAGCAGGTACTCTGGGTAGAATGGATGCTTGTAAGATGATCACCGTCAAACTCAAGGGAAGTACTGAGGGTCAGTGCTCAGACCTTGTGCCTAGCTTGTATACTGCAAATAGCCTTGAAGCAGAAATGCATTTTAAGTTTGTTAAATGTGCCAATGGCATCACATTGATGATGAGGTGGACTGGAATTCAGAGGCACTTCTGTATCAGTAATTAGGAAGACGTGACCAATGGAATGTCAATAACTACTTATTTATTGCACCCATTTTTAAATGAGAAAAACAAACCCACATGAGAAATAGAAATGAGGTTTAATAAATGTCTGGATATTCTACCAGCTGAAGCGATGACATCACTGCTGCTGTTCACTGAAGAAATTGGATTCCACCCTGGAAAGAAGGGGTGATGGATCAAACTGCCCCTTTCCCATGCTTTAGATTTTAAAATATCGCTGCATTGTTATAGGTTGACACAACAGTGTCACTGAATGTTTGTGTACAACATCATCACAGACACACGTATAGGATATGAAGCGAATCTGGTAACAGCAAAATCAAAGCCAATCAAACCGTGTAAGATGTTAGTGCCGCTCTCCTAGGATGTGTAATGTAATGGTAAGATGAGCTCATTGCTCTCTACAACTACTCCATGTTGTGATGTGAATAAGAGGGTCAGTAAATCCCATCTCTGCATCTGTCTCTTTATTTCCCTGAAATGATTCAGGAGACACAGTCATAGTTCAAATGCTTTAATCCTTTTTTTACTTCTTTACTCTTCTGCCACAGAGCAATAGCTGCATTCATCTACATTTGACACAGGTCACTTACTGCAGATCTAGCATCTAAAGTCTGATCTACAGTATGTAGAAACTTGAACTCTTCTATTAGATAGACAAACCATTCTCCTATTTCTAATGGGTTTATTGAATAATGTCAACCCTGCTATGATGTCTAGACTAATGCTAGCCTAAAGGAAGAAGTCAATGTGTACAAGATTGGTTCTTTGAGCCCAATGATTTTTTTTAGCTGTACAGCATGTTTCGAGTAGTCTTGTGTCCGTGGCTCAGGGCAATAGGTTCCAATATGTGTGTCTGCTCCTAAATCAAATTCCCCATTTCATTCCTCCGAAGCTTATTTTAGAGGAAATAGGAAATCATTCAGAGGTTGTAACATTATTGAGAATTTTAAAAATAACAGCAAAATATTGGATTTTATTGTTTGGTGATTGAGTGAAAATAGATGTGCGTGTGTGCAACAAAGACTTGCTGTTTACATAAGAAGGGGAAATGAGGTTCATCTGGAGTATAATCCTTAGCAAACTATTCTTATGTTTCAACACACACTGATTATATTTCCTTGTAACCTGCAAAATGCTGAAGAGCAAGTAATCTGGGTGTCATGTTCAAGCTGTAGAGACTGTGTCACAAAAAAAAAAGAATTCCACTCAATCAGGGGCTGGGCTGTGGTCCCAGGCAGGGAGACTCTATCAGGACTGGGCTGCTGTGCAGTGCTGTGGTCCCAGGCACAGAGACTCTATCAGCGCTGGGCTGCTGTGCAGTGCTGTGGTCCCAGGCAGGGAGACTCTATCAGGGCTGGGCTGCTGTGCAGTGCTGTGGTCCCAAGCAGGGAGACTCTATCAGGGCTGGGCTGCTTTGTAGTGCTGGGGTACCAGGCAGGGAGACTCATAAGAACATAAGAACATTTACAAATGAGAGGAGGCCATTCAGCCTATCCTGCTCGTTTTGGTTGTTAGTAACTTATTGAATCAGATCTCCAGGTAGTCTTCTTTGGTCAAGACTGAATAGATTCAGTTCTTTTAGCATGTTTGCATATGACATGCCTTTTAAACCCGGAATAATCCTGGTCGCTCTTCTTTGCACTCTTTCTAGAGCAGCAATATCCTTTTTGTAGCAAGGTGACCAGAACTGAACACAGTATTCTAGATGAGGTCTTACTAATGCATTGTAAAGTTTTAACATAACTTCCCTTGATTTAAACATTTTTCACTATATATCCGAGCATTTTGTTGGCCTTTTTTTTATAGCTTCCCTACATTATCTAGATGAAGACATTTCTGAGTCAACATAAACTCCTAGATCTTTTACATAGATTCCTTCTTCAATTTCAGTATCTCCCATATTGTATTTACAGTGCACAATTTTATTGCCTGCATGTAGTACCTTACACTTTTCTCTATTAAATGTAATTTGCCATGTGTCTGTCCAGTTCTGAATGCTGTCTAGATCATTTTGAATGACCTTTGCTGCTGCAACAGTGTTTGCCACTCCTATTTTTGTGTCGTCAGCAAATTTAACAAGTTTGCTTACTATACCAGAATCTAAGTCATTAATGTCGATTACGAATAGCAGAGGACCTAATACTGATCCCTGTGGTACACCATTGGTTACCTTGCTCCATTTTGAGGTTTCTCCTCTAATCAGTACTTTCTGTTTTCTAGATGTTAACTCTATCAGGGCTGGGCTGCTCTGCAGTGCTGTAGTCCCAGGCAGGAAGACTATCAGGACTGGGCTGCTCTCAGCACTTGGCTCACATTATATTTATGTTTTTAATGCCGTCTGTATGGCAATAAAAACCCTTCTGCATAATTTGGCACAAAAAACAGATTGTTGCTCAATCAGGAATGTGAATGGAGATATGCTACTGTATGTAGGTAAACAGAACATTTGATTCTCATATCACTTTTCGCTAAAGTCAGCACCAAAACATATGCAGTACCAATATGTATTTTATTTTTTGGTATTTCATTTGGCAAGTTGTTTCCAAGTGAACACAATTGTGTAAACACAGAGAGTAATGAGTGGACTCCACTACAGCAGAGGGACCCTGTTTTCCCATAAGGATTATAGGCCTTTGTGTGGAGAGCTGTCAGTCATGGTTATTTCATCACAAGCTAGAAGTGCCAGTACCTTCTCAGAGTTTTGGCATTTCATTTTACTCAATCAAGTGATACCAGATAGTCCTCCTTGCAGAAGAATTTCAAACAGGAATCACATTGTGAGGTGAGGATTTCCTGTGTAGTTAATAAACTGCAGCACAGGTATGAGCCAGCAGGGCTGGAGGTCCAGGACTCTCTTGTATTGCACACTGCATGGGCTTTATCTGTGGACAAAAGTGTTGCATCACCCTGTAGAATTAACTCATTGTGCTCCATAAAGTCCAATGAAACCTGCTGAATAATGTTAACACCTTGAATTACATACCGCGTTGTAGTTTCGCATATACTTCACGAAAAACTGACAGAAATTGAAAAATGTGACATTTTGAAATCTAACATGAAATAATGTACTATTATTATGGCTTCCAGTAGACTTTTGCAACATCAGTTTGTAGTTTCTTTGGTTACATGATGTTAAATAAACTCACACACACATATATATATATAGGATTATGTCTCAATCCTAACATTGCAGGTGATGCAAAGCTTGTGCCCGCGCTGTAGCCATTGCTGTCTGTATGCTGTATTAGAAGTGAAGAATCCGGGTATTGCTCCTCTTGCTCAGTGAGGCGGAGGGTCCCACGTTCTGGGTTACAGGGTCACTCTTATACATGAATACACCTTTAACAGATTTAATGAGCTTTCCTGGCAGAGCAGGCTTCTGCATTGACTCCCATTGACCTGGAACAGGCTAAACTGGGTGACCTTGTGCTCATTTCAAAAGCTGTCTGGGTATTTCTTGAGGGAGGGAGCTTATGTCTGAATGGAATTGTGTTTAATCCCTGAGAAACGGGTTGGTTATCTGCAGTTAACGACAAAGTCAAAGGGCATTAACTCTACCAACGACTCTTTAATCATTAACCATTGCTTTATTAACAACATGTTATCTCGTAATAGGTTTTCCTGGTTAAATATTATAATTAATAATTAAATTAAGTTTTAAAAAAGGTTGGTGGCATACAGAATTATTTATTTTGCTCTTATTTTGTTTTCTCTGACTGGCAGAGAACAAACATATTAAGTGGGTTAGTGTGTGAAAACATATAACATGCCAATTATTTTCAATGTTATCATCAAATATTTTCAACAAACAAATCCACACACTCCTCAAAAACAAACAAATCCATCAGAAAACAAACAAATCCACACGCCCATCAGAAAACAAACAAATCCACACACCCATCAGAAAACAAACAAATCCATCAGAAAACATACAAATCCATCAGAAAACAAACAAATCTACACACCCATCAGAAAACAAACAAATCCATCAGAAAATAAACAAATCCATCAGAAAACAAACAAATCCATCAGAAAACAAACAAATCCACACGCCCATCAGAAAACAAACAAATCCACACACCCATCAGAAAACAAACAAATCCATCAGAAAACAAACAAATCCATCAGAAAACAAACAAATCCACACACCCATCAGAAAACAAACAAATCCATCAGAAAACAAACAAATCCATCAGAAAATAAACAAATCCATCAGAAAACAAACAAATCTACACACCCATCAGAAAACATACAAATCCACACACCCATCAGAAAACATACAAATCCATCAGAAAACAAACAAATCCACACACCCATCAGAAAACAAACAAATCCATCAGAAAACAAACAAATCCACACGCCCATCAGAAAACAAACAAATCTACACACCCATCAGAAAACAAACAAATCCATCAGAAAATAAACAAATCCACCAGAAAACAAACAAATCCACACACCCATCAGAAAACAAACAAATCCATCAGAAAACAAACAAATCCACACGCCCATCAGAAAACAAACAAATCTACACACCCATCAGAAAACAAACAAATCCATCAGAAAATAAACAAATCCACCAGAAAACAAACAAATCCACACACCCATCAGAAAACAAACAAATCCATCAGAAAATAAACAAATCCATCAGAAAACAAACAAATCCACCAGAAAACAAACAAATCCATCAGAAAACAAACAAATCCATCAGAAAACAAACAAATCCACACACCCATCAGAAAACAAACAAATCCATCAGAAAACAAACAAATCCATCAGAAAACAAACAAATCTACACACCCATCAGAAAACAAACAAATCCACACACCCATCAGAAAACAAACAAATCCACACACCCATCAGAAAACAAACAAATCCATCAGAAAACAAACAAATCCACACACCCATCAGAAAACAAACAAATCCATCAGAAAACAAACAAATCCACACACCCATCAGAAAACAAACAAATCCACCAGAAAACAAACAAATCCACACGCCCATCAGGAAACAAACAAATCCACCAGAAAACAAACAAATCCACACGCCCATCAGAAAACAAACAAATCCACACACCCATCAGAAAACAAACAAATCCATCAGAAAACAAACAACTCCATCAGAAAACAAACAAATCCATCAGAAAACAAACAAATCTACACACCCATCAGAAAACAAACAAATCCACACACCCATCAGAAAACAAACAAATCCACACACCCATCAGAAAATAAACAAATCCATCAGAAAACAAACAAATCTACACACCCATCAGAAAACATACAACTCCACACACCCATCAGAAAACAAACAAATCCATCAGAAAACAAACAAATCCACACGCCCATCAGAAAACATACAAATCCACACACCCATCAGAAAACATACAAATCCACACACCCATCAGAAAACAAACAAATCCATCAGAAAACAAACAAATCCATCAGAAAATAAACAAATCCATCAGAAAACAAACAAATCTACACACCCATCAGAAAACATACAAATCCACACACCCATCAGAAAACATACAAATCCATCAGAAAACAAACAAATCCACACACCCATCAGAAAACAAACAAATCCATCAGAAAACAAACAAATCCATCAGAAAACAAACAAATCTACACACCCATCAGAAAACAAACAAATCCACACACCCATCAGAAAACAAACAAATCCACACACCCATCAGAAAACAAACAAATCCATCAGAAAACAAACAAATCCACACACCCATCAGAAAACAAACAAATCCATCAGAAAACAAACAAATCCACACACCCATCAGAAAACAAACAAATCCACCAGAAAACAAACAAATCCACACGCCCATCAGGAAACAAACAAATCCACCAGAAAACAAACAAATCCACACGCCCATCAGAAAACAAACAAATCCACACACCCATCAGAAAACAAACAAATCCATCAGAAAACAAACAACTCCATCAGAAAACAAACAAATCCATCAGAAAACAAACAAATCTACACACCCATCAGAAAACAAACAAATCCACACACCCATCAGAAAACAAACAAATCCACACACCCATCAGAAAATAAACAAATCCATCAGAAAACAAACAAATCTACACACCCATCAGAAAACATACAACTCCACACACCCATCAGAAAACAAACAAATCCATCAGAAAACAAACAAATCCACACGCCCATCAGAAAACATACAAATCCACACACCCATCAGAAAACATACAAATCCACACACCCATCAGAAAACAAACAAATCCATCAGAAAACAAACAAATCCATCAGAAAATAAACAAATCCATCAGAAAACAAACAAATCTACACACCCATCAGAAAACATACAAATCCACACACCCATCAGAAAACATACAAATCCATCAGAAAACAAACAAATCCACACACCCATCAGAAAACAAACAAATCCATCAGAAAACAAACAAATCCATCAGAAAACAAACAAATCCACACGCCCATCAGAAAACAAACAAATCTACACACCCATCAGAAAACAAACAAATCCATCAGAAAATAAACAAATCCACCAGAAAACAAACAAATCCACACACCCATCAGAAAACAAACACATCCATCAGAAAACAAACAAATCCATCAGAAAACAAACAAATCCATCAGAAAACAAACAAATCCACACGCCCATCAGAAAACAAACAAATCCACACACCCATCAGAAAACAAACAAATCCATCAGAAAATAAACAAATCCATCAGAAAACAAACAAATCCACCAGAAAACAAACAAATCCATCAGAAAACAAACAAATCCATCAGAAAACAAACAAATCCACACACCCATCAGAAAACAAACAAATCCATCAGAAAACAAACAAATCCATCAGAAAACAAACAAATCCATCAGAAAACAAACAAATCCACACGCCCATCAGAAAACAAACAAATCCACACACCCATCAGAAAACAAACAAATCCATCAGAAAATAAACAAATCCATCAGAAAACAAACAAATCCACCAGAAAACAAACAAATCCATCAGAAAACAAACAAATCCATCAGAAAACAAACAAATCCACACACCCATCAGAAAACAAACAAATCCATCAGAAAACAAACAAATCCATCAGAAAACAAACAAATCTACACACCCATCAGAAAACAAACAAATCCACACACCCATCAGAAAACAAACAAATCCATCAGAAAACAAACAAATCCACACACCCATCAGAAAACAAACAAATCCACCAGAAAACAAACAAATCTACACACCCATCAGAAAACAAACAAATCCACACACCCATCAGGAAACAAACAAATCCACTGGAAAACAAACAAATCCACACACCCATCAGAAAACAAACAAATCCACCAGAAAACAAACAAATCCACACACCCATCAGAAAACAAACAAATCCACCAGAAAACAAACAAATCCACCAGAAAACAAACAAATCCATCAGAAAACAAACAAATCCATCAGAAAACAAACAAATCCACCAGAAAACAAACAAATCCATCAGAAAACAAACAAATCCATCAGAAAATAAACAAATCCATCAGAAAACAAACAAATCTACACACCCATCAGAAAACAAACAAATCCATCAGAAAACAAACAAATCCACACGCCCATCAGGAAACAAACAAATCCATCAGAAAACAAACAAATCCATCAGAAAACAAACAAATCCATCAGAAAACAAACAAATCCAACAGAAAATAAACAAATCCATCAGAAAACAAACAAATCCACACACCCATCAGAAAACAAACAAATCCACACACCCATCAGAAAACAAACAAATCCATCAGAAAACAAACAAATCCATCAGAAAACAAACAAATCCATCAGAAAACAAACAAATCCACACACCCATCAGAAAACAAACAAATCCATCAGAAAACAAACAAATCTACACACCCATCAGAAAACATACAAATCCACACACCCATCAGAAAACAAACAAATCCACACACCCATCAGAAAATAAACAAATCTACACACCCATCAGAAAACAAACAAATCCATCAAAAAACAAACAAATCCTTCAGAAAATAAACAAATCCTTCAGAAAACAAACAAATCTACACACCCATCAGAAAACAAACAAATCCATACACCCATCAGAAAACAAACAAATCTACACACCCATCAGAAAATAAACAAATCTACACACCCATCAGAAAACAAACAAATCCATCAAAAAACAAACAAATCCTTCAGAAAACAAACAAATCCATCAGAAAACAAACAAATCTACACACCCATCAGGAAACATGCCTAACAACAACTCTGAGCAGTACTTATATTGTATGTGCATTGTTATTGCTGGTAAAATGATTTGTGTTGATGTTAATGTTTGTTTTCTATTTTCAATAGGGCTTGATCTCTTGTTCAGACCAATGGAACTGTTCACATTCAAGCACAGAGTAGAAAAGGCTTGCTTTGCTGTTGAGTAGCTCTCCTTGCAGGCCCATAACCCTCCAGAAGGGGGGGTGTGATAAACACTTGGGAGGGTGAAGGTCTTTCAGGCTCATGTTACCCAGACACATTCGTTAACACTGTAGGTTTCTTCTGTTGAGATCTGAACTCTTTGTTTTGATGCAGCCCCCCAGTCTAATACCCCCGATGCAGACTGATCAATCTGATACATGTATGTTGCACCATTAGAAAGTATAATGAGTGTAAATATAATTTCAAGCAATGCAATGGGATTCATATTCAGGGTGTATGTTACACCATTATAAAGACACAGACTTTAAAGACAAGTTACATTACAGGTACGGACAGTATGGCCACGTATAGAAACAATGTTATGGAGTCTTTTTATGAGCCAGTATAAATTGATCACATTTTGAAAGTTGTCTTTGCATGTTCAGGGGGTCATTGCATTTTAAAAACAAGTTTAATAAAACTGGAAGGTAATGGGCAGCCTAGTTGAGGAGGCAATGACCCCCGACATGCTGATAGAAACTGTGTCCTGGCTGTTGGGGGTCAGAGGTCAGGGTGCTCAGTCTAAGTCCAGTGTCAGAGGTGAAACTCCCCATAAATCTGGAACTCTTTGAGAAAGTGTGATGAAATATGGTGGTAGTCTTTATGGTTGGGTGGCAGGCTTCCAGAAAGCTGGATGGGGTTTAGTGCAGGCCCTATGTCTGAGGTCAAGGTTGCCTGGTGTGTTCTGTTCACTCATTCCTGTGACAGCCAGGAGTTTCATTTAGACACAACATCCTCAAAAAAATGAGCTGGGTTCTCCCTAGGGTTTGTGTCTTTTTTCATGAATCAATTTGAAACATGAACAATGGTGATCCATGGATAAACAACATCCATGGACAATAAAACAATAATGGAAGCAGTTTCAGCCAGTTATAATCGTCGTGTATATTATTATTATTATTATTATTATTATTATTATTATTATTATTATTATTATGCCAGCTGTGAATGAGAAAAACCATAAATAACCTTTTGGAACCCCGTAGGTGAATGAATTATTGCGTATTTCGTAATATCATATCACAGGCAGTACAAATTACTGGAAGTGTTTTGCCCCAGACGTATTTCTTTTTACATATTTGTAGTTCTGTTTGTACTACTGGGACAATTTGCATTCCTCTTGTACACTGTTGCTGAAAAAAGGAATGCAATTCTGTCTCTTGGCAACCATTTGTGTAATTATAGTGGCAAGAAAGTTTAACATTGCTTTTCTAACACAATAGTGTATATGTCAATAAATAAAAAGTCATGACAGTGTCTTGGGAATCTAATTTGTTTTTGGCATGATACTACTTGCTTAACACTAAAAGTAGCATTTGTTAGTTTATTGAATTTTGAAAGTACTTTTATTGCTTGTAGAGCACTTTAAGTATTCTTCTTCTACCAATTCCTACAGAATAGTGTAAGCTGCATTTAACAATAAGATTTATTTGTCCACACTTGTTTCAAATGAAGACTGTACATTTCACCACTATATATATTTTTTGTTATTAAAACATGACCTGACTATGCAATGAAAATAGCTCTGTTTTAAAAAACATTCTTCAGTCACTTGATTAGCTCTGATTTAAGAGTAATTACCACAGACATAGTAACATGTAAACAGCAATATTAGTACCAATTGTGTCAATTGTATGGAACATAAGCTAGACCTTGCCTCGACCATCTCAACATGATCACAAAGATACCAGACAGACTAGACCTTGCCTCGACCATCTCAACATGATCACAAAGATACCAGACAGACTAGTCCTTGCCTTGACCATCTCAACATGATTACAAAGATACCAGGCACACTAAACCTTGCCTCGACCATCTCAACATGATTATAAAGGTACCAGACAAAGACTAGATTTTGCCTCGACCATCTCAACATGATTACAAAGGTACCAGACACCAGACAAAGACTAGATTTTGCCTCGACCATCTCAACATGATTACAAAGGTAAAGGTGCCAGACAAACCAAAAGTGAATCAAAACACAGCAACTCTGCTTCGTGAAGAAGAATTCACACATTCATTCAGATTCAAAACTTGCAGCTATTAACAGCCCCCCGTGTCCAGGTCTGTCAGTCCCATTCCATTTCACAAACACTGCATTTATCCCCAAAAATCAAACACAAGAGCAAACTACCAACCTGTCACCAAATCAAACAATGCTATGGCTCCTCATTTTGATCAGTACTGACATGTTACTGAAACGAGGCTGCAGAAAGTCCTGTTGAATATCAATGTATTTCTGTGTTGTTCTTGTAGATAAAGAAGTATTTTGAGCTGGAGCCCCTGGCCCGGGGGAAGCGGTGGATTCTACAGCCCTCGTCGCTGGAGAACATGGAGGCAGTAAGAGAAAGCTTCATCCAGCTCATCGGCCAGCTGGAAGAGAAGGACCTGGAGCCTGGAAGAGTATGACATGTCTGGAAATCCACACTGATAGCAGAAACTGTCCTGAAAAACACATCCATGTTTAACTGTACTGTACATGTTGTTGAGTACGAGTAGTGTATGTGAATGATGTATTTTACTATAACTGGATAAGATCCTTAAAGCCACTGGTAACATATTCAATCCATTTTAAATTAAATGTAAAAAAAACAAAAAAAACATACGACCAAACCAGAAAAAACGAAATCTTGTTTATCACTATTTGAGCTATTTTATTTAAACTGTGTAGAGAAAATAATGTGTTGGGCATTTGTTGAAGTGAAACTTTTTTTCTCTGTGACTAAATCGATAGTTTAATATTATAACACACTTGCTTAATATATAAATGATCTGGTAAGCATGGTAATCAAGTGCATTAGTAACTCATAGCAAGGAATGTTTTAGCAATGCTGGTTCTAGTCTAGCCTTATGTGATATGTCTACAAATTACTTATGGCCAAAAGTTTTGCATCCCCTAGAATTTTAGGATTGAGACATAATTGATTACATGATATTAAATAAAATATCTAAATTATGTTCAAAGAAACTACAAAATGATATCGCAAAAGTCTACCAGAAGCCATAATAGTAGTATATTATTTCATGCTAGATTTCAAAATGTCAAATTTTTCAATTTGTCAGTTTTTCATTCAATATATGGAAAACTACAAAGCGGTGTGTAATTCAATACGTTAACGTAATATTATTCAGCAGGTTTCATTGACTTTATGAAGCAACATGAGTTCATTCTATTGGGTGCTGCAAAACGGTTGGCCATAGCTGTACAGTAGAAGGAGATCACTAGATGTTACCAAAAGTGAAATGTATTGGGATGCTGTAGAGTAAAAATAAGGGCTCTTCATTTTCACCCATTGATAAATGACGAGTGTGCATTGCAGGTCTTTATTTAGTTTTGCTGGATCTTGGCTTCATTTTTAAACAGCACTGCTCTAACGTATTTGTATGGTCATCAAATGACTATCTGGTGTTACTGTTGATCTTCCCTTCTGAGGTGCTGTAGAAGACCAACAACTCTAATATTGTCTTAGACTGATGTAAGTCTGCACAACCCCCTACAGGCTTTGTGATCATTTTCGTTTTAATTTCAGCACACTGTCTGAAACCTCACATGAAGACTGTGGGATGTTATGCTTTACCGTTTGGTTCAATGCTTTAGAATGCTGCAGCATTCTCCTCAGCAGAATAAAAACACTATCAATCAAGAGTCAGAGCAGCTGTTTGTGACAAGTCCCTGTCTGACGCCTAATGCCTTCCACCTGTCAGTAAGGTCCCCCCCCTGTCTCCGGCCTCTGTGTGCCACTGCCCTCATGCATGTGTACGTTACTGCTGTTCTCAAAGCCTGTCCTGGGCTTCTTAATGTAGAGTCTTCATTCCCTGTCTCCCTCCTCTGTGTGCCACTGCCCTCATGCATGTGTGTGTTACTGCTGTTCTCAAAACGGTTTGAACAAATCTCTGACTTTTTCGTAATTTTTTTTTAAAGAGTGTGCTTGGTGCATCTCATTGTATTTATAGAATCTATCAAATGTTTATACCCTATTAGCCAATGTAACTGCCTTTTTTGTAATTAATTAATAATATCTGAAATTTGTATGTTTATTACAGCTAGTCTTGTAGTTGAATAGGCACATAGCCTGTGTTTTGTACTGGAGAAATACATTCTCTATTTAGCAGTTAACTGACTCGTGTGGGCATCTGCCAGTCATGCCCAAGTTCTACTGTGTATATGTGTGATTTCTACATGATTTCCACGCTCCAGCAATGACAATAAAGGCTGAGTAGAAGAGGCGTGTCTCTGCTGACTCTTTCACTGCTGTCCTTTCGTTGCCACTTCCAGTAAAGGTATCTGTGGTCCTCTATACAAGTCTAGCAGTGACAGTTTTGTTTACAGTATACACTTTACATTGTGAATTAGTCTTTTGATCAATCAATGGTGGGTCATTCAAAGATGAGCAGGAGAGCTGCCACTATATATAATGAAGCAGGCATCACAGCTCCAGCTTGGACTATATTGATGATAGACCTATGAAGCATGGGACTATCTCTCAGACTGTGGATGGTGATAAGTTTTAATTTGATACTATCGTCACAGAAAAAAATCTAAATTATCTACATGTTCATATGGTAAAACTAAAACTAGAGTCATTATCTGGAGCGTTGTTTGGGTGTTTCCGTAACCCTACTATGTGTGCACATATACTGTATGCATAGAACACGCTATCTACATGATTTCCTGACATAGTTTCATGTTAGTGCCATTTGCGGCGGGACACAAGAAAATGAATGGTAGTGTTCCAGTGTTAACTTCCATATTAGTGAGAGGCATTTGCAAAGTTTACAAAGACCAGCCAAGTGATTTCACACCTATTGCCAGGGAGATCAAAGAAAAGGAGACACAGAAATGGAAGGGCTTGAATTTCGAAAAGGAGACGCAGAAATAGAAGGGATTGAATTGGGATTTCAACAAACTTGGGAAGAAGGATGCATCATCTGCAGCTTTTATGTAGTGACAGAATCCCAGATCAAGTCATTAAAGACCACGCAGATCTTTCTAATGATGAGGTTCTAGGAAACACAGGGTGGGAGACATCGCTGACCTGTGACCCTGCGTCTTCTTAAAGGCTATCTTTCTGTCTTTTTCCAGATCTCTCTTTCTAGTCATTGTAACCTTCAGAGGTTCACACTGACTTCACAAGACAACATGCATGAAGTCAAACCAGATCCAAAGGCTGGACTGAGCTCTGTCAATCTGGCACTGATGTGTGATATAAAATAAATGGACTAGTTAAACACATTGAACTAACTTGGATCAGTATTGCAGGTTCATGTTTATGAATTGACAAGGCTATTAATCTTCAGACGTGTCTTGTTTAATTTGGTTCCGTTTTAATTGACCTCAGGGAAGTTACAATGTCAACATGTACTGCTGTCCATTAAATGTCACCCAGTGGACACCTCTACCAGTCGAGACAAGTGTCCCCTGGTATATAAAAACAGCCTCTTAGTGAGTCAGCAATGAAATGTCACCCAGTGGACACCTCTACTAGTCGAGACAAGTGTCCCCATGTATAAAAAAACAGCCTCTTAATGAGTTAGCAATGAATACTAGTTTTCCACAATAAAAAAATTAATAAATTCTCAGACAAAAAAAAAATCTGCATTATTCCGCAATTAAAATAAATGGCTAAAATTGACACAAACAGTACCACTGAATAACAGTTAACACAGGAAGTATTTATTGGTACACTTTTAAATTATAAGGAAGTTACATACTAACCAGAGTGCAATCAATCAATAATATAAACAAACTTACCATTTTACTTTAAACATTACAATATGTCTGTGCAGTAATAATACAAACCAAAAATAGTGCTCATATTAGTTTATCAGTTAGTCTTTGTCAACTGGATGGCTATTGCCAGACTCATTAACCTGATCTTTAGGGGCGATTCTTATCATTTCCGGCACCTTTAAACAGCTTGTTCAGTAGTAACAACGAGATTTGTGGAGCACGAAAATCAAACCAAACCAAATAATGCCAGAGGAAGGGCTTCAAAGTCCAATTGGCACACAGAAAAGAAAATAAAAGTTTTCTGAGTAGGAGCTGAGAGTCCTTACGGCTGAGGTCACTCAGCATGAAATTCAGTTATTTGGAAAAGCCTCAGCCAGCATCAATTATCCTACCAAAGAGGCCACATTGTCCTCTATAGTGGAGAAAGTCGATGCTTTCGGTGTTACCAGGACAGTCAACCAGGTGATGAAAAAAGGGCAGGACCTGCATCAGCGAACAAAAGCGAAACTCGCAACGCAGCACAGGCATGCAGCAGGAACAGGAGGAGGACCGCCATCCACATCACAGCTGACACCTTTGGAGAGGCAAGCAGAGAGGACAATCCATCCCAAACAAAGTGACCCAACCCATCCCAAACAAAGTGACCCAACCCATCCCAAAAAGTGACCCAACCCATCCCAAACAAAGTGACACAACCCATCCCAAACAAAGTGACCCGACCCATCCCAAACAAAGTGACACAATCCATCCCAAACAAAGTGACACAACGCATCCCAAACAAAGTGACACAACCCATCCCAAACAAAGTGACACAACCCATCCCTAACAAAGTGACCCAACCCATCCCTAACAAAGTGACACAACCCATCCCAAACAAAGTGACACAACCCATCCCAAACAAAGTGACCCAACCCATCCCAAACAAAGTGACCCAACCCATCCCAAAGTGATCCAACCCATCCCTAACAAAGTGACACAATCCATCCCAAACAAAGTGACACAATTCATCCCAAACAAAGTGACACAACCCATCCCAAACAAAGTGACACAACCCATCCCAAATAAAGTGACACAATCCATCCCTAACAGTGACCCTGGGTTTGGCTATGTGGGGGTCTTCTCCATCTTGCCCTTCTCCTCCAAAGGTTTTCCTGCCTCTCCTCAACAAGAGCCAAGCGTCGCCGCATCAGGAAGTGTACCATAGCAGCCATCCTGAGCCCAATGACAGGCCTCTACAGGTGTGTGCTTTTATACAGCTCTTAGTTACTCGCGTCTACAATGGTGTGCACCTTGTCAGAGGAGGTGTAAAGTTTTTGGAGGGTCACCAATTGCCCAAGTGTATGGCAAAATCCTTACATCTCATATTCCAAATCCCACCCAATTCCATGCTCTTTTCTTCATTTGAATACATTTCAATATCATTTAAATTTATTAATGATGGTTATATGCGAATTTGATAGCAGGTAAGGAACGCCAGGTGAAAAACATTCTTTACATGCGCAGCATTTTTAGTGACCACTAAAGTCCCACTTTACACCAGCTAAACACGTTTTTTGTCAGCAATATGGGTGTTTTACAGCCGCAAATCACTTTGCATACAGTGGTTTGCAGAAGTATTCACCCCCTACCAATAATGTCACATTTTGCTGAATTACAAATAAGTATGAACAGTTTTTCAAATGAACTTTTTTTATTCAAAGCTGTAGTGGTTAAAATGAACACTGTTATATGAGGAGGAGGTTAAATGTCAGCAAAACTTGCAAAGAAAATGTACAAAATGAAATTTACTGGTTGCATAAGTATTCAGCCCCTTAAGTCAGTACTTGGTAGAAGCACCTATTGCAGCAATTACTGCTATGAGTCTTTTTGGATAGGTCTCTACTTGCTTTGCACACTAGGATGGTGAAATTTTTGCCCATTCTTCATGGGCAAATTGCTCCAGTTCTGATAAGTTTGTTGGGGATGGTCGATGGACTGCAATCTTCAAGTCTCGCCATAAATTTTCGATTGGATTCAAGTCAGGACTTTGACTGGGCCACTCAAGAACATTAATTCTCTTCTTGTTCAACCACTCCAGTGTGGCTTTGGATTTGTGCTTCAGGTCATTGTCCTGCTGAAATGTGAATTTCCTCCCGTCTTGGCTGACTCAAACAGGTTTTCCTCAAGGATTCGCCTGTACTTTGCACCATCCATTCTCCCCTCTATCCTGACAAGTTTCCCAGTCCCTGCTGAAGAGAAGCATCCACACAACATCATGCTACCACCACCATGCTTGACAGTTGGGATGATGTTGACTGGGTGATGTGCAGTGTTGGGCTTGCGCCAGACGTAACGCTTGGAATTTAGACCGAAAAGTTGCATTTTTGTCTCGTCTGACCACAAAACTTTTTTTCCACATGTCTGCAGTATCGTCTGCATGCTTTTTCACAAACTCCATATGTGCTTTAAAATGAGGATTCTTGAGTAATGGCTTCTTTCAAGCCACCCGTCCATACAGGCCAGCTTTGTGTAAGGACCGGCTTATTGTTGATGTATGAACTGTCTCAGACACAGAACTTTGCAGATCTCTCAAGGTCATTGTTGGCTTCAGAGTGACATCCCGAACCGGTTTTATGCTTGCCCGGGTGCTCAGTTTGGGAGGGCGACCTGATCTGAATAGTGTCTGGGTGGTATGATGCATCTTCCACTTCTTAATGATGGACTTCACTGTACTGAGAGGGATAATCAGCGCCTTTGAAATTTTCTTGTACCCTTCTCCTGCTCTGTGCCTCTCTACCACTTTATCCCTGACTTGTTTCGAAAGCTCCTTGGTCTTCATGGTTGCTTTGCTGGATCACTATGTGAGTTGCAGCTTGAAAGTCTTTATATACCTGAGGGAAATTATCTACAAGTTAAACCACTTTGAGTACACACAGGCTGAAATCATTTCACTAATTTTGTGACCTTTCAAACAAATCATTTGCATCTGAGCTGATTTAGGGCTGCAGTAGCAAAGGGGTTGAATACTTATGCAACTGAGATTAATCTGTTTTTCTCTGTAAATCTTAGTTATTTATATTCTATATGCATTTATTCAACTTTATCAATGTGTAGTAGTTTGTGTAGATTCTACATGGAAAGTCTAATTTGAAAACGTCGTGGAGTACGCTCAGGTGAAAACTTTGCAGGGGGGTGAATACTTCTGCAAACCACTGTATCTTTACATTGGCCCCTATGTATGTGTCATTATTACAATAATAAGACAGAGCAATGTCCTGCATTTTACACACATCAAATACAAATCAAATAATGTTATGGTCACAACATGCATGAGTGCACTTGGCATAAAACAATTCAAAGAATGACAATATTTGATTACATTCCAAAAGCAGTCAAATTCCCATTTTTGTCTTGTTATCCTTCCAAATCATTTCTTGAATTACAAAATTAAAGGAGACACCAAGAAAATAAGAGTAACTAATCCTGTAGTTTAAACCCCAAAAGAACCCTGCGTCCCGCAGTGCTTGTATGTTCTCATATTTATGAAATTACTCGTCTCTATTGCAAAAACCGTTTCAGACATTTCATTGCTGGGAAAACCAAGTGCAAGAATCTCTTCAAGCAAGCACGCTAACCAGTGTAATTAATACTGACCCAGTCGTACTCATTAGAAAAGCATTTCACAACACTGTTTATGCAGTTAGCAACAGTAGTGTAGCAATAGCATATTGTTATTTTGTAAAGGAACTGATCCTGGGGACCCCATTCCTGGCCCAAGAAAAGCAGAGTCTCTAACGGCGGTCATAATATTACATTGTATTTATGCATTTATCTGTTATATTGACAAAGCCTTGATAGATGTAGTTAAATAAAAACAACCCCTGTCATGATGCTAATGGTGGAGCAGTGTGCTTTTATAATCCAGTCCAACCCAGTGCACACACACAGACACACACACACACACACACACACACACACACACATATATATATATTGTGATATCTTGCAACAATTGTAAGTCGCCCTGGATAAGGGCGACTGCTAAGAAATAAATAATAACACACACATATATATAGTGTAGCGTGCGTGGGGGAAGGCAGCAGCAGGTAGGTGATGTAATCACACACAAAGACACAAGCCTGATATACGCTCTTTTGTACATTGGTATCAGCGCTATGCTTTAGTGCGAGAGGTCCCAGGTTCGCGCCCGCCCTTCGCCTGTGTGTGGATTGCCTCACCCTGTGTGATGCACTTGCCTGCGTTAACCGAGATCGCCACAATATATATATACACATACATACTGTATATACATATACACACACACACACACACACACACACATATCTATATATATATATATATATATATATATATATATATATATATATATATAGCACTCTCATGCAGAGGGGTCATCCCAGGGAGCTTTTGCAGCAGTTTTGTGTTTTGTAATTCAGCTAGAAAATAAACACACACACACACCAAGCAGCACTCTCATCCTCACTCACTCATTATAATAAACTCTCTCAAACACACTCACACCAAGCAGCACTCTCATCCTCACTCACTCATTATAATAAACACACACACACCAAGCAGCACTCTCATCCTCACTCACTCATTATAATAAACTCTCTCAAACACACTCACACCAAGCAGCACTCTCATCCTCACTCACTCATTATAATAAACTCTCTCAAACACACTCACACCAAGCAGCACTCTCATCCTCACTCACTCATTATAATAAACTCACACACACCAAGCAGCACTCTCATCCTCACTCACTCATTATAATAAACTCACACACACACACCAAGCAGCACTCTCATCCTCACCCACTCATTATAATAAACTCTCTCAAACACACTCACACCAAGCAGCACTCTCATCCTCACTCACTCATTATAATAAACTCTCTCAAACACACTCACACCAAGCAGCACTCTCATCCTCACTCACTCATTATAATAAACTCACACACTCACACCAAGCAGCACTCTCATCCTCACTCACTCATTATAATAAACTCTCTCAAACACACTCACACCAAGCAGCACTCTCATCCTCACTCACTCATTATAATAAACACACACACACACCAAGCAGCACTCTCATCCTCACTCACTCATTATAATAAACACACACACACCAAGCAGCACTCTCATCCTCACTCACTCATTATAATAAACTCTCTCAAACACACTCACACCAAGCAGCACTCTCATCCTCACTCACTCATTATAATAAACTCTCTCAAACACACACACACACCAAGCAGCACTCTCATCCTCACTCACTCATTATAATAAACTCTCTCAAACACACTCACACCAAGCAGCACTCTCATCCTCATTCACTCATTATAATAAACTCTCTCAAACACACTCACACCAAGCAGCACTCTCATCCTCACTCAGACTCATTATAATAAACTCTCTCAAACACACTCACACCAAGCAGCACTCTCATCCTCACCCACTCATTATAATAAACTCACACACACACACCAAGCAGCACTCTCATCCTCACTCACTCATTATAATAAACTCTCTCAAACACACTCACACCAAGCAGCACTCTCATCCTCACTCACTCATTATAATAAACACACACACACCAAGCAGCACTCTCATCCTCACCCACTCATTATAATAAACTCTCTCAAACACACTCACACCAAGCAGCACTCTCATCCTCACCCACTCATTATAATAAACTCTCTCAAACACACTCACACCAAGCAGCACTCTCATCCTCACTCACTCATTATAATAAACTCACACACTCACACCAAGCAGCACTCTCATCCGCACTCACTCATTATAATAAACTCACACACTCACACCAAGCAGCACTCTCATCCTCACTCACTCATTATAATAAAATCTCTCAAACACACTCACACCAAGCAGCACTCTCATCCTCACTCACTCATTATAATAAACTCACACACACCAAGCAGCACTCTCATCCTCACTCACTCATTATAATAAACTCTCTCAAACACACTCACACCAAGCAGCACTCTCATCCTCACTCACTCATTATAATAAACTCACACACTCACACCAAGCAGCACTCTCATCCTCACTCACTCATTATAATAAACTCTCTCAAACACACTCACACCAAGCAGCACTCTCATCCTCACTCACTCATTATAATAAACACACACACACACCAAGCAGCACTCTCATCCTCACTCACTCATTATAATAAACACACACACACCAAGCAGCACTCTCATCCTCACTCACTCATTATAATAAACTCTCTCAAACACACTCACACCAAGCAGCACTCTCATCCTCACTCACTCATTATAATAAACTCTCTCAAACACACACACACACCAAGCAGCACTCTCATCCTCACTCACTCATTATAATAAACTCTCTCAAACACACTCACACCAAGCAGCACTCGCATCCTCACCCACTCATTATAATAAACTCACACACACACCAAGCAGCACTCTCATCCTCACTCACTCATTATAATAAACTCACACACACACACCAAGCAGCACTCTCATCCTCACTCAGACTCTTTATATACAAGGACCCTCCACCTCTCTGACCCTTGTTTATTACATGATCTTTTTTCATGAACTATGAATGATCATTTTGAATTTATTGTGCTTTTACTATATATCTTCCAAGTTCCATACTGGATTCAAGCTACTTGTTGCCTGATTGTAGCTGTGTTTCTGAGGGTCACTTACAGAACCCACTCTCCTGTTTTATTCACCACCCTCTTCAATATTTAATGCCCCCCCCCCCCCCCGGGTCTCTCTCCTCCAGGGTGAATGCTGGAATAGTTCCACTCTCCCGTGCTTTTGTCAGCCAAATGCCTTCGACAGGCGCCTCAGCAATGAAGGGGGACAGACAGAGCCTCCGAGGGGAAAGGGAAGCATGGCCAAGGCATCTCTCAGTGCGATATGTGCCCACACCCAATTCATCCATATGTTTCTTTATATATATAAGTTTTATTTCTGTTCCTGTCAAATATACACAAGAATGCTAGTGCTTTGATTTCAAGGGATATAAAGCAGGATTTTCAGGGTAATTTTTCAATTGGCTGATCACCACTAATAAAGTAATACGGGACACATTAAAATGACATTCATTCTAACTTTTAAAATACACACATGTATTTTACTAATTTAATGACTGACATCTGGTTTTTAAATCTATTTTGCAACCTCGCTCTTAATTTGAAAAGCAAGCTGGTACTGTATAGTTTTCATAATTTAGTTTTAATAGTTTTTTTTTATTCAAATAATTAAAAAAATATATATATATATTGATTCACTGTTATGAATAATTTACTTATTAATTATAAAACTACAATAATAATAAGAGCTTCCTTTATTTTCACATACGAATGCAATGAATACGAACGTCTCGCTATCCGAGCCATTATCTCTTTAACATTATAAACCCTTGAGAGTAGGCTGTCCAGACCAAGCTACAGCAGCATCAAAAAACAGTGCTATCAATCAACAAGCCCAGACCAAGCTACAGCAACATGAAAAACAGTGCAATCAATCAGCAAGCCCCAGAGAGAGCAGCACAGGGTTCTGACAGCAAGCATAGTGCAGAAATGCAAGGAGGCAAGTGGAGATGGAGGGACCACACGGGAAGCAGACATCATTAATAATAAAATAAATAATTAAATAATAATAATAATTTAAAAAGCTTTTATATAATAGTAGGTCTTCACACGAGATTTAAAAACATGAAGAGAAGGGGTCTCCCTTACAATAAGTGGCAGTAAGTTCCATAGGTGCGGGGCATAACAAGAGAAAGCCCAGTCACCTGTCGACCACAGCCTAGCTTTAGGAACCACTAGAAGATTTAATTCAGCTGATCGCAGGGCACGAGAGGGAACATAAACATGTAAGAGGTCTTTTAGATATTTAGGAGACACATCATCATCAAGTGCCCTGTAGCTAAGAAGTAAAATCTTAAAATCAACCCTGAACCCCACTGGCAGCCAATGAAGGGAGGCCAGGACTGGGGTTATATGCTCAGATCCAGCAGTTCTAGTTAAAACCCAAGCTGATGAATTCTGTACCAGCTGGAGTCTCTGACAGACCTTGCCAGACACCCCAGCCAACAGACCATTACAATAATCAATGTGTGTGGAAATAAAAGTGTGGACATAATGCCAGCAGAGCAGTGGGGATGCAGGGGCCACACGGGAAGCAGACATAATGCCAGCAGAGCAGTGGGGATGCAGGGGCCACACAGGAAGCAGACATAATGCCAGCAGAGCAGTGGGGATGCAGGGGCCACACAGGAAGCAGACATAATGCCAGCAGAGCAGTGGGGATGCAGGGGTCACACAGGAAGCAGACATAATGCCAGCAGAGCAGTGGGGATGCAGGGGCCACACAGGAAGCAGACATAATGCCAGCAGAGCAGTGGGGATGCAGGGGTCACAAAGGAAGCAGACATAATGCCAGCAGAGCAGTGGGGATGCAGGGGTCACACGGGAAGCAGACATAAAGGGGTTAAATACGCACTACTGGAAATGATGCAGGAGATTACAGACTTTAAAGTAGCAAAAGTCAGCTGACAACCAGCAGCTTTTCTGTTTCCCTGGGCACATTCACCAGGATTCACAATGTGCTCAGTAGGGTGCAGGACCACCACTGGCACATATACAAGTCCCGTGCCTTCGTCACATGCCGTTAGTCAGTCTCTAAATATTGCCTAAAGGAATGCTTTGACATTCCTCCCTTAGTGCTGCAGAATCTATCCCTTTAAAAAATGTTTACCACACTATTTTTGCACACTATTTTTTGCAGTTTTTCCTATGGTTATACGATGCATACACCATATTGTACCCTGGCTTGCCATGTTTATTAGCATGCTTTACCATACCTGGCTGGACTTTACAATGTGTACCTATGCCTTGCCAGGCTTTTACTGTGCTTTATAGTACTTTGCTGTGCTTTTACTATGGTAAACTTTTATAAGGGATACCACATGTAATAAATAAGTTTTACTCTTGGTTTTACATTACTTTTTGTATTATCAACCCCAGTCATGTCCCACACGCAAACAAAAAGGATGAACAAAATTCCATGTAAAAATATCCATCACTGCGGGTTGGGCGAGTATGGATACAAGAACAACTGCTGAAGTCAATATGGAAATGAATGTGGAGAGATTTCACAGTGGGGGTCAAACTATGGTACAGTATAATGTTCTACTGTATTTACAATGTGAGGTCTATTGAGTATAACAATGACAGCACCATCCATTTTGATTTAATCAAGGTCTAGATCACAGGAATGTAACATTGAAGAATCAACGGCAATCAATCAAACATCAGAAGTTTGCTGATTAATAATTTGCACACACTTTTCTAGCAGTCTACTCACCATTACAATGATGTGGTGCTTTGAAAGGCTGCAGAGGGTTTGCAGTCCAGTCCAAGGAGGCATTAATACCAATCCTAGAATAAGAGCTGTATTATTATTATTGGGGGGATAGCGCAAGAGCATATGGATGCTATAATTAGCCACATATTATAAATACAGTATGACTGTATGATTTTGCTTATGTTCATATATAAAGAGCACTTTGTATATCACTGCTGTAGTGTACATACATCAAACAGAATGAGAACAAAGGGGATCTTACTATGATGTCGCATGGATGGACTGTATCACAATGATTGAGCCCCTATCCATACATTCAAAGATGAGAGGGACTGCTTTAAAAAGCACTGGGTGGACTCATACACTGCCCTTGGCCAGTCCAATCATCAGATTCCAACTCAAAGCACTGCATGGATTCCCATACTAGGATAATATTATGGTATCTTTAAACCAGAACAATCTCAATAATATGACCTCTGATAACAATAAACAGTGCTTCTTTCCTGTGGATTTGACTCAGTGTTACATTCTGTTATGAAGGCAGATGGAGTTTCCCATTTTAGTTGCAGATTGGTAACATGTGTCAATGAACTTCTGTGATCAGTATCCAATTCTATGTAGCGTTTAGAAAATCTATTGTGCATGCCGCATATAATGCATTGGTCCATGCGATTCTTTGCTATTGTAGTAAATCTATTGTGCATGCCGCATATAATGCATTGTTCCATGCAATTCTTTGCTATTATAGTCATTTTAGACCTCACAGATGGATGATAAATGAATACAACTTTTGTTGTGTTTTTTTTTTTTTTTTTGGTTTTAGCCTCAAAATTACCATCTGGACATGGGATGTTGATGCATTTCTTTGGAGCATTGATTTTCTGTTTGTAAGCTGTACTGTAACTGGTTGATGTAAATATTTAAAGTTACAAGCCACTTGTTGGGTGAATGTTCCTGAAAAGCATCCTTCACCTCCCTCACACCAAGCTCTCCACACGGTTTGTTTACTAACTCTGAGAGTGGAACAGATGCTTTTCCTCAATCCAGCTGCTTCAAATCATCCCGCTTCCATTATCCAGGCAGGCGGTCTCATTCATCAGACACTCCTAGCCAGGGGCCAGTGTGTGGAATTCTTCAGGAGCAGCCGCATTGCAGGACTCCTGTATCCTATGGAAGGGCTTTAGTGTTACTGTAATTGAAAGAAAACACAGCCGTGTCCTGACTTCATCTGGTTAAAGAGGCTGTGCTCTGCTGAGCAAGCCAATAGCTTGCTGCCCACTGCCTGACCGGGTTAGGACATTATCAGCAAAGTCTGAGACACTTCCCATGTATGTCAATCTGGCAGCCGTGTCAAAGAAACCTCACACGAACAACAACAATGAAAAGTGCATTGGAATGGGGAAACCTACACGCTGTCCAGTATCTACACTGCACTTTGTCTTTCTTTTTTTTAACTCAAGTTAACCCAAGAAACCCAATTGCTTGTGCTACTCTAATCACTAAAAGCAATCTGCAAACCAAATACAAAGTTATGACTATACTGTGTACAGTGTGTGGCCTGACAGTGTCTTCAAACCGAAGCGACACACAGTCATGAAGATATCCGCTTTGGTGTTATAAAGATGATGATGATGAGGCAAGGCAATGCTGTAGTTTATTTAGATTATTTATCTGGTATGAAATCATATTCTTTATAATGGAAGCTCATTTAAATGTCAGTCCTTTCTGTGTCCAGCAAAGTACATTGGTTTTAGGTACAATTTAACATGGAAGTATTGCCCCTAAAAAACTGTGTAACACAAAATTAGTATTTGGTATTAGTAAATTGTTTGCATTTCTTTAATAGCTAAACGTATTAAAGGAATGTTTGTTTTACACAATATAGCGAAAATAATCCCAACACCTAAATTGTTGAAGGGTTCAAAAGTCGTGGTAAACAGCATCGCACAATTGCTGCTCAGACAACAAACAACATGAATGGCAACAGTTTGGAAGTCTTTTGTAACCTCTGTTGACCCTCTAATCTCATCCCAAATGACTCAATCTGTACTCTGTTTACCTCCAGGGAATGCAGCTCCTGCCTCGCTCCAGTGTCTCTGTGCCCTCCCCAGGGCAGCAGTGGGATCTGCAATGGGAGGGTTTTGTCTTTGTGCTCTCCCCAGGGCAGCAGTGGGATCTGCAATGGGAGGGTTTTGTCTCTGTGCTCTCCCCAGGGCAGGAGTGGGATCTGCAATGGGAGGGTTTTGTCTCTGTGCTCTCCCCAGGGCAGGAGTGGGATCTGCAATGGGAGGGTTTTGTCTCTGTGCTCTCCCCAGGGCAGCAGTGGAATCTGCAATGGGAGGATTTTTTGGCAGGTATGTGTTATGTAATGAACTCTGTGGTTGCTGACTGAGCTGAATAATATAAAGTGGCATCTGCCTGCTTGGTTACCTGAGCTGGCTTTATTAGCACACAGGACAGCGTGCGAGTCTGAACCTGGACCGGGGCTCAGTCCTCGACACCTCCCAGCAGTGTCTTACTCTGGTGTTTATTAGCACACAGGACAGCGTGTGGGTCTGAATCTGGACCGGGGCTCAGTCCTCGACACCTCCCAGCAGTGTCTTACTCTGGTGTTTATTAGCACACAGGACAGCGTGTGGGTCTGAATCTGGACCGGGGCTCAGTCCTCGACACCTCCCAGCAGTGTCTTACTCTGGTGTTTATTAGCACACAGGACAGCGTGTGGGTCTGAATCTGGACCGGGGCTCAGTCCTCGACACCTCCCAGCAGTGTCTTACTCTGGTGTTTATTAGCACACAGGACAGCGTGTGGGTCTGAACCTGGACCGGGGCTCAGTCCTCGACACCTCCTAGCAGTGTCTTACTCTGGTGTTTTTAAGCACACAGGACAGCGTATGGATCTGAATCCGGACCGGGGCTCAGTCCTCGACACCTCCCAGCAGTGTCTTACTCTGGTGTTTATTAGCACACAGGACAGCGTGCGAGTCTGAACCTGGACCAGGGCTCAGTCCTAGACACCTCCCAGCAGTGTCTTACTTTGGTGTTTTTTAGCACACAGGACAGCGTGTGGGTTTGAACCTGGACCGGGGCTCAGTCCTCAACACCTCCCAGCAGTGTCTTACTCTGGTGTCTCTCAGGAATCCAAAGAAAGGCACGTTCATCTCTGGACATGACGTTGTATTGGGGATGCTGCACTATCTTTAGTTACTGTATTATTTTAGAAACAGGAGTAACTTGCACATTGCTCAGGCTGTCTAATGTATTATTTCTATAATGTATTTTACTCTTCAGGGGCTTGCAAATTAACTTTGTCACTTTGATGAGTGCTTTAGGTCTAAATCACACCAAGCATGCACAGCACTGTTATAGATCCAGTGCTCAAGGTACATGATACAATGAAGGACAGGTATTGCAATGAACAGCATGTCTCTGTTGACAGAATGCACAACTGCTGTGTTCTAATACTGAATCCTAGCCACTAAAATAGGGGTTTCCAATCCAAACATATGAAACTAACCATGTAGTAGTTTCATGTTATTAAAATAGAATAATACCAATGTCAATAATAACAAGGAGAACAAATAAACAGCTCACTGTTATTTAAGGACTTCAATGAACACGAAAGCTGTTTCTAATTCGTTTTGGAACATTAACAACAACAAAAAAGAAAAACTAAAAACACAATGAGCGCTGGATCAAAGGCTTAGTGAAGTTGTCCTGAAATGCTCTTTTTCACTGCCCAGAATCCTGTTTCATTTAAAGGACTTGAATTTACAGCTTGAAATGGAACCCTTTCCAATAGATTTAAAGCGGATTGGTTTCATAGTTTCATTCCCTGCATTCAGTGAAATGTCGGTGCCTGGACTGGAAACGTGCTCTGATGCCATTTAAACGTTGCTGGAGGAAATTGATAAATGGGAGTGGTTCTTAAAATGAATCCCCCCAGTTAGTTGGCAGTAATTGTTTGGAGTTCTCTCTTAACTGTGGTGTTAAGCAGATGCATCTTCTAGCAGCCACACATCAGCAGTGCAGGATTAAACCTGTCCTTGACCGATTCAGTTCCACTCACACTCTGACAAGATAAGACAAGACCATCTGCAACAATGTCAAATGTTTCCACATGTTTCTTCTCCTCCCAATACCGATGAACAGCATTGATTTGTCAGGGACATCCTCGAACACCATCGTTGAAACACACGCTGTCTGTGTATCTTATTCAAATCCTTTTCATATACAAATCTAATTCAGGGATATGTGTGTAATCAGGTCAAAGTCAAAGGCACCACAATTATTCCAGACAACAGGAAAATAAATGGTTTTATTTGTACTGTCACTATTTAGTGTTCTGCCATCATCATCATCATCATCATCATCACCCTCATCATAATAATAATAATAAGCCATGTATTTACTCTGGGTTTTCATGAATTGGTTACTCTGGTGAGGTAAAGCCGAGTCGAATTTAAAGGGTGTTTTATGCAGATCTAAGAGGCAGGTTTTAGATTTATATAATCTATGACCATCATTGACCAGGCTTGCAATATTTGTAGTGTATATTTTGTGACAGTACAGTGAAAGGGGGAGCACAACGTCCCACACCTTGCTGTTAATTGGTAACATTTCCAACACCCTTAATGGATAACAGCTTGATATTTAAACCCAATTACATTTACGCAAGACTCAAGCACTTACCACAAACACTACCCCTAACCATAACCCTTAAACACAATCCTTCACAGCAGCTACAGACAAGCTGGAAAACATGATCCACACATCAAACACTTACCACTAACACAAACCATAACCCACACAGCACCGTTTAACACTAACACTAACCCACACAGCACCGTTTGTTAAGGGATACCATGGTTTTTTGTTTGTTTTTTTGTTTTTTTAATTAAACATGTTTACTGGCGCCAGAATGTAATGTTCCTGGCCCTATATCAGGTACCCGACAAATGTGCACCCCTGTAGACAAGAGCATAGACCAGTAACAAGCAAGTCATAGAGAAACACACACACGGACACGGGTCATGGTAACGCGCAGTTTATCACTAGAATAACCAGGGGGGATTTCAAAATAATAGCCTTTATAGCAGCAGTAGCATTATTGTACTTGCTTGCTTTTACAGAGAAGCCTTGCAAATGCACACCTCCACTCTCTAAAGTAGGCTTTGTTGCTGGGTTTTTACTAGGAAAGTCAAGCTCTATCCTGTCACTCGGAGTTCAGCTCCGTGTCAGGATTTAACCCAGCAGCAGGGTTGCTGCCAGAGACAGACATAACGGGCCGAAAGAGAACAGCTGCTCATTTAAAAACAGTAATCTGTCTGGGAATCCCTCGATTCCATAAAATAACTCAAACGTTTGTGACACTGTGATCAGCCACTATATCCTTTCATTAGCGTGCCAGGGATGAAAGGGCAGCTGACAAGAACCCAGAAAAGTGAGGGGGACTCTGACTGCATGTAATTAAACAGACTGTATGACACTGATGCGTGGTGAAGAAGACCAGTATGTACCAAACAACTTCACCGATTTAATTGTGTTTAATTGTGTCCCAATAGTTATCGCGTGATTTGGAGGTGTCTTGCAGGAGTAACGCATACATGCCAACAGTCCCTATATGGTCGGGACAGTCCTGATATCCTAGCAAATGTCCCGCGTCCCGATATTTACACATAGAAAAAAATTAATTTATTCTGCACAGTAGAGTTAGTGAACCCCCCCCAACAATTAAATCGTTGAAGTTGTTTTTAGTGTAAATTCAAAACACTCACTAGTCACTTTCAAAACACTCAGGTCACGTTCATAACACTCTACTAATGCGTTCAAACCAACACACTATGTACTTTCAAAACAATCTCACGCTCAAAACACTCTACAGTACATTAGGTTCAAAGCACCTACTTTGCTTTTTACAGTTACGGTATTACATTTGTGTTTTCACCAAACGTTTTTCAGCTAAAACTAACTGATTTAACCAACAATTTACTAAAATAAACCGTAACTGTACAAACGTACTGTATACATGTTTTGAATATGTTATCTTGTTTAATAAAATTTTAATGAACAATTAATATTGCTAGAGAATATATATATATATATATATATATATATATATATATATATATATATATATATATATATATATATATATAAATAAAATGTGTGTGTGTGTGTGTGTGTGTGTTTAATTAATATTAGAACAAATACTACTTGTAATTAACATACTGAAGTGTAACTCCTATTGATAGAACGTGTCTATATCACCTTTGTCGTTTTTTTTCCTATGTACTTTGTGTTTGTACTTAGTTGGCCATCTGTACTTAAAAAAACAAAACGCTGCCATTGTCTCCGAAAATTAGCCTTTTCTCCACTGTTGCCTTTAAGTGTATCTGGGTATTTGATAAATAACTGATATTTCTTGAAAGTTGGGCTGTCTTTTTCCAACAGGTCTACCCATCGTGTTGAAACTCTGCAGGTGGTTGGATTGTGATGTTGTATAATATCAACAATAAACCTCAGGCAGAATTGCATTTTTTATTGTATAGTTTAGTTAGCTAAATAGTATTTGCTCTACACTTTTAGTCAAAAAACAGAATGACATTCATATTTAGTCTCGTTTAGACACATTTAGATTAGCAGTATTATTACACTCACAAGTTTTACCCATGTTTAGAAGAATCTATCTATCTATCTGTATAGATAGATAGATAGATAGATAGATAGATAGATAAGCCTACTAACTAAAAAAGTGGTCGTGTCGTTTTTTAAATGAACACTGTTGGCATTACAGAGGTATTATGCATTTTAACAGAAGATAAACAGTAGAAAACAGTGTCGTCAATTCAAAATGAATTATTTATTTAATAATAACATAGTGTATATGAATGTCCTAATTGGCAAGCTATGATCAGGATTCACCAGAAGCGTTTAGTACTACAATTGAAAACAACCCTCCAAATAAGGAATGAGACTCCAGAATAATTTAAATGTAGCTTTAATGTTCGTGTATAAATAACGCGGACTTTGTGTAACCTGTTCATGTTAATGAAACTATTCAAATAAATCTTGTGATCTCTCGGTCGGTGTAAAAGATCATTAGGAATGTGTTGTGTGATAACAGCATTGTTCGATTCGGGCCACTAATTATTTTGTTGCTATAATGTGCTTTTCTTTTCTTTTCTTTTTTTAAGGGAGTATTTCTGTGCCGTTTCCTTTTATCTGTCCCTCCAACTGATGTCTATACAGAGCTGGACGGTCCGGGTTCCCCAAACACGTCAGCCTGTTCAGATACACAAGATTAAGTAGCAAAAGTGACATCCAAGACCAATCGGCCCACCCAGGAGGACTGCAACTAGCGGAAAAGCTGTCAGAGTCCCCCTTTACACCATTAATCTTGGAGCTTTTTCAGTGCTGCCAACTCGCATCTTCTTCAAACGGGACAGGAAAGAGTGCCTTTCACGTACTCATCGATTAACGATGCTTCAGACAGTACACCGCGTAACAAGACTGTGTAGGATATGTACTCTACAGAGTGCGGCAATTAGGAAAGGATTGATTCATGCCTTTATGGACACATTTCCTAATACTAGCATGCAATATAGATTCATTATTCATTTAGAACACATTTCCTAATACTAGCATGCAATATAGATTCATTATTCATTTAGAACACATTTCCTAATACTAGCATGCAATATAGATTCATTATTCATTTAGAACACATTTCCTGATACTAGCATCACATATAGATTCATTATTCATTTAGAACACATTTCCTAATACTAGCATCACATATAGATTCATTATTCATTTAGAACACATTTCCTAATACTAGCATGCAATATAGATTCATTATTAATTGTTGTTAGTCTGATGTAAAGATAACTGTTAAATGGCAGTGAATGTATTTCATTTTGACAAAGGAGTCAAAAGTTCTGAAATGTTTGTTTTTTTAAAATAATATTCCTATATACTTGTAGGCATAGTGGTAATAAACAATTGGTAAAGTGTATACATATAACAGCTAGACACCATTATATGTGTGTGTGTGTGTGTGTGTGTGTAAAAATGTTTTTTTTATATTTGTTAGTAGAGCATGTTTCGAGGCTATATCTTTGCAGGACATTCCTGTAAATGAACCGTGGGTCTAAAAGTTCTGGTTAAACAATGTTACGTTATTTTCTTAAAAGACAAAAAAAAATTGCACATGAAAGACAACAACACTATAATAAATAATAAATAGAAAATATACTTAGAAGTAAACTTCAAGTATAAGTACATATCTATAATAATTTTGTTAAAAAATATATTTAAAACCAGACTATTTTCTAGTGGATTTGCATACTTTGATACTGTTTAAAATAAGAACAGTTTGCTTGTCAATAGTATAATTAACTACATATGAAAAGGGGACGGTTTAAGAAACAAACCATCAGATATAGGAAATACAAAACTATTAGTAATTTAGATCAAAGTTATTAAAATATCTGAGTAATATGATTGATATTTTTTAAAACCGTGATAGCGATGTGCGATTTTACAGTAAGATTTGTATTAAAGTTTCAGCCCATTCTAAAACCACACAGTTGCAGTTATGAGCTCATACATCTTAAGCACTACATTTTAAATCCTTAGTCTAGACTAAAAAGTTTCTTTAAATGTACTCAATATTCATATTTTTTTAAAGAATACAGTTCATGCTTTTTCCAAAACAATCAGATGTAATAAAGTCGAACGGCTTTCTTAAACATCATGCCAATATGAACATCAATAGCCTCACATACTGTTAAACTTAACAGACAGAAAGTTGCTGTGTTTTGCCAATTATTTTATACAGGTAATAGTACAACCTCAAGGCAAACATGGGCCCCTTAATTGGGAACAAATCCGGTTCCAAAAATTCCCAGCAAAACATTCCTGGTGGTTTGAGTGGGATTCCATGAATGAGTCCCACCACACGTATCTGGAATTCCAGTATCTAAAAGACCTGAACCCTTTCACCCCTTCGCTACTCATTCACTGATCAATAGCAACTTTGATCTCACACAGGTCCTGCTCAAAAGAAAGAGAAAAAATAAAACCGCGCTGAAAGAGGTATGAATGGTAAAGGGAAGAGAAGAATACAGGAGCTGATAAATAGCGGAAAATGAGTGTGTTCTGCTGTGGCATGCCTTTAGTCCCTAGAGAGGGCCTTCTCACTCAGTCTAGCCCTGAGAGCGAACCATCCAAAAGTGATCCTTTGAAGAGCCCTGAACTCAAATGAAGCCGCATGCCATGGATGCTTTGGGCTGCTTGTTTTCTTCTTCGTGAGAACCCTTTCGGGGGGTTTATATATCTGTCAACCTGACTGCCCTTCAACAATGCCTGTCTCGCAGGGTTCTGACCACATTACAATCCTGCCCTGTCATTTATGCTAGCAGGTACACCAAACACTGCTTTAAAAAAAAAAAAATTTAAAACAGCAAACACTCTCTAGATAGGTGTAAAAATCCTTCACAGCCCATATAATTCTCCACACCCGCGAAGAGGCCTGTCGTGTAGAACATTCCCAGCATCTGAAAATGTTTTACAGCCGCTCAGTTTTGTCAGGCTTTGAGTTTGTGTAGTACAGATCAATTACTTTAACAAGCGAGTGCACATTCTGAATCCATCAACTATCATTTTTTTCCCTTGACTTTTTAGATTGTCGATCCATATGCATTTACCAAGAGTTAGACAGTTTTTAAAAAACAGAATCCCTTTGGAATTGTGTAAAAAGTCTGGAAGAGCTTCAGGCTCACACAGATTTCCAGACTGGTTCCACTAGACTAAACATATAGACCCAACACAAGTGAGAGCTCCTTTTGAAAGAGGTTCCCAGTCCAAGCAGCACAGATACAGGTTTCCAAGACTCCACATAATCCCTGAATCCTTCAGTACAATAGGAATACCAGTGAAACCTGTACAACTTAAATCTATTATTACCAGCTTCTCTGCATGCGACAGCAGTAAATCTTGTAATAATGGCTTTGTTGCCTAAATATGGGAGAAACCGCTGCTGAATATATTTATACTTTAACAAGGCTATAGGTCACACTATATATTACTTGTCAAGGCCATTTTCTGGCTACTTCAGTATGCAGTCACACCTATTTGTGTCCACACTAAAAGAAAACAAACAGGAACCTGGGCTGTCTGCCTTTGTGATGGATCGCTGTTTTCAGAAATGCACTAAAACGAATACTAGTGTCACAGTTCAAGGTGTTCATCTTTTGCAAAATGAATCCTGAAAACCCATATGAATCCTATTTCTAGTAATTCTGATGTTCAGTGCTTCTCTGTGGTGTGAAACATACCACTGGAATTGTAACCAGCACACAGCAGCTACTGAACCATATCTATACACATTCACTTGTGGTTAAAACGTATGGCTGTGATTAAGCACTGAGAAGCATCAATGACCTTCCAAACTGGTGTATTATCTCAGAGTTGTCTAAACAAAAACTGTCATTGGTTTAGTATTGCATTTTAAACCAACCGGTGGCATTATAGAGGTTATTATATTTGTGGGCATTATATCTGTAGAATAAACTACTATTTAACAAAGAAATGTTGCAACACAGATTAGAGTTTTCCATGCTGTGTTGCTGGTATAGTAAGTATATTTGCTGTTAGTGGGTTTAACAGTGTTTATGTAAAAATGTTAACCAAATATATACTTTAAAAAATAAATACAAATAAAGCAGATTATTGCTTTGTATTACTTTTACCAGTTGAGGTGGATCAAATTGAAAATACTGTTCACATATGCTGTCTGGTAAAAGCATTAATATAGCATGTGGTAATAAATGCCTCATATCTGAGCTCGCTCTTCTGTTCTATAGAGACATGTAAAGTTAACTTAAAAAGTGAAAAAACAGACAAAACAAAAACGGTTTCAGCTGCCAAATGACCAGGACATTATAAAAGAAAAAGAATAGCAGAAAATAGAAGAACGAAACACATTTGCTAATTCAGCGTTAACTAGTCCATCTGGACATGGGTGTTCCATTCTCAATTGATTAACTGCCTTTCCCAGAATTGCTCCTCAAACTGTCGAAACTCAGACTGACCATGAAGACTAAACACATTCCCACAGCTCTATCGCTGCGATGTCAATATCCCCACTCCTCTCCAATGTGTTACTCTCGTCATGCTGCATGACCACAGGTTAGATGCAAATTGAGTATAACAGAACACAGCTGATTGGTCTTTTCTTTGCTCAGGAGTTTTAGGGCTTGCTCACTTTTGCGATGAAAGTGTTTTGCTGCCCATGTTTGTAACCATAAAACAGGATCCAATAGGGCACAAACAGTTTGAAAACAATAGGTCACTATGCACCTGCATTTACAGCATGCTGAAACATGTCTTGGAACAAGTGTCCCTGCAAAGCTCACTGAAACCCAGTGGAGCCACTCTGGAGACAAGCACGTCATTATCCCAATCAATTAAAGACCAGCAACACGGGACACCATGGTACCACTACACATGCCTTTAGACAAGGAACAGTTAGGTTCTTGTTGATTTTTCAAACAAAAGACCAGGTTTATTGGATTAATGGGTTTCTCCCATTGAACACTTTTTAAGCTGTCTGGATAATACAACCAGTCAAGAAACTGCCTATACCAGTCATCTTTTTATGTTTTTTGTTTATCCTTCTTGGGTCTGTGGAAGTCTACTTTCCATGGTTAACTGTTAGTAAGCACCTTGTGTTTCCTTCTAAAACTATTACATTTACTGGTAAGATCTTTATTTACAATGTTGAGGTACATTTCAAATTGAGCTCTCAGACTACTCCATTATGTTGGTGTCCAACATTTTCTTGTACTAATACATTCAATACATGTTGTGAATGGGGTTGTTAAGAGTTGTTTCAACCAATGCCTCATCAGTAAGTACGATGGTGGTGAGTGTACACATGGAAAAGCAGCTTTCAGAGATGCATTGGATGGCTTTAACATTTGTTCCTAGGCTTCTATAAGACTAATGAGATCATGTTCTCTAGATCATGTCATGTTAGAATGTCTATCCATATGAAAGAATAGATGTGACTTTTGATAACAGTCAAACCCCCTTAATATCACTCTGTTTTTTTTTTATTTTTATTTGGAATCTCCAATTGTTTTTTTTTTTCCCCCATTTGCTCCCCAATTTGAAATGCCCAATTTTAAGCCTGGCTCACTGCTGCAACCACGCTAACTTGGGAGATGAAGACGAACACATGCTTCCTCTGAAACGTGTGTTGTCAGCCGTCTGCTTCTTTTTACTCTACAGGCCAGCCATGCAGCTGCCTCAGACCTACAGCGCCGGACCACGGCAGGCCCACAGGCATCCAGGCTATAGGTGCGCACCCTGCACTCCACACGGAATGTCTTTACTGGATGCACCACTCGGGAGCCCACTCTCTGGTTTTTTGACCATTGCATATTAAAATGAAAAAGTCTCGTAAACCAAAAGATTTAAACATAGCCACGAAGGCTGAAATAGCTGCTTTATCCGAGAACCCTTGAATGTTCTTCTCTCCCATCAACGATCGCACAGCTCTCAAGTGGCTTCTACTGCTGAAAGAATGTGTACAGGAAAGTATGAGGAGCTAGAAGAGAACTTCAGTTGGTTTCAATGTGTACGTGGTGGTTTGGTTTGTTAGGTTATTGCTGAACTCCTGATCATGTCACTCAGCTTATTGTCACAATGTAAGCTCAGTCCCTTTGAAGGGATATTAAGCGGGTTTCAGTGTAATTCTCTCTGACTGGTTGAACTGTGTTGCATGGTTTCCAGCTGCACCACTGTTATTCTACAGTAGTTTGTACATGAACTGTCAGTGGAGTGGATTCTGTGCATACAGTATGGATGGATATATGGGCATTTCCACTATACCCCCTTTCTCCTGGGATAATAAACAACAACATGTTAACATTCTCTGATTGGTCAGTTTTGTTGCGATGGAAGCGCTGGTGGGCATGCCTGGTTTGGACAATATTGGACCATTTTATAATCCATAAGGCACTCCAGGGAGACTGCTGATCAGGCATCAAGGGCAGAATGGAGAGAACACAACACAGTCCCTGTCCTGCCACGCTTTATTGCAATGCCTTCTCTTGAAGCAAAAGCTTCTGTCAAAACTACATGGAGTGTAATTTAAATGACAGGACACAGGCAACTTCAATGAGGCTTTTAGCCAGGTGAATAAATGCAAGTGTAAAAACCTACCGACTTCAAAAGGCATAATTGCTTAAAGGTCATTTTATTAGGAGATTAAGAATTGCATTACGCTCATCTATAAATAGAACACAGCTGACTATACATAGTCAGACACACAGATGTCCATTGCCAGTTTATTTTGTAGACACTCTTGTCCTTTTGTTCCAAGAGAAGTTTGCTCCATAGGATTTAGGGTTAGGCTTTGGTGCCTTCTTTTCTTGAAGATCATAGCTCCAGCCTGTTCAACAAAAAGAAACCAGCACGTTTATTTGCAGTAAATACATAATAACAACATACTTCTGCAGTAATCATGGTTCTTTAAAAGGCAGAGCGCTATCCGACGATAGGGAATCATTCCACTTGGCACTGAAGATTAGTAAACCAGTCTTGGGTACATCCATATATGGTAATGTTTTTAGGACTTGTCACTGAAATGATTTAATTAGGGTCTTCTTTCTGCACCTATGTACATGTCACTGTTGAGAGAGAACCACTTGTCTATATTGTTACAAACCTTGCCAAGGACCTTCTTTAGAACGTAATAGGGGTGTTAATTCCAAATTGGGGAGAAAAGCGGGGTTAAATAGCCGAGCAAGCTAAATAAATAATAAATAAACTAAATAAATACATTCTGACAATGGCTACAAACCAGGTTTTGGTTAAGTCGGAATAGTTTAAAATAAAGTAGGGTTAACATCCTGAGGCCAGTTCACAAAAGGAAACAAGGATAATTCTTATTGCCATATTTAAAAAAAATAAAAAAAATGTGTTTGTAAATCCTAAATGATTAAAGTACTTAGAATTTTGGACACAGTTCATGATTTTAAAAAGCAATGCACTTGGGCTTAGTAAAAATGATTTATTACAGAACAAAAGAGATGTCCTTCAGGGATACTAGTGCAGTGCAAAGCGTTTCCAGAGACTACTGTAAAAGGCACTGGCTGACGGATTCCAGGAAGTCAATCAACTCTCAATTACTACTGTGCTAAAGATTCACCCTGACAATGTATCTCACAGGAGCCACCTGTGAGACACCTGAAACACCTGCTGCACTGCCTTTAAACCATTTTGGAAAGCTTTTTGAGTGCATATTTTCAATCAGGGGTGTCTATCAGGATTTCCGTAAAGCATCAAGAGATGCTGGATAACACAGACAAGCAATAGATCAGACAGAAAACTCACCACTAGCCTCTGTATGTTTCACTGGTAGGGTGCAACATGTTTTTTGTATTTATTTTACATAAATGTGTTCAGTAAATCCTACATGATTGAGGGTTTTAACACTGGACAAAGTATACAGTTTATAAAGTCAGAGAAAATGCTGGCGCTTTTCTCTTTACAAATGGAACACATTTGTCTTCACGACTAAAAATATGTTTTATATTACAGAACAAAGGAGCAGTCCTTCATAGATACCAGCACAGCCCAAAGCCTTTCCAGAGGCGTCTATAAAGGGGACTGGCTGACTGATTCCAACAAGGCAATCTTGCGTCAATCACTACTCTACAGAAGGGTCACAGTGACCTCACCTAAACCACCTGTTTTACTACCTTGCCTCCTTCTACATCCGACTTTAACCACAAAATACAGCCCCTTTCCACACACGTCTGCTGGGTCTCCATTAGCAAGGCCATGTGCACAATAGTGTGTTCACTATACTGTATGCATGTGCGATTACACAGTGTAACAATTATTTTTTTTTTGGTTCCTGGGTAGTAAGTGTTATTTCCTAATTGCTTATGCCTCAAAAGTATAGAAAATGGCTATTATTCCCCACAAACTTTGCTTTTGTGACCGGAATGATATTTTGAAATTTACCTATTTCCAATGAGAAAACGGGCGAATGTGTCTTTTCGTTCACATAAAGTCAGAAAAAAACAACATATGAATCCAAATTAACATGTATTTATACTAAAGTAATACAAAAATGACTACAAAAGATTTAGAAGTGAGTAGTTTTTCGAGAATTACGATTATACTGTAAATCACTTTCACGAATCAGCCCCCAAATGTAGTCTCCCATCATGTTCTCGTTATACTGTCCTTGGTAGCGGCGTTCAAAGTCCAGTATATCCTGGTGGAAGCACTCGCCTTGCTCCTCCGAGTACGCTCCCATGTTCTCCTTGAATTTATCAAGATGAGCATCAAGGATATGGACTTTGAGGGACATCCTACAGCCCATTGTGCCGTAGTTCTTCACCAGAGTCTCAACCAGCTCCACATAGTTTTCGGCCTTGTGATTGCCCAGGAAGCCCCGAACCACTGCGACAAAGCTGTTCCAAGCCGCTTTCTCCTTACTAGTGAGCTTCTTGGGGAATTCATTGCACTCCAGGATCTTCTTTATCTGTGGTCCAACGAAGACACCGGCTTTGACCTTTGCCTCAGACAGCTTAGAGAAGAAGTCTTGAAGGTACTTGAAGGTTGCCGACTCCTTATCTAGAGCTCTGACAAATTGTTTCATAAGGCCCAATTTGATGTGCAGTGGTGGCATCAGCACCTTCCGGGGGTCCCAGCCGTATTCATCATACTTCAAGGCGTCCAGCAAGGTCTTGATGCTGTTGTAATCCTCTCTGAGGTGCACCGAGTGAGCCAGGGGAAGAGACGGGTACTTGTTACCATTATGGAGCAGCACGGCTTTGAGGCTCCTGGATGAGCTGTCAGTGAAGGACAGTATAACGAGAACATGATGGGAGACTACATTTGGGGGCTGATTCGTGAAAGTGATTTACAGTATAATCGTAAATCTCGAAAAACTACTCACTTCTAAATCTTTTGTAGTCATTTTCGTATTACTTTAGTATAAATACATGTTAATTTGGATTCATATGTCGTTTTTTTCTGACTTTATGTGAACGAAAAGACACAAATTCGCCCGTTTTCTCATTGGAAATAGGTAAATTTCAAAATATCACTCCGGTCACAAAAGCAAAGTTTGTGGGGAATAATAGCCATTTTCTATACTTTTGAGGCATAAGCAATTAGGAAATAACACTTACTACTACCCAGGAACAAAAATTGTGTTACATAGTGTTATCAGTTGGAGAATGCCCCATGTCTTCATCAGAACCTCATCTGTTTTAAATCTGAGTTGCCTTTATTCAGATTTGACATTGCTTTAGGATTAGAACACAGAAAAAACTACAATACAGTTAGACTCCAGCGACAGTCCTGTAGATAAAGTATCATATAATCATAAGCGAAGATGAGGTCTTCATAAGATTTAAAAAAAAAAAAAAAAAACACTTTAATGATGTGATAGTGGGTGATCTTTACTGGTAACTGAATAATACTTAAATCCTTCCCCCTTTTTTTCAACATACAGTTTACAAGTGCCAAGCATGGCATTTAGTCATAACCTGGTAACTTAATCACATGGCTAGACAGAGGGACTGTGAGGCATATATATATATATATATATATATATATATATATATATATCAATTTTCAGAATCTGTTCTTCAGGCGTTGACATGTCTGCCATATGTCAGGGTTGTTTCAGCCTGTCTCCAGGACACAATGTACCAATTGTTAAGCTTTATATAGGATTACTGAAAATACTGCTGATTTGTTGAAGTACGTACCATTTTTCTCTGCGAAAGCAACAGCATCCTCTTTGGAGCTAAAAGTAAGAACCATGTTGGACAAAGGATCAGCCCTGAAAAAAATAAATACAAAGCATTTACCTTAAATACATTGAAGTACCAAGTTCTTACTGGTAACTTCAGTCATTAGTTTGTAAAACTGTGCCTGTTACCACCACTATAATAAATGTCAGTACACACTCGTGCAGGTTTTAAGATTGTTCAGATCTAATGATTACAGCATGTACTTTTGAAACAATAACCTACGTTGAAGCCCATCCCATCAAATTGTTCTCCCAGCGTTCTCGGGTATCGAAGTCCATTCTCCACTTGCGGACGTTGTTTGCCCCAGACTGCATGGCATTGCGGGCAGGGACAGAGATCCGCACTTTACGGGTCTTGATATGCTCCTCCGGAACGCCAGTCAAAGGCGTGATATCCTACAAAGACACACAATGCAATTAACTTCTTGTGACTAACACCATTTCTGTTGTAGGAAAAAAATACAAATAAAAAAAATAAATCAATCCTCATCATGATCAACCCCAGCTGCATTTGTAAATGTATTTCTGCTTGCTTGTGTTTTAAGAAGTCGAGGTAAGCCTGCGTTGATGACCTTATTTAACCCTCAATCTGCTCAATATTACATGCATGACTAAATGCTTCATCACAGGACCCTTAACATTCTTTCAGCTTTCAATGCTGCAGATTCAAAGTCTCATCAAAGCAGGATCTACTGAAGCATGCAGACTCATTCGGGTGCACCGAGTACACTTCCACCATGTGGATCTACTTCCCACTGATCTCCATTATGGTAATGCAAGTGAGAAAAATTGTTCTTTTTAATGTTAAAAAAACCCCAAAAACTCAAAAGCATCCCACCCTGACGATGGGTATCTAATTGTCATTTATCACACACTACCCCATGCAGTATTTTTTATAATCTCTGGTGAGCAATTGTTTTCCTGCCAGAGATGTACAGTTGTGCGTTGCTTGTTGTGGAATTGCTTTCAGTTTGATGGCTCACACTGGGGTTGCGCTCTGTTGCTGGGGTTAATGAGCGCAGGTTTCCATAAACGTCCGGTTATTATGAGAAATATCAACTGGTTGAGCCTGTGAAAATTGCTCACCAGTTATTCTATAAAAAGAAATGTTTATAAAAACCCATCCCATAGATAGTCCTGAAGGCAGCTTGTCCACACACAAGACTTTTCTCAATAGTCTTTGTACTGTTGTATAGCTGTACCGAGTCCTCAGGTCTACATGCAAGATGTTTGGGGTCTCAACAGAAGACTTCATGTCCAAATGACACTGAAAAACACTGGCATATAAAATCACACCTTGGTGGCACACACAATGCTTCAGAGTACACACTGCAGTTTGCAGGCCACTTAACTTGTAGACACTGTTGAACAGGAGAGGCTTGATCTTGGTTTTAAGTGAGACGATGAAAAGATTATACTTGTATTTTACTGGGAGTATGTTTCAGAGTACAGGAGCTTGATGTCTGAAAACATGCTGTTTGAAGTCTGATGTACAGAATGGAGAGACACATGGGTCTGCTTCAGAGAAGCTCAATGTAAACTTGTACAGAACGGAGAGACGCATGGGTCTGCTTCAGAGAAGCTCACTGTAGACTTGTATAGAACTCTGGGCAAACAGAGAATGACATTAAGCCCCAGTGATCCTGGAACTAGGCTTTTCTAGATGGGGACTTCTGTTTATCAAGCAGTACAATTCCAAACTAGTTTTTTATTTGTTGTGCTGTCTTCCTGGGCGTAGAATTTCTTTCCCACTTTTCCAGCAAGCGCTTTTGCTCTTCACATACTGTACCTACAAATAAGGAACAAGTGCAGTAGCACCAGGCACACATTTGCTATTAAAAGAAGAGATCTGTAACTGGAAAACCAAGAACCTGTGAAGGCTGTAACATTTTCCATAAAAAAAAAATGTAATTGATTAAATTAATTTAATGGGATCAGGATGCAAAAACAAACCTTGCTCTAAATAACCTTTTCATGACTCGACTTTAGCTTGTCTTGAACGCGTACGGTTCTCTCCAAACATCACTGCAAGTGAGCAGGTCTTACAGACAAGTTTGGGGGCAAATCAGAAGATGCATGTAAATAACAGCTGACAGAGCAGCAAGTCTGGAGTTTTTAAAAGACCGGCACTCCAGCATTGTTACTGCTTGTAGAAGACATGTACATAATTGTAACACAGCAGTGCTCCAGCCAAAGATACTGTAGTGTAAAAAAGAAGAGAAAAAAAGGAATAAGAAAAAAAAACCTTGGCATCTATCACATACTTGACACCATTTCCAATTGAATGTAGACTCTCTCTCTCAGTCTAGACAAGCCGATTTCTCACACTTTTAAAATGCATTACAAAACTCTATTGTGATCATTTTCCCCATACAATCCAAGCCAGTGACAAGAAAACTGGTCTTTTAAGTAACATTTCAATGGGTAAGCGCTTACTCCAGACTCCATCAACATTGTAGAACACTTAAAAGGACTAGCTTGGAGCTATAAAAACTGAAGTTTCTTTTCTCTCTGCCAACTTTACATCTGAATTCTTCAGACAATGTGTCGATGGAAATCTTTGCTCTGCTAAACGAAAAAAACATGTTCTTTAGATCTGGAGAAATACATTATCACTCAAAACACTTTAATGGGAAGTGTGTTACATTGCAGGATATCTTTATGCACTTGTTGTAGTCATTCAGCTTTTTTGTTCTAAACTGGCAAAACAAATGCATCGATTTCTTATAAAGTTTGTTAAATAAAGCCTAGTGGAAAGTGCTATAAAACGAAGGTATGATTCATAAAACTCAAATGCATCCTACAATCTACAGTACAGTAACAAATGAATGAGCTCTAAAAATGCCACGTGTAAAAAAAAAAATAAAAAAAAATACAAATGTGCGAGTCTAGCTCCAGGCATCATAAAATCTAAATGTATGTACATGTGTGAGTCTAGCTCCGGGCATCATACAATCTAAATGTATGTACATGTGTGAGTCTAGCTCCGGGCATCATACAATCTAAATGTATGTACATGTGTGAGTCTAGCTCCGGGTGTGATATTACTGTTCCAGGTCCCCCTAACAGCAAAGAACCCAAGACCTGGTATTAAAATGCATGCATATTAATGGACAGCAGGATCCATTCAAAGACCTTTAGTGAACCTACCGCTATTCCTAAGGGAATTAGCAAACAAGCGATGGGAAGTTGGCGACAAAACACAGACAAACCTCCCAGCAAGCTGCCAGCAGCCACCCAGGACTGCAAGTCTCGCAGACCGCTCTCCTTTCAATGCCACGGTTTCACACGTTTCAATGACCATTACCACTTCAAAGAATCTCATTTTCATCATTGTCCGTCATCTGCCAGTTGATTTGTATAAAGGAGGTCTTCTGCATGAACTCCACACAAAAGCCATCTCACTGTCATAGCTATATATCAAGTTTATAAGTTGTGTTTGTGACAGTTGTGTCTGTGGTAAATTAGAGTAATATTGAGGGAGTGCAGCTGCTGTGCCGGAACCTTTCCTTTCCTTTAAATTAATACTGAATAAGTGCCCCCGCCTTTATCAAACCACAAGAATGCTAGCAGGCTCAGGAATTATTTCCGGTTGCCCCACCTACTTAACCTTAACAATCCCCACTTACCAGTGAGCAGGAGGAAACATAGTTTGTTACACTAAAGGGAAAGTGACAGATTATTCATATTCTGCAGAGGGGGGGGGGGGGGGGGGGGGGGGGGGGGGGCTGTGTTAACATTGTTTATTAAACATTAAGAAAACTAAAACTAATGCATATTTTAAACTAGTTTCTAAATTACATAGTAGTGTAAAATTACTTACATTAAATTTTGTTTTTAAAAACGTTCCTTATGTGAAAACATGTAGAGTTTTTGATCTGCAATCAATAAATAAATAAATGTATTTATTTACTGTATGATTACTGTAACAGTTACTTGAACACGTGGGTTAATAAAATCAAGGATGGATTTGCTGTGATGGATACAGCGGTCCAGATAAGCTGCGTACCCGCTGTTTTTGCGCATTAAAAAAAAAACTAAAACTAAAACAGAAAATGCGTAAGAATATGCATAGCATTCCACTAGCAACTACATTTCCCAGAATACAATGTCTTCAGTTACTAGGAAACCGTACACAAGAAAAACCAACCCAACAAACATTACCCAGTCTTTGGCTAGCCCTGTTGTCTTGCCAATCACAGTAAGAATAAGAAAAAATTGAAGTTACAGGTTGAAGCGTAAAAACACCACAGTCCAGCTACAAATCCAACTGGAACCATCGTCAGAGAACCACGAAAAAAGGTGCCTATAATATTAAACAAACTGTTTTATAACTTATTAATGCATTTCCTTATTTTATTTATCTGTATGGCTTTATATTGAAGCTTTAACATGTTCACTGAGTTTAAGAATTTAATGTTAAAATATAAGGAACGTAATTACTATTTGCAGAGTCAGTGTGATACCTCGAAAAAAATGCGCTGAGCCGATAAAGAACCTTGTAGAATACGCGTGGTTGTATAGTAGTTCAAAGTAAAACTTTGTTAATGCCTACCCCATTACCATTACAGATTGTACAGTATTTAATCGAGATTACTCATGACTTACTCATGAAGGTAATGTTGCATTTTACCCCCTGAAAATGTATTTACTCTCTCAGTGTTAAAATTAGAGGGTAAGTTACTCCCAGACCCAAAACCGTATCTGGAGTGCTGGGTGGATATCTTTCTTATGCACCAAACGAGGTTTCACCCAGTGAAATCCGGGAATATATGCACAGCTCAATACAGACTTCTAGATTGATTTCTGTCAAGTCACAAAACATTTAACAGCCTTAAGAATGTTTTTTTTTTTATTTTTGCTTTGGAAATATAGTATGGTAAATCCCAGAAAAAACAGGTATAAATATTTATTCAGAGCTCATATAGAAGATGTTTTACTTGGATGCTCATTCAACTATATTGTGAGGCGTTTGCAACAAAAACATCTAACATACTTGTTCTAAAGGGCAGAATTACTGTATGCTCCAATTTTATTTTGTTCAGGAGAAAATAACCAAAAAAGGTTCAGAGTCTGTTGCATAGCCTGCCTATACCATCCATTATGCCACAGTATATAATACCTCTGTGTAATCCTAACACGGAGTGTGGTTTGAATGTGGCTTTCCCAGGAAAATTAGGAAAGAGGATCACAAAAGCAAACCCACACTGCGCTGGCACTGTTCTTTTTTTAAGTACAGGAAACAAAATGAGAACGATGAAGTTTGACACTATTCACAGGCCCACAATACCTGGGTATGCCGACAATATGCAAAGCTTTTAGTTTAGCAGACGGCTAGCAAAGTCTCCATCATGTGAAAGCGTGTCTATGTCTCTGACACTTCAAGTCCTTCTAGGAAGAAAGAGCATGGGAGAAAGCTCACAATTAAAAACACAAGACCATTCCAGAGCTAGAAATATTATTCCTAACAGTAACCCACTGTTAAATGCATCACAAAATCTGATACAAGCATACAATTGTTGGATACATAATTTGTTACTTATCCAAAACAGTTAAAACACATTTCATATAGTTTAATGTAGCTAATTACTGAAAAAAAGTTTTTGTTTATTTAAAAAATGCTATTTGCATACATATACTTTACTGTTAAATGCCTCAACAGCTGATTGTAGTAGGTGAACCCCGATGTTTTACTTCACTCCATTAAAACCTACACAAAATAGCTTTACTTCTGGCTACGGCTGCAAAGATTTTCTTCCTCCGTTCCCATCTGACAGGGTCACACACGGAGAAATTCTCTTTCAACACTTTTGTAAGAAATATGTTTTTAAATATTAAAAAGCTTTCTAAATTTAAGACCACCAGAAGTCAGCAGAAAACTGCAAAGTATCTGCCTATGATAAGAAGCCAGCATACAATCCTTTATACAGGAATGTACACTTTCCAGTTCAGACATCATTAGTGCAATGAAACCTCAACTCATGAGTGACCACAGGGACGAATGCATGGGAAGTACTTTCCAGACTCTATAGGGAAGCTAAATTATATCAGACACCAAGATGGTGCTTGTGAAATGGAGTTGCTTTTACAACATACTTCAAATAAAAGAAAGAAATGTGAACAATTATGCAAAATTGCCAACAGAAATCTACTATGCAATGTTAACCCAAAAATCGGTAACACTATTTACTGTGTTGTAGAAATCTAAAAAACAAAATCACAGGAAAACTTGACTAACATTAGATTAGAAAATGGTGTGATACCAGCGAGCAGTATCACAGCAACTGGAACATCCCAGAAGTGAAAGGTATGCCTCTCTCAAATGGACCACTTGATCACTAAAATACTTCTTTATGCAAGGCAAGGTTGTTATAACAGTAGAAAACACTAGTGGAGGCGTTGAGTAAATTGTTGATGCTCATAATGCATCAGAGTAGAAAAATGCAACATGTCTAAGACTTTTGCACAGCAGTGTACATGTATAGATGTTAACTATATATGTATTATGGTGCTAATACATGTCTAGTGAAACTCTGTTATTGCTTATATAGATGTATTCTCTACTGCATTTAAGAGCACTACCAATATCTGCATCTATAAAATAATAAAAAAATAAATAAAAAAAATAAAGACATTTCTTAGCAGACATGTTAAACGTTTCAGCTTTAGTTTTACAATTTTCTTGGAACAAGCTTTTGCTATTCACACGCACTGTTTATAAAGAGTGCTTGTTTTATAAGGTCTGTCTGTGACCACTTTATACAGCCAGGGCACAACTGTTTAAATATAACATTACACAAGTCAGCAATGCACTAGTTACTATATACATGTAACAAGTGTGATGATAACACACACATGGCACACTTTTTTTTTTTTTTTTATCTCCAGGACTTGGAGGTGAACAGCTGGAACCACTGCCATCTACTGAAAGACACAGGAGTGAGCCAATCATGGGCTTCCAGATCCCAGTAACCCTGCACACAAGCCAGCGCTGCGTTGTGTTTGTCTACTGTAAATGAAAGAGCCAAGACTAACTACAGCAGAATTGCACGTCACCCTTAGCTTGGAATGCTTCCCTGCAATACTGTTCAATCTGCACCCTACAGTTCAGCATGGCAAATCCGCCAGCACAGTATAAAAAGATATTTCCAAAAGTTTGCATCACCTAACATTTTTGGATTGAGACATAATTTAAAATATATGTTAGGACCTCAACCCGAAATACGCTCCCATTGGGTTGGGGTTAATTTACATTTTTTGATTAAATTCAGGTTGGGGTTGTCTTGCGAATTACCCATCATCGCGATACAGAAAATTCACTTAACCCGAACCTGATCTGAAGAAGATCATCTGAAAACACAGCCTAACTCAAGCAGAGAGCAGCAACGTCGCAATGCGTGTCGTCTTCCAATTAAAGCTAGAGTACCACATGAGCTGCGCAGTCCACAACAGAGTACCATCATTTTTGCTGTATTCAGAATAAAACAACACATCAAACAGCAACCTAAATATTCTACATTTGTTTAATTCTAACAAATAACAACATTAATAAAATAATCTGAATAGTGCAACTGGGCCAGAATGCTGCTGCTGCTGTTTTGTACTGAAAAGTACAAAACAAAGTGAAAATAATACATCTGTCCTGGAAACTTTGCATTGGATACCGTTCAAATATCGGGTTATTTTTAAGATTCTTCTGCTGACCTTTAAGGCTGTCTGGGGAACTGGCCCTAAATATTTATCGGACTTGCTGCATCCCTATATCCCTAGGCGTCAGCTGTGCTGGCTGTTCCCTTGACCAAGTGTGTCACTCTGGGAGGTACTGGCTGTTCCCTTGACCAAGTGTGTCACTCTGGGAGGTACTGGCTGTTCCCTTGACCAAGTGTGTCACTCTGGGAGGTGCTGGCTGTTCCCCTGACCAGGTGTGTCACTCCAGGAGATCGGAGTTTCTCCACTAGTGCTCCTAAACTTTGGAACTTGTTGCCACTAGTTGTGAGAGGCTGTCATTCTCATGAGAAGTGTAAAGCACTGTTAAAAACACATTTGGTTTTCATTGTTTTTAAATTGTTTTGTAATATTTGTAGTCATTTTTTTTTATTTGAGTTATGACATTGTACTTTGTATTTTTTTTTTTTCCTGTAAAGCGCTTTGGGCATTCATTGCCATGAACGTCGCTATATAAAAATACATGATTGATGATTGATTGATTAAAATATTGTAACCTGGCCAAAACAATAGAAATACATTCCAACAATGCAGAATTGTTTCACTACTCTGATTATTTTATTGTGTTATTATTTGTTAGAATTAAACAAATGTAGAATATTTAGGTTGCTGTTTGATGTGTTATTTTATTCTGAATACAGCAAAAATGATGGTACTCTGTTGTGGACTGCGCTGCTCATGTGGTACTGTAGCTTTAATTGGAAGACGACACGCATTGCGACGTTGCTGCTCTCTGCTTGAGTTAGGCTGTGTTTTCAGATGATCTTCTTCAGATCAGGTTCAGGTTAAGTGAATTTTCTGCATCGCGATGATGGGTAATTTGCAAGACAACCCCACCCAGAACACGAAAAGAGGGTTTCTAAAAATGTAAATGAACCCGATGGGGTCGACCCGATCTAGATGGGGGTGTATTATATATGGGTACCAATATTGATATTTTGATATGATATCGATATTGTTGGATATCGATAATTTCCATATCACAATATCGTGGGATTAAAAAAATAATTCATGTACGTTCACAGAGAAATTTTATTGCTAATACTGCTAAAAATACAAACGCAGTATAATCAAGTTTATTTTATATTAAGATACAACAAATCCTATACATACCACTCATGGTCAGCCTCATAGGCAAACACCACAGTATTATTCAGTATTGTTTAGGTACCAAACACAATTTGTATGCTGCACTAAGTGCTATCCGGTTTGCATTCTTTTGAGCTATGCGCATGCATCAGTGGTTCATTACTTACTCTATTATTAATGTATTTTTAAAATGTGAACTTTCGGTATTAAAAATGTACTTTTAAAACATCAAAACACATCTCAAAATAATGCAAAATTTGGCGTGACACCGTACCTAATACTTTTAGAGGTGACGTGAGTCAACATTTACATGTAGAGCAGCTGAAGATTCAATTACTTCCAGATTGTCTAGAAAGTCTGTGCGCTGTGAAGTATAGAAATATTTCGGTTTTGAGGTGGCTGATGATGGCATAGTAAAACAATATAACAAGACCTTGTTTATCTCCATGGATATTGTGAAAAGTCTCTAAGTCGCCTTGCATAAAGGCATCTGCTAAATAATAATAATAATAATAATAATAATAATAATAATAATAATAATAATGATTATAATAATAAAGCAAAGCACCACTAAGTTAAAGTAAGTTATTGCTTTTATATGTAAATATCTGTTAACATCCATACATGTACACTGCTGTGCAAAAGTCTTAGATATGTTGCATTTTTCTACTCTGATGCATTATGAGCATCAACAATTTACTCAAAGCCTCCACTAGTGTTTTCTACTATTATAACAACCTTGCCTTGCATAAAGCAGGAAAAAGATTGATTTTCAAGGTGCGGTATCCGAAGCATAATCAACAAGTACAGAGAAACACCTGTAATTCACAAACCCAGGACTGGAAGACCCAAAAAGCTGTCTAACAAGGATGATGCGATACTTGAAGGTAATACCCTTAAGGAATAGAAAGCGCTGAATTGACAACAGAACTGGCAGAAGGCACAGGTGTCGTTGTCCATCCACCAACAGTCCAAAGCACCTTTGACCACTGTTTCATAGTCCAATTCCTGTGTTCTCGTGCATATTTTAGCCTTTTAGTCTTTTAGTCTTGTTCTCCTTTCCTAACAGAGGTATTCTTTCTGCAACACATCCTTTAAGTAATGATTTCAAGAATGACCTTCGTACTGTTGATTTGATGGACAACGACACCTGTGCCTTCTGCCAGTGCCTTGTGCTTTAAATGGAAGACACAAGACAAATGGTTCCTCTATCTCGGTGTGGTTGGTGCAGGTTTCGTTTTGGGTGTTATTGCAACAAATTACTTTCAGGATGTTTTGACTCCAAGTCAAAGCTGGCTGAAAGAAGTTTCTGTTGTGAAGACAGAAGTGTAACGCACACACTAGCAGACACACACATTTCACACATTGTATTACGCTTTCAAATGAGTTTGTTGTGTTCAATTAAAGATACAGTAAAGGTTGGAGACATAATAGGATGCAGGGGTAGTGAGTGACATGCAGAAATGTAACCTCACTCCCCCAATACAGATCAGTGCTAAGCTGTACTACACTACACTCTGCTCCTAGAAAGGAGACCACTGAATCAGGCGCTAATTAATGCAATTAGTGCAACAGCAGTAGCAGTACAAGCAATCTTGTTCAAGGTGGTTCACACTTGAACTGTTATATGGTCCAGAAATGCACTACTTTATTCATTTTATCTCAATTACCGGCTATAGCATCCCAGTAGTGAAAGGTAGAACTATCCCAAATGGCCAGCTCACATTATTGAAACACTAATTGTATTCACTATTGGTGGATTTTGTTGGCAATAAATGGTTAGCTATTATTTTCTTACTAGACAGTTGTATTCAATGAAGCATGAAAACGCTGTCTTCAAGACCACCAATATATGCATCCATAAAATCTGAAAAAAATCTCAAAGCTGTTCTGTAAGCTTCCACTTCTCTTTCCACAGTAGGTGTATTGAGGTTACTCCACTCTGCAAAGTGCAAGTTCAATATTGAGGGGCGCTGACTCAGGCAGGTGTGAAGTTAAAGGCATTATTGCAGAGGGAGTATTTTTAACATTAGGTAGATAGATTACGTTTACAATTAGGCATGCTTAAAATTCAAAAGGTAGAGCACAGCACACAGTCACGATAAAGAATCATGAAGTTTAGTTAACATGTTTATTGACCGGTGAAATGCAATTCAAAGTTGCTCCACATCTTCGTCATCTGAACCTTCATCATTGATGATGAAAGCAATTGTCTGAATCATTAATGCACAGAGCAACTACTTCCAAGCAGTTTTTTCTATTCATGTGAGACGCGATATTTCCCCTATGGTTATTCAAAACCGGAAATTAATGGTGAAAATGAAATGTAACTTTCAGCTAAATGTTGGGGTATATAAAAATATAATATATATATTTTTTATGTGGACAGAGTTTAAATTTAAATTGGAAACTTCAGAACTTGTATCCATTACTATTCTAGTGGGTAATTCTAAAATTGCCAAGGAACTTTTACAATTACCCCCTTTCACAAAACACAAATTCTATCCTAAGTCTATGTTTTAAATACATTTAAAAGTGAACCATGAATGTAAAAGTTAACATTAGAGTTGCTGCATTTCACTTCACACGCTGTCTAGTCAAGAGAAATGGAGTTCATGTAAAAAGACTACTGATACAAGCACGTTACTGGCATTACACAATTGAAAGAATACAAGAGAATGTGCTTTTGAGTGGAGAGATTATGAAATCGAACAGATATGTGCTGGAAAAAGCTGCTTCTTTATTAATTCTGAGAAAACATTCTAGAGGCTTTGCATGTCCTTTCATCAGGTGATATAAAAAAGCAGCCAGTAGCAAAGAGTTCTCCAAAGGTTACTTTCTCGGGAGTGTTAAGGAAATTAAATACTATTTAGTGAATAATACATAAAGCCTCTTGTCTACCCCTTCAAAAAGAGGCATATCCTCTGACACAGTGCTCCAGACTGAATCCTTGACATTTTTGCACAAGAATGCTGTACGATAGCCCAGACAAAACAGACACTTGAGATGTGTCCAAGGGGGAGTAAGAGAGGGAGGGTTATACACAGCTCTTCCTCCTCCTCCTCCTCCTCCTCCTCTAGCCTCACTGTACAATTCACACTTCAGGAAACTCTATTAACTGCACCCACTAAAATGTCCACGGCAGTGCTGTGCCTTTGCAGCTTTCCTTTTATTTGCATTTGACGTGGAAACTGACCCCACTGGTGGTGTAATGAAGGACGTGTGGGAGTGCAAAGTAAACTTCTAGACATTAGACACATTACACTCACAGCATGAAGTGCACTTTACTATACAGCACCACATTTCAGTGGAACAGAACATTTGAAAGCAAATGCTTCCTAAAACATGCGACAAAACAGACTGAAATCCAGGACGAGAACTCTTTAATATATATTGCAGTATAGGCTTAACTACTGTACAGCAAGTACAGTTTTGTGGCATTTGCTTTACAGAACAAGTGAAGAAAATCTGATGACCCAGAATCTTCTTGATTATCTTCATGGCCCTGTAGTCTGGCAACTGCAAATAAATAAAATCTGATTTTTTACCAATGGCAAATATAGTGCCAATAATGAGATGAAAGTGTACCACACAGACTGGACTGTTCCTGCATGCCAAATCATCAAGCTGGCTTGTCAAACAAGATGTACTGAATACTCAGATACCTGTTCAATACATAGTATCTATCCTCCACCCCCTCTCCTTTAGAGCTCATTAAAATCCAAGTGCTTTTTGACAAGCTCTATAAAAAAGCTTCACAAGCAGTTAAGATTCCTGTGTTTTCTTTATTTGGACCATCCGCCCGCTCCTCCTTTCTGCCAGACTGGATAAGTAACTGCCTGCAGACATTCAGTGTGAAGCTCTGTATCACTGGCCAAGCAGCCAGGCTTTCTAACAGCACAGCGTGCTTAATCAAACAGCAATTACTAACAAAAGCAAGCTGAAGCATGCAGCACAAGGGGAATCAGGCTACTGTGCAGCAAATCACACAGATCTTTAATTGTCATCATTTTAAAAGGACAAACAGGTTTTATTAGTACTAGTCCTAATACAAGCATTTAAAATGATTGACATCACTAATTTTTTGTAACGATCCCTCTGCAAGTACACTACATAGCATATCCTTTTCAAAGGTTATAGTACACAAATACACGTACAGGAACACTATTCAGAAACTATGAAACAACTTAAAAGAATAAAACAGACAAAAGAACAAAGCTGGACTGTGAAAAAGCAATTTAAAGTGATGACTGAAACAACTGACCTTTTTCAGTAAATATCTCAAGGGAGGAAACTTTTTTTTACATGCAATACCTCCTCCCTTACTTCTCCCTGTATTAGCTGTATAATCTAATGCAAGCTTGCAGACACCTTCTGTGCACACACACACACACATTATTATTATTATACACACACACACACACACACGCATTCAAACACAAATACGTACATAGCTATCCATGAACCATCACACAAACACAGTTCACTTTCTTGTGCTGATCTGTATATTCACATCTCTCTCCGTTGCAGATCTCAGCTTTGGCAGTGTGTTAACAACGTTTCTATAGATTGACTAAAGGGCCTTGGTTAGGGGTTTCTTGACATCTTCTATTGATCGATGAATCCTCCGTTATGCAACTGATTAAGTCACACCTGTTTGCTAGTGATATGAAATTGTACCTAAAGACAATTACAAGTAATCGGTTCTAGTGACATACAGTAATCTGACATTTTCTTTTGAGCTATACTGCCCATTTGCATTTCCTTCAGCTAAATGCCAGCTAAAAGAAAAAGATTAAAAAATACATGAAGAGTTTATCTACTACTGTAAATGACCAGCTAGAATACTGGGGTTAACATGTCCGTTTGTGGTATACCACAAGCTTTCAAGTCTCAGGTAACTTACAGAGTGCTATTTTATTTAGGTTAGCTGAAGAGACATGCGATTTAGTGAGTGCTATTTTATTTAGGTTAGCTGAAGAGACATGCGATTTAGTGAGTGCTATTTAGGTTAGCTGAAGAGACATGCGATTTAGTGAGTGCTATTTTATTTAGGTTAGCTGAAGAGACATGCGATTTAGTGAGTGCTATTTTATTTAGGTTAGCTGGAGAGACATGCGATTTAGTGAGTGCTATTTTATTTAGGTTAGCTGAAGAGACGTGATTTAGTGAGTGCTATTATATTTAGCTGAAGAGACATGTGATTTAGTGAGTGCTATTTTATTTAGGTTAGCTGAAGAGACATGCGATTTAGTGAGTGCTATTTTATTTAGCTGAAGAGACATGCAATTTAGTGAGTGCTATTTTATTTAGCTGAAGAGACATGTGATTTAGTGAGTGCTATTTTATTTAGGTTAGCTGAAGAGACATGTGATTTAGTGAGTGCTATTTTATTTAGGTTAGCTGAAGAGACATGCGATTTAGTGAGTGCCATTTTATTTAGGTTAGCTGAAGAAAAAGTACGAAATTGCTGTTAATTTTCTGACACCGTTTGAAATAAACACGTGATTTCACTTCTGTCAATAGTATTACTTATACAGACTGCATAATGTACAAGTAACATGTGTCATCTGTTCAGCTTAAAGCTTCATTATATTTTCAAGTGTCAAATCACAATTAAGTGATGGTTTACAAGTGTACTACTGCTAAATGGGAGAAATCGTTATCAAAATGAGCCAATTATTGATAGAGAATATCTGAAATCGGCCCGCAATAAATAAATCATTAAAAAAAAAATCACAAATTGGTGCATCCCTGGTTGAAGCAGAGATGCGTTGATTATAGAAATTGTGATTCTAACACTGTAAATGTTTTAAAATAAACATTACTGTTCATTACAAATGAAAACTATGCAAAAGATAAAAAAAAATTACAGAAATTAACACTCAACTTCCACAACTGACTATTAATAACAAATGCCAAGACCTTGCCTATAGGAAGCAAACAAGCCCATGCTTTTCATACTGTATAATTTCTTCATTCATCCCTTTAGACACAACAAAGCGACTGCATTTGTATGGTCAAAATAACAATACAGCTATTGTTATTTCAAGATCCCTAAAGATCCTGTTTGTCTTCTTCTCTATTCCTGCTTTACTTCACAGAGGCCCCTGCTGAGACAGGAGAGAGTACAGCAGCCACACGGTACACCCGAGAGAAGAGAGGAGCACAGCAGCCACACAGTACACCTGAGAAAAGAGAGAGCACAGCAGCCACACAGTACACCTGAGAGAAGAGAGGAGCACAGCAGCCACACGGTACACCCGAGAGAAGAGAGGAGCACAGCAGCCACACAGTACACCTGAGAAAAGAGAGAGCACAGCAGCCACACAGTACACCTGAGAGAAGAGAGGAGCACAGCAGCCACACGGTACACCCGAGAGAAGAGAGGAGCACAGCAGCCACACAGTACACCTGAGAAAAGAGAGAGCACAGCAGCCACACAGTACACCTGAGAGAAGAGAGGAGCACAGCAGCCACACGGTACACCCGAGAGAAGAGAGGAGCACAGCAGCCACACAGTACACCTGAGAAAAGAGAGAGCACAGCAGCCACACAGTACACCTGAGAGAAGAGTGGAGCACAGCAGCCACACGGTACACCCGAGAGAAGAGAGGAGCACAGCAGCCACACAGTACACCTGAGAGAGAGCACAGTAGCCTGCACTGTGTCAGTACAGCAGTCACACAGTACACCTGAGAGCACAGTAGCATGCACTGTGTCAGTACAGCAGCCACACAGTCCACCTGAGAGAGAGCACAGCAGCCACACAGTCCACCTGAGAGAGAGCACAGCAGCCTGCACTGTGTCAGTACAGCAGCCACACAGTACACCTGAGAGAGAGCACAGTAGCCTGCACTGTGTCAGTACAGCAGGCACACAGTACACCTGAAAGAGAGCACAGTAGCCTGCACTGTGTCAGTACAGCAGCCACACAGTACACCTGAGAGAGAGCACAGTAGCCTGCACTGTGTCAGTACAGCAGCCACACAGTACACCTGAAAGAGAGCACAGCAGCCTGCACTGTGTCAGTACAGCAGCCACACAGTACACATGTCTCTGCAGCTACTTAAATGGCTTTGTTCAAACAATGTGTGGAGTATTGTACTGCAGTTCACTATTTGGTGTGTGATTGTTGGAACAAATTGCTCAGCGCATGCAATTAAGCCCTTCAACAAGCTTATCCGTGCTTCTAGAAAAGCTTACAGTATGATTATTAATGCTTTTTATATAGTCTTTAACCTTTTGCTTTTGAGAGGCGGCTATGGAACTTCTCTTAACTCCTGGGTAGAGTTTAGAAAGAGGTTCCAACATTATTAGGCAAACCCTTATTTTCCAATCCGTGAACTTTCTCTGCCTCACACGAATTCACAGCCACAGAAGGTCAACATCCTGCACCTTTCAAGTCATTCCTTTCATGTTAAAGAAAAGACACTTTGAAACTCTAGTAAAAGTTTGATAACATTATGAATTATTGCAGTGGCCCCATTCCCTGTACAAAGGGGCAGCAATTTGGCACGAGAAGAGCAAATATGTGTAATATGTGCAGTATGAATGAAATACCTCCCACGCCAGCGTGCCACTAAATCTCCCCTGACAGACGGGGGTTTAACACGCAACGGTTTGACAGCACATGTCGACTGCACCCAAAGATGTGATGATAAGATTTGCAAACATGACTGACAGCTTTTTGATCTTTGAATGTCCAAATGTTAATTATCCACCTTTCACATTCACAGCCTCTTTACGTGAGTAAAGCAGACTATAATAGACAATCCCGTTGATTGCCAGTATACAGTACGCTGGTATTTTCTTAACTAGACAATCCCATTGATTGTCAGTATACAGTACGCTGGTATTTTCTTTACTAGACAATCCCATTGATTGTCAGTATACAGTACACTGGTATTTTCTTTACTAGACAACCCTGTTGATTGTCAGTATACAGTACGCTGGTATTTTCTTAACTAGACAATCCCGTTGATTGTCAGTATACAGTACACTGGTATTTTCTTTACTAGACAACCCTGTTGATTGTCAGTATACAGTACGCTGGTATTTTCTTAACTAGACAATCCCGTTGATTGTCAGTATACAGTACGCTGGAATTTTCTTTACTAGACAATCCCGTTGATTGTCTGTATACAGTACACTGGTATAATCTTTACTAGACAATCCCTTTGATTGCCAGTGTGTACTAATATTTTCTTTTTTTTCAAGCTACTAAATGGAGAACAGTTATGATCACTCCTGATGAATCACTGGGCAGTGCTTAAAGTTGTGTTCTGAATCTGAAAAATTGCAGTTGGTCAAGGTCCTATAAATAGGACTGTCTAGTTCAAGAAAAACACTGAAGTGTAAGGGTAGAAAAACCCAGCACATATGAAAATCCCTGCTCAACATACATTCCTAGTTAATGGGGTACTAAACCTTACTAAACTGGGAGCAACACAGCACCAGTATATCCTAACAATGTTTGCTAACATTTCCATCTGAACAGCCCCTACATACTAAACCTGTCAAATTGTTAAACATAGGCGCGCTTGCTAAAAAAAAGGATTTCTGTTGGACAAACCCTGTCGCAACACTTTCATTTTTTGTTTTTATTAAATCATGTAACATTTGCATCAAACCAGCTTTTTTTTTCCCCACCCCATCCCAAAAATCTCCATTAATCAAAATATTCTATTGCCCCAACTCCATTCGGAAGGTGATGGGAAGATAACATTCCCCCAACAGTTCTGTTATTCCAATAAGAAGAATGTGCGTTGATGTGTGACAGGTTCATAGGATAAGTGGGGATATTAAAAAATACCATCCACAGAGTGAAACTTGCAGGAATACTATGAATTTGTAATGAGAGCACTGATATTAAGTTACACCTGCAAATCTTCTGAAGGAAACCTCATCGTGCACAGCTTCGTGTGCCTAACCCACCCCAGATGTCATCTGCGCTCCATTACATCAAATATATACAAACTCAATTGGGCACTAATCTTCATGGTTAAGCAAGCAAAGTGATCACAATGTAAACCAGTTACACAGCATGCCCATACTGTAAACAACCTCTTTCATGTTACAATCCACTGTTTGCTCTTCTGAAAATTGAGCACTTCCATTTGGGCATCGCAATTAACATAGCATTTCATTTTTATACTTTTCATTCAGTGGTACTATTGCAATAGGAGAAAAACTAAAAACAACTTGTCCTGGTGGGGCAACTTGGATGTCACCAGATAAAACTGGCTTCATTATTTTGAAAAGTTTAGCTGTGCACCAGTTTACTCTCCCAACCCGTTTGTTTCGTTCCGATTATGGATTTGACAAAAGGCACAGCAAAAAAGGGCCTAAACCAATCCAGAATCTGTTCCATTGCTATTTCAAAAAATGTGTATAAGATCAGCTGTGAACTCATGACAATGACTTCAGGGACAGGAGACCACCACTAGCAATCACATCAAAATGTCTGGGATTGACTCAGTGCTGAAAGGGTCTATCCTATTTCAGTGCCAATCCACTGAATCACCAAGCCACCCAACCCCAACATTTCTGAAACACACTGAGTTTTGATACAAATGGGTATAAAAAAAAAATAAAGAGCCTTGGGACCTTTTAACCCCTGCCCTCTCACGCCCCACTTCAGAGCTTCCAAATGAATTCCATTACAGTGCCTTCCACACTTGTTTCAGAGCTTCCAAAAGAATTCCACTACAGCGTCTTCCACACTTGTTTCAGAGCTTCCAAATGAATTCCACTACAGCATCTTCCACACTTGCTTCCTTTAGCTTTGCAGTCAGGATGAGCATTTCTGGCATCAATGAATGCTTAATGCAATGGCATTGTTCCCCTGAGGCAGTGCTCAGCATATCCTTACCAGTTTCTCCTCCACGGTTATGAGCTGCGTGTCGTGGGCTTGGTCTCGCGCCAGCCGCCATGCCGTCGTGCTTGCTGACCTGCAAGACAACAAGTTAAAATCTGTGTCATGCCACAGGAAAACAAAGATGCACAAACCTGACAAATAATTACACAACAAAAACTTTCTTAAAGAAAACGAGAAATGGAAGGACGAGAGACATGGGCAGGAAAAATCCTCTCCCCCCCCCCCCCATTAGTTCTGTCTGCTGAGCTTCTGGCATGCTCCCATTTACCAGTTAACAACAGACTGCACTTTATGTCAGCCCACAGGCTCACTGTCACAGAGAAAGAGCCAGTGGCAAGGACTGTGCTGCTCTGTGCTCAATGTACAGTAGCTGGCTTGTCACGAACCCACACATAATGTACTGCGAGACGCAGAAACTTTCTTTGTCTCTCATGCAGAATGTTATTAAAGGTCTTTCTGCGTTGTTATAAAATCACACTGCACTCCTGAAGCAAACTGCTTCAAAAGGCAGGACAATATCCAGCGTTTTCTCTTGCACAATTGTATCTCTGCTCCCGTTTCAGACCAGACATTGCTTATGTAATTGGTAGTCGCTTCATTAACAATCTGAACTTCAATTTTTTTTATTTATTTTTTTTAAACCCAATGCATTTCACATATGAAGTGTGCATCTCAGTGGATCAATCTATTTTTAAATTTTTTTTATAAAAATAAAAACTGAAATTTGGGGGGGAGCAACTGGGATTTCAGGACAAGTGATTCATGATTTTATTTACATTTGCATGTACCGTGGCTCGTTCACCCAGCTCTAGAAGGAAACAGAATTACTAATAGAATTCACATTCACAGAAAACAAACCCCCATGACCTCACTTGCACTGCAATGTGTTGGTTTTCATACCCTTGGGAGACAGTTTAATATCTGCTGTTATTAAGATCAACCACCGTTTACATGATTAAAATGAAGTTCTGTTTGTTAAGTCTCTTGTGCACATGATCTAACATCTCAACACTGCCAGTGCCTGTACAACTTCAGTCCATAATCCAGCCCTTCCTAAATCCACACTTTCCCAGACTGCCAAAGAGCACATTATAATAAATTACACCACCGATAACGGAGGATGAACAATGAGATTTCAGAGATCATGAAAGTGTCTGCTCTGTTCATTATAATACATTACATCACCGATAACAGAGGAAGAACAATAAGATTTCATGAAAGTGTCTGCTCTGTTCATTATAATACATTACACCACCGATAACGGAGGATGAACAATGAGATTTCAGGAAAGTGTCTGCTCTGTTCATTATAATACATTACACCATCGATAACAGAGGAAGAACAACAAGATTTCAGAGATCAGGAAAGTGTCTGCTCTGTTCATTATAATACATTACACCACCGATAACAGAGGAAGAACAACAAGATTTCAGGAAAGTGTCTGCTCTGTTCATTATAATACATTACACCACCGATAACGCAGGAAGAACAATAAGATTTCAGAGATCAGGAAAGTGTCTGTGCTGTTCATTCTAATAAATTACACCACCGATAACAGAGGAAGAACAATAAGATTTCAGGAAAGTGTCTGTGCTATTTCACGGCTAACTGTGCCTTAAAAACATCATGATTGAATGCATTTCCTGCACAGAATGGGAGAAATGTGCTCTTGTAAATCTCCCTCCACATCGACAGCTTTCTTTGATGTTAATCAGATCCTTTCAGAAGCCTTTCCCCATCAACACTTCTTATCTTTCCTACACTGAAGCACTTCCTAATAAAGAGGTCTGATATTCATCAGCACATAGGAGGGATACATCACTTTTCACCAGCTCTTCTGTAAAAGAATGTTTAAGCAAATCTTAATGAACTCAGTAATGAACTCAGAAGTGTGGAAGGGGTTTGACTTTTCCCTCAAGAAATGAAGAAAGCTCTTTTTTATTTTTTATTTTTTTTTAATTATGGACCAAAGTCTACTGGTGGCTACTTTGAGACCAACAAACTCATACCACTTGTAGCCAAAGTGGGACTCAAACCCAAGTCTGTCAAGGTAAGAAATGGGTGAATTAGCCAGCTGCCCCACCCATAGGACTGCTACTCTGCCATGTATGATATCCAAGAACTTCCTAAGCAGCTTTTCCTTTTCCTCAGTAGATGACGGGACGGTGCAATCCAGCGCCAGCGTGAAGTACTTTATCCTCACATCTGCGTTTTACTGTGCTTCCTTGAAATGGGGCCCATAGATCCTGACCAAGCACAGGCTAGGTCATAAAGAACACTTTTCAGGAGAGGAATCACTTCACAAACACACGAGAGCCACCGATGGGGTAGACAGCACTATAGATAGCTATAGTGTAAATATATGGAAAACCACCAAGCGGTGTGTAATAGAGTATGTTAGCATAACATTATTCAGCAGGTTTCATTTGACTTTATGAAGCACAATGAGTTAGTTCTATGGGGTGATGCAAAACATTTACCAGAGCTGTAGGTACTGGAGGAGCAATCGGGTTATTGTTTTCAACAGTTTTTCTTGTCAAGCTGAAACTCTAGTGTGTGTTTAATAGACTAACCATTTAAACATTTTGTGTGAAGAGTCATTTACAGTTTCAACTAAGATGCACATGTTCAAGGAAAAAACAGAATTGATGTATTATACATTTTACATCCAGTACATTTACACGAGATCAAGTTTTCTGAAAACGACACTTTTTTGTGTTTGCATGACTTGGAATAGATAATCCAATTACATTTCGGATCAGTTCAACTGTGTACATGGATTTCATTTTTCGGAAAACGTAGAGCATTTGCACATATGCAGTAGTGACTAGGATGGGAACAGACAGGGCTCGGTTCAGTCTGCAGCAAGACTAGGATGGGATCAGACAGGGCTCGCTTCAGTCTGCTGTAAGGCTAGGATGGGAACAGACGGGGCTCGGTTCAGTCTGCAGCAAGACTGAGGCATGAATTTTCAGGTATTTTAGCGAAGAGATTTAGCGAAGTTGCAAATATCCGACCCTATCAGTGACGGTTAACGCGTGTGACGCATATCTGATATTTCATTTTGGCCCGTTCCAACCCTTGTCAGTTTTTTAGGGAACACAACAAAGATACAATATCAAAAATACATAATAAATAAAAGGACTTTTAAAATACGTAGTCTTCCATTTAGATGTACTGTATTGGTTTTGTTGGTACAGTACTATATTTTCACCAGAAGTATTTTAATTCAGAACGATATGATTCTGAAAATATCTCTTGCCGAAAGAGACAACACATGGACTGTAATACAGTACATACTTTTAAATCCGGTATGTATTGTAGCAGTATGTAAAATTCCCCGTTAACGACCCAACAGCAAAATTAAATCAAAATGTTACCCATGCACAGAACTGCATACAACGTAAAAGGTAATGCAATTTAGCAAAAGATTAAAAAAAATAAAGTTTCCAGAATTAAAACAGTATCGAAAGTCAGTATTCAAAATTACAGAATATAGTGCTCGATAAGGCCCTCATGTCAGTTTACTTGCAAATGAAAATGCACAAAAGCAACTAAAGATCACAGATTCAACAAAAAATGACATCACAGTATCTAAAACTGTTTAATGGTTAACTGTTACATTAGCCTAGCTTGTCTCTTCGCTTGTTTTGGCTGCATTTTCATCAGGTGAAACTGGAGGAAGCGCAGTATAACTGCACAGACTGATTTGGCATGCAGAGAGAAAAGAAAAATGCGGGCTGTGACAAGATATTCAAATAAATTGTAACATTGAAGGTCTTTGTATTGCAAAACTGATGACGGGGTCGGAAATCGCATGTGACGGGTAGTGCATTAATTTGTTATATATATATATATATATATATATATATATATATATATATATATATAATGGGGATTGATTTTATTCTTAATACAAGGGCGGTAAAGCGCGACTGACGTTTATCTGGGTAACGGATCTCCGAGTGCTGACTGTACACTATCTGGTCCAAGTATCTTACTCACAATCATCTGCTTGATCATCGGGACTGATAATGCTCACATTCATCTCCAGTGCATGACCTACACTAGGGGGTCAGACCCTTAATCTAAAGATGCATGACTCCTACTGTGATGTCTGGTGAGTCTCAAGTTGAGAAAGAAAACAAATTAAAAGTTTTTATCCTTCAAAAATCTGCAGACAACCCAATAAGGATTAGATTGTACAAGCGCTATGCTGCAGGTAATCAGGGACCAGAGGTTTCATTTTGCAGCTAAGCCTTTTACAAAGGAATCTTGCTTCATAAAGATTGAGCATATACCCTAGCTACACAAAGGAAAATGCTAGATTTACTTTTTCTGTTTGTGTGTGTATGGGGGGGAGGTAATGTCTGCTCCTCGGTTTTGCTTTTCTTCAGAGGTTTACTTACTTTTCAAATTGCCACACTGCTTTTTTTCCCCAGTCTATCCCATTATTTATTATGTGCCACTGCTTTTTAAAGTAGGAATTAAAATGACTAATTATTTTAATGTATGTAATTTAAATGGATATGTTATCATCTTTTACAATTTCTCTGAATTTTATTTTATATTATTAAATGTGTTATTTTTATCTGTGAAGCGCTTTGAGACGATTTATCGTAAAAGGCGCTATGTAAGAAATCAAGATTGATTGACTGATAACCTAGACTTCCCCATAAAAATAAAGGAAGATCATATGCTGTAGTAATGAAAAAAGACAACCAGGCCATTTACCCTAAAGTCCACTTTTACCCGGTTCATTTGTGTTTTGGTGTGTTCATGTTAATGGTTGCAGGCCTACAGTACATGTTGTCTAAAGATAATCAGAAGAACATGAAGAACAGCACTACATCTTCTAATTTTGTCAGCCATATTAACAGGATTTATACATTAACCACAAACTGCCATTGCCAAGGACCATAATATTATTTTCTTAATGTATGCCCAGGTTCATTCAAGTCAAAGTAACTTGTATATATTCAATTAAAATACAGTGGGAGCTTGGAGTTATCACATTAGCCTGTTACCAGAACACTACGTTAGTTGCTTTATATTTAGACACGATATGACTCATGTTTACTTGAAATTGAGAGCTATCTTTTAACAGTAAAAAACAAATTAAACAAATAGTGCAACATGTTGTACTAATCAAAAAGAATGCTTGATAATGGCACTCGTTTACTTGCTACAGAAGCCTACAACTGTTACTATTTGCTCTTTTCCTTTTCTGTTAGAAGAATTTGCATTTTTCCAACTATAACCTGGAGCCTTTCAGCTATTCTGGTCACCTTGTTACAAAAAGGATATTGCTGCAGAAGAGTGCAAAGAAGAGCAACCAGAATTATCCCGGGTTTAAAAGGCATGTCGTATGCAGACAGGCTAAAAGAATTGAATCTATTCAGTCTTGAACAAAGAAGACTACGCGGCGATCTGATTCAAACATTCAAAATCCTAAAAGGTAAAGACAATGTCGACCCAGGGGACTTTTTTTACCTGAAAAAAGAAACAAGGACCAGGGGTCAAAAATGGAGATTAGATAAAGGCATTCAGAACAGAAAATAGGAGGCACTTTTTTACACAGAGAATTGTGAGGGTCTGGAACCAACTCCCCAGTAATGTTGTTGAAGCTGACACCCTGGGATCCTTCAAGAAGCTGCTTGATGAGATTACGGGATCAATAAGCTACTAACAACCAAACGAGCAAGATGGGCTGAATGGCCTCCTCTGGTTTGTAAACTTTCTTATGTTCTTATGTGTTCTCTGTAGGTTCTCTTGGAATAACTAGAACTGTGTTGAGACACGTTTTAATTGTTTGTATATTGTATTGACCAAGAAAAACAGGATCTCACTAACTTTAAACACCTGCATTTTGAGTTAGGAAGAAGATATCTTGAACAGTCTTGCGACAAAATACATCTTTAAGAAATGTGTCACATAAAACAGGTCTTCCTGCAGGGAACACCATTGTTATTATCATCATATACTGAACAGTTAATGTGTTTATGAAGGCCCTAATCAAGATGCCAACATGGCAGCAATTCCCTAAATTGATACGTATGTTCATTCACTCAATGTAGTAGTTTTTAGTCATTTACTAGTCCTGCACAGCTCCAGTTTCATAAGTACATTAATATTGCCACAGGTTAACACAATGTATTTTTACTAGACAACTCTATACCAAGCATTAAGAGAACAGCGCTATTGTCTCTATACAGCAGTAACTTAAAAGGCTGCATGACCTTAATATGGCAGCCATACGTAGGTCATGGTGACCAACACGTTTAGAATACAACCTGCAAATATCAAATGGTTCTGAGATATGAGACTTTGGCACTGTAGTGGCAGCAGGCAGTTTTTACAAAGTAACTAGCATGAAATGGTTAAAGTTACCTCTCCTGCCAAGGGGGAGAGGGATTCCCAAGTCTAGTTTAATGCATACTGCAGGTATTTGGCAGGGCAGATTGGGGAAGCTTGAGATCTGTCTGCTACTGCTAACATGCTTAGTGGATAAACAGACAGCCTTAAAGTCCCCAGTGAGTGCTACTGATCCGACACCTTTCAAGTGCACTTAATCTTTCACCAACATAAAAAGGCACAAAGACAGGTCTACTGAAGAAAGACCACCACAACATCTCCAAAGGAATAACTCTTAAGTTTACGTCGAGGTAGAACCTTGCCACATGGCATTTTATGATCCAAGCAATAAACCTAAACTACAGACGCTATTAAAGGCAAAGGTGGATGGTGGTGCAAGAGTGGTTTTAATGAACCCTAATGTAGGGTGCCTAATTCAGGACAGGTGCAGGAATGTGCACAATCCAGGGGGGGGGCACTATAAGGGCATCCCAGTTTTGACAATCCCCTTTCCCAGGTTGAAGAAGGGAGTAACGAACACAAACAAGTTATACACTTTAGAAAACTTGCCATTGACGGCTGCTGAGGGTAAGCATGTGAAGGCTTCGTAGGCAGGCTTCTCCACAGGCTATTATAGGATGTCAGGACAAGATGGTAAATGCTTTTTGCAGACACCAAAATGCATGCAGGTGATTGTTAAAGTTGTACTTGCTCATGCTTCAGCTACGCTACCTCTACCACAGTATTATTAATCCTTTCAGTAAAAATATTTCATTCCAACTCAAACTCAAAACTGTCAATATATTAGCTATTTTTTAATTTAGTAAAGAATGAAGCAAAACATTGAACTGCAGGAAAAGCTGAATCAATTGTGCAAATATGCCTCAGCTCTACAGTACAAGTTTAAGCCAGCACATGCTGCAAAGGAACGGTACATGGAAGGGTTATTCTGATTGGAGAGTTTTTGTGTGGTGACATTAAATGTTTACCCTTTTATTTTCAATTGTATCATTGTAAATCAATAGCTTAATTTGTCTAGTAGACTAACTAGTTAAATATCCCAGAACACAGGAAATTGGTGGATCAGATATTTTCTCTTTGGCACAAGCTCACCTCTTACTAACCCGGCTGGGTTCAAGCTTCTTCATTAACTCAAACACATGCATTTGTCATTAGCTGAAACACATGCATTTCACATTCTACCGTAGGTTGTTTTTATACAAAAGATCAGTAGAGATGTAAACATGAAATCCACTAAATGTTTATCATTTCCAAAGACATAAAACTTCAGCAAACAGGGTACATTCTGTTATATATATATATATATATATCTCAGGGGCCCTACTCTTGTGGTTGTGCACAAGACTCCTATACAGAGCTTGACATGAACAGCCTGCAGCTTTCTCATCACAGTGGAGCTGAAGAGCTGTAGGTGGGGTTTGTCCACACAAACAGTAGTAGAGTACAGTCAGGGCAGTCTAATCCCAATTAAACACCAGCCACAAGACATGGGAAAGTTTAGACAGACGCAAATGAATGCAAGCCAACTCTTCAACACATTACAGCCCAAACAATCTTTCTTACCTGTCAACAGGGGGCAGAGTGACATTGAAAAACACAGCAAGACACAAGGTTAAAGAAAGCTGTTACTAAGTTAATTAGAACAGTGCATGTTCAGGAAGCGTTCCCGTTTCCAGATTCTTCACACTGCATGTTTACATGGCACATTACTCATCCTGTTTGACATGACAGGATTCCACCATGGTGGGCAATATAGGCTTAAAGTCCAATTTCAAAGGGATATGGTTCATTGTAAGGGATGATGACAACTTCAATATCCCTGTTTACGGCTTAAGTTTTTGCGTTTTTTTTTTCCCCCCTTGGCATAGTACTTAAACACAGCATGTCACCGATCTGCTGATACATTCTTCAACAACAAGCTCCATTTCTATAAGATGCGATTCACTCTTCTTGCACTAATTAAGTTTGCAAAGTGACAGCCCAACTATAACAAATGACATAGGTTCAGTGTCTTATATGGAAATAAGTGATACCATATATAAATTATAAAGGGGTAATCCCAAAGCCTGGCCCAGTTAACTAGAGTGCTGCGTTTAACCATTATTTTCTTCTGCCATTTGAGTGTAGGTATTTGTGCAACATCTCTTTACAGGTCTGCAGTGTTTTGGAGTTGAAAGAAACCACTTCTCAGAGGTGCCTGTTTTTGGCAAACACAGGATTTGCCCATTATATACTTGTAACTCTAAAGGTACTGTAATGCTAGTCTTCCCAGGAAGGCCCTGATATTACATGACCATTGTTTCTTATTATTAATATTAGTGGAGAATATATAAATGTATAAAAATTAATTGGGTTGCTAAATGTATTTAACAATGTTTGTGGATTCACCAGACCCTAACTATTAGTCCAGTTAGGTGTGCATGACCCCACACTGCTTTATTAATGTATGATGTTAAATTTCACAGGGATTCTGTAGGAAACCTAGTACCACATACTGCATGTGGTACTGGACATGCTGCAGTCAAGAACAAGCAGCAATATTAAGAAGGGACACGCCAGGCTGCTCTCAGGGGGCGGGAGGCAGGGCTGCTCTCAGGGAGCGGGAGGCCGGGCTGCGCTCAGCGGGCGGGAGGCCGGGCTGCGCTCAGCGGGCGGGAGGCCGGGCTGCGCTCAGCGGGCGGGAGGCCGGGCTGCGCTCAGCGGGCGGGAGGCCGGGCTGCGCTCAGCGGGCGGGAGGCCGGGCTGCGCTCAGCGGGCGGGAGGCCGGGCTGCTCTAAATCACTGTACTACACTCTTCACTACACTGTAGTATTCCACATTTATTTATAAGAATACATCTTTAGATCAAATATTTTGATACCTTGCTCTCCTGAACAAATAAAACTGTTTGCCTGTTTTAACAGTTAAGAGTTAGGGGGTGATACTCTAGTACAAATGGAATACATTTGCAACACTTACTGTATTAGTGATGATGCGGTTTGCAAAACTTTCTTATTTCAATGTTTTTGGGAGTCACAATTATGCAAATTAATAGCACATACTAATTTCTGTAGCACCATGCTTGAGCTATGCAAAGATTATTTTAACACTGGATAACTAGCAAAAAGCACATGCATTAAAGATGCAATGTCCTCAATAGATAAGGTCATGGTTGACATAAAACAGAATTGTAATTCATTTTTGTCCAGAACGAAAGAAAGGCTTACAGACACCTTTCCTTCCTGAGAATTCGGTTTCTAAAAATAGAACAGGCCACTCCAGTCAATGCACAGTCTAGACTACTGGCTAGAAACGTTCACATCCTTCTAAGTCTAATCATTTCGGCTGTACAGTAGTGTTAGCCAGTGCAAAGAGAAGAGCTCAGCGACTGTAATTACAGTGTGACCTTCAAGCTTAACATTACACCAAGTGCCCGCAGTATTCTCCAGCTGTTTACAAACATGGCCCCAATTGACACAGTGTGACACATCTCAACTGGGTTATTCGAAATGTGACACACTGATCTGTCCATTTTTTTTAAAAAAAAATTAAGTGTTTTACTGTTTGCATTAGAATCGCCTATGAGCAACACACTTGCTGCAACAGTCTCTCGAGGTTTATATTAAGTTTTTTTTTAGTTTTTTTTTTTTTTACTAGTAATAACGCATGAGATAAGTTAAATAAGTAATCGTCAGTTGGTTAGAAAACAGTCCCGGATTGGAAAGAGATATAGGCTATAGCTGTAAAGTGCAGGTACTGCAGCGTTTCAAGAATCATAGCTGCAACAGTGCTGAAATCATCAGCAAAACAACAGACAACATAGCAAAACAAGACACAACATAGCAAAACAAGAGACAACATAGCACAACGTTCGTGTGTTGAGACGAGACCTGAGACACAATGCATCCCAAAACCAAGCCTGGAATATTGCATTATATTGTTGCAATACAAATAGTTTAAAAGTGTACTCGTGATATTTAAACAATTCATGCAATCACTACTATTCACTTATGTTTTGTACTGCCTACTAGCGATACTGCACGGTGACACCCACTTCAAATGCATTATCATTTAGATAGGCCATTTGTCTAAATGTAATAGTAAATCTCATTTCTGTCACACTACTTTCCCTTTTTTTATAATGTGTGATTTGCTAAACACAAATCACACATTATAAACCCCATCTCTCACATACCCTGCACAATTATTATTATTATTATTATCATCATTTGTCGTGAGGTCGTTAGAAGGACATTAAAATATTTTTACAGTTTTAGTTTTCCTCAAAGTCTAGGTGTCCTGACATTAATAATAATAAAAAATACCAATAAATAGCGTCTCAAAAACAAAACACAGTCAATAAAGAAGGTCTGAGAGAACTGATAATCCCTGCTCGCTGTACACCATGTTCACGTTAATGTACATGTTTTTAAAACCGCATAAACAATTGCTGAATGTCTACAAATGTTGAGTTTTTACCTGGTCGGAATTAGTATTGATTTAGTCGCTGCATTTAGCGAAGAGGCCCTTTTCAAAACCAGCAGTGACATTGAAGACGCCATAGTTACAGCAGACGGAAGGAGAAGACAACATCTACGGTAACTGGCAAGGTTCAAAAATGATTTTCAGGAACAGCCTGTGAAACACTGAACACCTTCTGGACTCTTGTCGAAATGCCTTTTGCAAGATGAACACATTTTTTCATACAATGTAAAGTACGGCACGGTCGCAATATTAAATCTAGTATCTGCGTGTGATGGCAGTAGAATGCACTTCACAATTCCCGAATCTGAATGTTAGACCACTTAAACTCTTATGTTTAACATACAGTCATACTGCAATGTTTATATTTACTGGCAAATAGTTCTGCATTAAATGCAGTATTAATACACACATAGTCCCGCATTCAAGTTTGAATACCTCCAAAATATTACTATTTACTATTTCCTGAAGTGCAGGGATTCGATGATTGTTTTACCTTTTTTCCTTTCTTCCTATTAACAGAAACTGTTTGACAATGTGTGAATACTATAAATCACACATAAAATGTCACTCACATTAGATCTTTTGATTTGTATAATGTATATTACGTTAACATAAGTTGACGTAATATTTTTGATGTCCTGACAAAAAATGAGTAATATAGAAGAAAACTAGAAAATTGTTATTACAACATAATCTACAAATACAGAAATATTGGGTGCATAATATTGGTTTAAACATGTGAAATGTCATTTGGTGTGACTGTCCTGAGCAAGGTTGTGAAAAGTGAAACACAAATAATTCTACTTAAATTATTAAAATATCTAATTTTAAAGGTCCAGTCATAATTTCACACATTTGTACTTTGCCATATAAAAACATAAAGCTGATCTAAGCTACATCCAAATAGTACCAGTTTATTAAGTCGTGTCCCTCAAACTAATATCCTCTGGTGTGACATTAGTTTGTGGTTAAAAACGCGTCTTTTATTTGGATGCCTATGCTTATATTGAGGACCCATTTGACCAGGAAGTACAGAAGACATTGGAGGACCACATGCTGTGAGGAAGAGGTGAGATTTTTTTTTATCTGAAATATCGAAATAATTCAATTTTCTGATACCCTTCTGACTGTGTGTCAACTTCATGTTCTTTGCTGCGACACCCAAAAAATTCATATAATAATAAATCATCATCTAATAAATGATGTGATCAAAGAACAGACTATAGAACAGACTATAGAATACCTTCAAGGTAATTGGATTGTATGGGTGGCTGTAATGAGGTCTGTAAATGGTTGGCTGTGTGGTCCAGTGGTTAAAGAAAAGGGCTTGTAACCTGGAGGTCCCTGGTTCAAATCCCACCTCAGCCACTGACTTATTGTGTGACCCTGAGCAAATCACTTAACCTCCTTGTGCTCCGTCTTTCAGATGAGACGTAATTGTAAGTGATTCTGCAGCTAGATCTTGAGCGTCACACAGGAAGACACAGATATCTTCTTTTTGAGTCACTATAATTATATTTGTAAAAAAAATGTGCTGCTTCTCATACATTTCCCCACATCATTCTGTATTTCATATATTTCTCACAATATGAACAGTTCATAGCTGTCTTAAAGGCCATCTTTATACTATCCCTACACTTTAATAAATATGACAATGTAGGTAATTATGGCATTATTGGTAACACTTTATATTAAGGTGCTGCTTATTGATGTTTCATAAATATATAATATGTGCTTAATAACTATGTTATAAAGTGTTGATAAAGCATTACATATGGCTTATAACCATGCAATAACCATAGACGGAATTACAGTTTTATAAAGGGGCAGTTTTTAACCGCCTATTGTACTTTGGGATGTTTAAACATAATTCCATGCAGTAACCATGGCTATTGCATGGTTATAAACCATCTATAATGCGTTATCAACACTCTATAACATAGTTATTAAGCATATATGATATATATTTATAAAACATTAATAAGCAGCACCTTAATATAAAGTGTTAGAGCATTATTTATCATGAAAGATGAGGGAAAATATGATAATTCCTCATTTTTTTCTTCTTTGTTCTATGAGTCAGACAACGCATCACAATGACTGGAAATAGTACAGAGAGAACTAGAAAGTACAGGGAGAAACTCAACACAGATTCAACAAGACGTGAAGAACAAGCGGTATGGGTGCACATTGAGCAAGTAATTAAGGACTTGAAAGAAAAACATGAGACAGAAATAGACACCCTACATATAATCAGTGACAGGCCTCTTACTCATTATTGTAATAAGGCCAACTGCTACTTGATGAGCACAATTCCATTCAAGCAGGGGTTCAAACGTGTGACATGGAATTTTACAGAGAAGTTGCACGGGAAAGGCGCTCCAGATGGAGTAGGGGACGCGGTAAAAAGGACGGCTGACAAACATGTAAACAGCGGCAGTGACCTGCAGTCTCCCAAAGATCTTTATGAGTTTCTCAGCAACAATCATCGAGTTCTATCAAGGTCAAATGGATAGGTGAATCTGACATACTCCGGTACGACAAGATGCTTCCAGACTCTGTAAAGAAAATAACTGGGATAATGAATACCTACCAAATTCCCTCATCTTCACTGGGGGTCATCTTCCATAGGGATGTCAGTTGTTTTTGTGAGCGCCCAGAGATCTGCTCCTGCTACAAACCAACCAAAGTTGATTTTAGAACCAAAGTCGAACACCAAATTGAGATCCCACAGCCCAGCAATGAGTCAGACAACCTCTTCTCTAGCTCTGCTGATAGTGAGGATGAAGAGGATACGTATATCGTAGGACGTTTTGTCATCGTCAGGTATGATGGTCAGCTATAAGTAGGCCAGATAACAAAGATCCTTGATGATGAAGTAGAGGTGAATTGCGTGGTGCAGCTTGGGAAGAAAAATGCATTTGTCTGGCCTGAGAGACCAGATTATACATGCTACAGTTTACACAATATTTTAAGCAAAATATCAGAGCCAGGGCCATCCTGTCGCTCTGCCAAGCTTACAAACGTTGATTGGGTACTGTTCAATCAAATATGTATCAAGTGAGACCTCATCGTGGTCTAGAAATGTAATAATGCCTTCTTTTAGACCTTCAGATAGGATGTTTATAGTTTTTTAAGAAATTAATTAAATAAATGATCTTGTTTGTTGTTTCTTATTTACCCGGTACTGATATTCAAAATCCATTGCACTTGATATCAAATAGTTGTTCCAACAGAAGAAAATGTTCTGGTTTTTATAGGTGATTTGTTTCTTGTGTTGTTCTGAAAACATGTTGTAATCAAATGTTGAATACATTGATGTTAAACTGTCAAAAAACACAATTCTCTTTATGGTACGTCCTTTGGTGTGACATTGGGCAGCAGTGTGGAGTAGTGGTTAGGGCTCTGGACTCTTGACTGGAGGGTTGTGGGTTCAATCCCCAGTGGGGGACACTGCTGTTGTACCCTTGAGCAAGGTACTTTACCTAGATTGCTCCAGTAAAAACCCAACTGTATAAATGGGTAATTGTATGTAAAAATAATGTGATATCTGTATACTGTGAAATAATGTATAATGTGATATGTTGTAACAATTGTAAGTCGCCCTGGATAAGGGCGTCTGCTAAGAAATAAATAATAATAATAATTATGTCCTTTGGTGTGACAGTCAAAAAGGGCTCACAAACCATGTATATTGTCAAATGAGTCACCTGGTTGGTTGACAGATATGTACAATTGAATATTATCCAAACATACTGATGATTTCTTGGATGTATGAAGAGTTTGCCAGAAATTATCTGACGAAAAAGCACCTGTGCTTGAATATTATACTCCAAAAAACAAGCTTCTTTCCCTAAATTGAAATTAAAATTAAAATATATATGGAAAATGTACCCAATACAAACTGACAATCATCACCATTCTACTAATATTACATACGTATCGCTCTTTTAATCAAAAAATGGTGCTGTCACAGCAGAGGACAAAGTCATGGCTATGATAAATGAAAATCTTCAAAAAATAGGAATTTCATGAAAATTAAACTGGAACAAATATATTTTCATGACGTATAGACTCTATACCATGTCACTCAATGTGTTTTCTTATCAATTTAAAAAATATGTATTATTTTGGTTTTGAAACCTTTATTTGGCAAGTGCCCGGGTATAGTATCCAAAGCAGTGGGCTCGTACCTCTAGAGCCTGTATTGCTTCAGTAAAATATTTACTGAACACCTAGTGTACAAGACGGTGTAAGAGAAGTGCTATGGCAGAATACTTTGAATTTCGAAAACTGAGCACCGTCCGTCCCTCCCCACTCCAGCTCGTGTTATACAGAGGCAAACCTTTAATTTCTTCATTTGTCATCTCGACAGAAAAGCGTTGTAAGTGGTATAGCCTAAGCTGTATTTAAAGAAATGTCTCGAAACCCCTCTGCGGTTTAGGATTTTCTTGTTAAATGCCCAGACAACCAACAAAAAAAGCTGAATGCAAACTGTGCAAGCGACTCGTATCATGGAGTCATAACCAATCTGTGGGGTCACTTGACAAGCGTAAGTTCAGTAGTAGTATTAATATTTTTAGCAGTAGTAAAATGTGACTGATAACCTGCTTGGAATGGTGACTGTTAAATAAAGCTTTGTCCGCTGCAGTTGGTGCTGCTGCAGTGCAAGCTTACTGTATAGATTGCAAGCAGGCTCAATTACGTGTAAATAAACAACGTGTATTTTATTTTATTTTATTTTTTTAATTATAAAAACATGATTATTGTTCTATATAGCGTATTTTTTAAACTACCTGTGAATGTTTTATTCCATATGGATTACCTGTAAATAGGGTTGCCACCTGGCCCTCTATTTCCGGAACACTGCGAGACAGAACAGGATTTTGAAGTTGCCTTTAAACTGAGGGAAATCAACACGTGAACTGAGAGCTAAACCTTTGCTAAATTGATTCTGTTGATTAATTATCTCAAGGCAGCATGACAATAGAATAATAGGTTTTAACAAATTAAATAAATAAATAAGTACCATCATCAATATTTATTTATTTTATTAATAGTTTTAAAAATATATATTTTAAAGTTTCTTTATAGTTTCTAATAGCATATCACCTTCTCGAGCTCAAATCATTAATTCCTGACGTCAAACAGCATGAACACCTGATCAGTGTTACTATTTAATTGGGAGAGTCAGTGTAAATTAGGGCTATATATTACTAATTAACATGATATAAATAGCAACTTTTTAAAGATTGAGAACTGAAATGCTAATTTTCCAAAATAAAAAAGTATCTTGGATAAACCTACACACGTTTATTCAAGATGCTTTTTTTATTTTGTAAGATTTGTATTATCACAATGATTCGGATAATTAAGAAGCAGTATAAATTAAGCAAGTGTTTATTGCTCAATTCACGTGTTTATTTCTTTCAGTTTAAGGGCAACTTAAAAACCCTGTCCCGTCCAAAAGTGTTCCAGAATTATGGAGCCAGGTGGCAACCCTAGCTGTGAAATAAAAGGATTTTCAATCAAATATAAACAATTTCTAATACTGCACTGTCCGCACAGGGATCCCTCTGGGGGTGAATGTTCTTTCTCTCATCCTCCACGGTGAGTTCAGAGTGTCTTGTTTGTAAGTCTTGTCCTGGCCCTTACTCGTCTCAAGCTGCCCAGCAGCCAGAGGATGCTGCCTGACCTGTCCAGCCTGTCCTATGTCTAACACTATCGTCACTCAAGCACTCACATGCTTCAAGCTCGCTGCCTCTCATGCCTTTCCTTACTCTCAAGCCCTCGTAGACGCCCAGTGAATTGTATAGTGACATGCCCTTTAATTTAAGTGAAGAAGCTACATTTCCACAGATAGACTTCCTGTGGTCTCAGGGTATATAGGTGTGATTGGAAGCACAGGTCCTGTGGACACAGGGGTCCCACTCTAGCCAGTGTGTGCCCTTGCTGTATGCTCTGCTCTGCCGGCAGTATGGGTCCTTTATGCTAATGATCCCAGATCACACAAGGCTGGTGGTCTGAAAGGATCTATAAAACTCTCACTTAAAGTGGGCCAGTATAGAAGAGAACAGATCTTCAGTGTGCCGTCTCTAAATCCCACACCATGGATTTGACCTGTAATTATTTTCTTTAATGCCTGAACTGTCTCATTTCTCTTAGATAAGGCAATAAATTATGATTATCAAGTGTTTTTATTCATTCATTTATTTATTTATTTGATTTGAAAAACTCCACAACAAAGCATTAGGGAAAATTCCATTTTTTATTGTTTCACTCATCATATCTGTACAAATACCATTATAACTTTTTATATACATTTGACATTTACATAAAAAAATACAAAACTATATATTTATAACTGAATTTGTATTTAACTTTTCATGGTTGAAAATAAAAAAATGCAACAATAAAAAAAAATGTCTTGCAAAAAACAAAGAAAATAAAGAGAGAAAAGCTAATTGATGTACTGATACAATGTTGATGCGGTACATTTCACACGAAGACACCGTACATTGGCTAAACCAGTTTTTATGCAGTTGAATTCAATAATAAAAGACATATCCTAAAAAAACTGTAAACTCCCCGACAACCTGAGCATATTGATCTGGGGAGATATCTGCAATGCTGTTACATTGACTTCTGCATGTCCTGACGTGTTCGGAACAAGTTACACACCATGCTGCTTCTAGACTGTGTTCAAAGAAACAATAGTCTGTTTTCAAGAAAAGAAATCCTCTCAATGTCACTGTGGTGAACCACACACGTGTGCAGAACCATTAGCAGAGGACCTTTGGTCTGTAATAATGATTCCCTAGTTGTAAACGAAACCTGAAGAATTTTATGTACATGAATGCGTAGCGGATTTGCAATAAATAAACACACAGACTAACATGCAATGCTGTGAGAAATAAACACCTGTGCTACAGAAAGAAAATGCCAGGAATAAGCAGATTTGTACAGCCATAGGAATGCAATGTACAGCTTGCAGAAGAAATCTACTTTACATGGTAGCAAACTACCGGTACCTCACAATAAATAACACTGCTCTTCTTTGGACCAATATATATCTAAAAAAAATAAAAAAGAAAGGAAACAAGAACAAAACCACCAAATTACAAAACAAAAACAAGGTATATAGTCAGCCAGACATTTTGAAATGTATAAATTATAAACCACGACACTGTATAAATAAACATCTAGCAGACTCAACTATATGTGTACTTCTTTCTTTTTGTGTGAAATAAATAAGTGTACACTTATTTACAGTATGGACAGGAGTCCTTGCCCTAGGCTGCTCCCACAGTCCCACTGCTTTACCAGTCCAGTAATGGAGATATATGCAGAGAAGTCATGTAGTCCTGGTCTTCGTCTTCCTCCTCTTCCTCCTGGTCTTCAGTAATGGCTATATGGGGGAATACACGGGAGCTGTTGTATAAATAAGGATCACAACAGCGCAGAAGCTCAGTGCATGTTTTCAAAGCCCTCTGGACAGCCACAATGTAGCCTTGTGTTTCTACAGGACTTGGCAGTCAGTGATGCTCTGTGGCATCTGCTGTTATGCAATGAGATTTACATAATCTAATAAGTCAGAAGTGCAGACATAGAGAGATGCGAAGGTTCAATGGCTCAGATTCCTGAAAGCACACACAACATGCTCTTGTGGTCTAGGTATACTGTATTTGAGATTCCTTCCTTAGCGGTATTTCTGCGCACACTAACTGCAACAGGGCTGAGATGCATCCCTGGCCCATCCTGACTGTTTCTGCCAGTGCACACATGGGACGGGGGGCGGGGAGAAGTATTTCTACATGATGTTCACAAAGACAACTGACAAAAGCAAAACAGTAAAACATATAGGCAGTCCCTCATAAATAATCCACTGGCTCAGTTTATTTACAGCAATAAATCTGCAGACACTTACTCATTTGTTTAATCTTGCAAACTGTAAAAAGCAGCTCCTTTCACAAATATAATATGAAACACACACACACACACACACACACACACATATATATATATAGGCTTATTTGTGAATTTGAAAGCAGACATTAGCATCAGCTCATTGCAAAATGATTGATTCCAGCCATCAGCAATACGATACAGGATTAAAGCAGAGAAGCAACATGATTCTAGTATTTCCAAGCTGTAAGTGTGGAGCCACAATGCAAACGCTTTGTGCCTTGCTAGATTCAAACATTACCACTATTAAGCGCAGTTTCATGCTGGGACGATCACACCCACTTTTGGAATTCATATCTGAATTGCAGTAACTGGAAAGTTAGTCTTCCAATATCCTTGTTAGTTATGTGAAGGGAATTAGGAACCCAGCAGCTCCCAAAGATGAGTTTTTGCTTCTATTTAGTTTGGCAGGAAATGCATCTTTATTAAAGCCAGCCGCATGTGACAGAAATTCCCATTCCCACTCCTTAATCTGCACGGGATTGCTGAGAAAGTACGGAAGTGTCTTTCACCTAAGGATTTACTTACAGTTGCAAGATCCCGAATGCTTCACTTCCAGCAGTACTCCCAGAGAGCAAGCTGCTTGTTTCATGGCACACTCGCTGGGGTAAGTGGTGTTATCACTGGCACAGACTGCGTCGTCTGATCTGCTCTCAGGACACACCTCATCACAGAGTGAACATCTCCCTCTGCTCATCCTTGCATCCCACAGACACGTCTTCCCACTGTGACACTGGATATCCTCACAGGACTTCGCTTCTGAAAAACACATGGGATTTATTTATCCTGGCTATTCCTTTTTTGGACAGTAAAAAGGTACCTGGTGGGTATTGAAGTACGCAATACCTGTAATACAATTGCACTGTACGGCTTGACAAATATCATCATCAAGGCACTCCACCCTTACAAACTGAACCTGGACATTGTGTTGCATATAAAAATAATATTGCAGCTAAGTTAGGAAAGCCTTTCAAATGCATCAGCAAACATAGAAATATGAACCCAGAAATAACGTACTAGTAAAATGACAGCTTCTAAAATAAACAGTGGTTTGGGAGGGGCGAATTGGGTTCATTCAAGATACATAGACACGGTGGTAACAGTTAAGCATTATTTAAAAAGAAACACTTACTTATACACTTTCCCTCGTATGCCACTCCTATCGACCTGCCTAACAGACAGGTAGCCCTCCTCAGGTGGCATGCGCTTGAGTAAATAATTCCGTCGTTTCCGCACAGGTACTGTTCAGGTAAAATTGGTTCTGGACAAATCCGATTGCACGTCACGCAGTAGGCATTATTGGTCTGGTCCACTACACAAGTGGAACTGCCCGGACAGAGAACATCCCGGCAGGTTTCTGAAAGAAAGAAAAATAGACATATAACAAACTTCACTTGTTTTATTTACCCTAAATCTACCGGGTTTATCTTGTCAGCAGTGACCATTGTAGCCTACTTTGTAACTTCCTACTTCAACAAGCGAACTGTGGCTATGCCAAGCAGGAAACGGGTTTCTTTACTTTGTATCTTGGATATGAATGTATTTACAAGAATCAAACAGCAAAACGATTCTCATCATTACAAAGAATCACATTATTGGATGGTTATTTGAATACATTTCAACTCAAGCCAACAAACGAAAACTGCTGTAGTGCTGATCAACAACGTAAGTACAAACTCAGAGAAAACATGCACTTACTTTTGCATTTGCCCTGGTATTGAACTTCAAGGTCTGGGTGCCCTTTGCATCTGGCCTTCAGCAAGGCGCACTCGTCTTTGTAGGTCTTCCCATCGGACCCACACACAGGCCCCTTCCAAGTAACGTTGGAGCAGTCGGGTGCGCAGGCGCAGCGAGGTTTGTTCCTCTTGTTCATTTTGCACCTTTTGCCTAAACCGCAGTCTACGTTGTCGCAGGTTTCTGTTAAAAAAAACAATAAAAGAGTTTGGAATGTATATAGTATCGTGCAAGGGGGAAGGCAGCAGCAGGGCTGGTAGGTGACATAATCACACACGAAGACATAAGCCCGATATACGCTCCTTCCAAAAGAGCCGGCTCTTTTGTACAGCGGTATGGGCGCTATGCTTTAGTGGGAGAGGTCTCAAGATCGCCACTATATATATATATATATATATATATATATATATATATATATATATATATATATATATATATAAATTAAAACCATTAAAAATAGGTCATTGCTGCATTATACCCAATTGAGGAAGGAAGCAAACCAATGAAGCGACTTCCTGCAATGTTAAGAAATATCCATTCATTTATATTCAGTTGTTATCATTTACAAATGCATCATATAGTAAAATGAACACTTGCATTTCAATAAAAAGATGAAAGCAGCAGCCTACCTTTGCATGGTGTACAATGTGGGGCTCCACCATTGAAGATCATCCACCTAAAAAGCGTACTGTTCGGCACGTCTTCCTCGGTCCAGGACGTTCCCAGCCTCCCGCTTCCGCAACATTCTTCCCGGCTCAGCCCAGTCATGTATAGAACCTGACACCTTCCGTTTTTGCCCTGTTGTAGCCAGCAATTACCAGCTGCAAAAAAATAAATACATAAAAAAGAGTCGTATTAATGTGTGTGGCCAGTGCCCCAGACACAACACATGCAGCCTGTATTGGCTTATGCTAGATTGTTTACCCTCGGTATTGTGTCTGAATTTGTAACGTGATTAAACTGTTTCAACACTTGTGATCCCAGTACAATGATCTATCAACAGCCGTTTCCCACAACCCATGTAAACGCGCTGCTCGCGTGCATGTGTACAGACAGTTCGGAATACTTTCGATCGCCAAAGCATCGCTGGATGCCAAGTGTTTTATACACAGAAGAGCTGGCTACATTTAGCGAGAAGGTGGTTATCTTTTAATTCATTTTAACTGAATTCACAAACTAAACGAATTAGTACAGCAAGTCAACAACAACAACCCGGTGTAATACTGTGGGAAACACACGTCCTTTCAACACCGTGGTGTAAATAATAATAATAATAATAATAATAATAATAATAATAATAATAATAATAATAATAATAATAATAATAATAATAATAACACACGCGGAGAGTCATTACCAATAAAAACAGTGGCTGTAAAGTGCTATTCTTTTGAACATAACAAGTAGTATAGGGCAGGCTACAGTGTTGGTTTTTAAAACATGCTTTTCTTTGTTATCTCTGATGTGTAAGCAGCCGTTAAAGAAAGCAGACAGTCGGGTTTATTTCAATTCTTGGGAAGATGAACTTCCGCGCACCAATGCATCTATGCTAGTCCGGCGACGCACTTATTTAACAGGACTAGATTCCCCGAGTCACGCAATGTTTATATTTATTTTACAGTGTTTCTGGAGAATTCACCGACCAGCTTGAGTCACAGTTACATCTGTATCCAAAAGTATGAGGGTGATTCTTCCTAACACTGCCTATTAGTATTGCGAATTTGCAAGTTCAGTGGCAACTCATTATGTACAGATACAATGCTGTGCCACGTATGATACTCTATTCTCTAAAAGAGACCTAAACAGAAAACCTATGTACACAATGAGCCCCAAAAAGCGGGTTATTAAAAAAGCGCAACACTGTAATATGGCTGCTGGTATAATGTCTGGCACAGAGTCCAGAAGACAGACAATCACGTGTTGTGTGTCCAGCATTCATTAATTGCACTATATCACTGTCCTCGAGCTAATACCCCGGCACGTAATGTATCCCCTGCTCTAAGGCGTGTAAATGATCAATGCATTCAATCCAGACCCCTCGAAAGTTTGTCAGTGTTTAATCAACAGCATTCGCAGTGCCAATGTTTTGTTGATAAAATAAACGGGACACAGATTTATAGCATCGAGGTAGTAGCTTCTACAGATAATGTAATACATTTAAAGTAAAAGCAAGCATCCAGAAATTCCATCTAACAAACTTTTAAAATAAAACAGAGCGGCATTACATTATAATACATATTATTATGAATTATTAATTAGCCATTCTTTATTATAATACATATACACTATACTTAATAAATGAATAAATAAATAAACAAATAAAAAGATACCCATCTTAATACACTGCTAAACAGATATTTAAAAAGTAGCCATGCTTTAATCCGAACCCTGAACAGCAGGTACTACATAGTCCTGTTAGATCTTTGAAGGCAAGCTGTCATTCTGCTGAGACACTCGTAGCACTTAAAAAGAAATTAAAAAGCCATAAAATTGAAAATGTAATATATATATATATATATATATATATATATATATATATATATATATATATATATATATATATATATATATATATATATATAAGCGTCCAGACTTACCCTGTGCTCTGTGATCTTCCATACAGTGAAAAAGCCAGATAAATAATAACAGCATGCCTGTGCGGAGCTGGTGTTGTTTAAGCATCCTTAGCGCGCGGTGCAGGCAAAGGGAACTGGAGCACTGATACAGGCAGCGGAAAAGCAATCTGCTTACGAGCGCTGTGTTCAATGAATGTCACTCTGTGAATGCAGCCTCTCTTTTTAAATCTATAAGGGGTCTCGGGCAGACTGTCTGTGGTGGGCGGTCTTCTAATCGGTGGGGGTGGGGAAAAGATTTTAAAAAAACAACAACAAAAGTTCTTTCAATCCAAATCAGGTGACATTTCCAGGCGAGACTTTCCCTCAAAATAATATAGCAGGAAACTATGTTCAGGACCCGGTCTGCGATGCGGGTGTCTGATTCAGTGCAATCAGTGAAAACACTCCCCAATGAAGGTCTACGATCTGCATATCTATATTTATCTTGATGAGATGTTACACTCAGTAAAAGCGTGATGCACACCTTCCCAAGATCAGTCGATTGCGGACCATTTGATGCGCGCGCGCGTTAATTCTGCCTCTTAACCATTGACAAAAATGCTCGCCTCAGGCTATCTTACCTCGAGTTTAATAACGCGCGTCATGTTACTTTTTATTTTAAGAAAAAGCAATTTAAGGGCGACAGACAAGAGATGATACGTGTTATAAGCTACAAAGTCCAGAAGTGCAATAATACTCCCATGATGATATATACGGGTAAGTCACTATTTCATAGAGAAACACAAGCACATGTATTGATTACACGAGAAACGCGATTTCCCAACACATCTCTAAAATGAAGGAATATCTATTGTTTAAGTATCCCTCTATATTTGTTTACTGCACTACAGTATTTCCCAAGCCAGTAAGTGAATGTGTCTTTCAAATGTCAATGCAATTGCATTAGCCTACTGTAAGCGGTCTCGCCTTGCGTTAGCGGATTGCAACACCGAAAGGCATTACAGTACTGTGTTTCATTATGAAGCAGGTTTATTAAGAGTCGTCTGGCTTTTATTTACACAATGTAGGCGAGTGCTCATTCTTTACAACATACTTGGCAACGTGTGATGAAAACGAGGGGGCGGCATTTTTTTCATGTATAATTCTATTGACTTGGTGTTGTTTACTGAAATATCTCTTTAAATACCCTACCTCCCAAACTGAATGCGTAGATTATAAATAATATATATCAGTATTAAAATAATAATAATAATAATAATAATAATAATAATAATAATAATAATAATACATACATACATACATACATACCAATTGTTTTACTTTGGCAGGTCACCTCAAATCGTGGCTCTAATACTCCCCAGCTGCAAATAACTCGGCGATAACAGATATTTTTCCACCAACTGCTGAAGTTAGTGCTAATCTTTTAATAAAAGCGCTCTGTTACAATGAGATCTGCCTGGGCAGACAATAATAGAGCCGGAATACAGGAGTGCTAATATTAGAATTGACAGTTGTTTGGGTTCTTCAGACCGCGTTTAATGCCACCCCCCCCCCCCCCCCCCCGTCCCCCCTCCCCCATTTCACATTCAAAATAGACTTCAATGCAAAGTGTTGCATTACAGTAGTGCCTTTACATTAAGACTGGGGTCACAGTGTTTGTTTCTTAACAAACACTGCAGACTATGTTTTATGTAAGCCTAAACTCACGTGTGACCTATTCATCAGATCACACACGCAACTGCTCGAGTTACTCCGGCTTGTGCATCTACGCGTGGTGGTTCTATTTCCAGAGCTTGATTCAATCTTCGAGTAAAATGTAATGTGCGGCTCCCTCTACCGGTAGACAGTGTACATTGCGTTTGCCTGTACAAAGCAAGACAGATATGCCAGCCATACTTCATTATGAATACAAATCAATTGTGTTTATACAGATTTGTTTTGTTTGTTTATTTGTTTGGTTAGTTTAAACATCTCCTTAGATCGCGTTTTTCTGTTCGTTTGGAATTGTGTGGGCAGATGTTAATGGTATTTTGTTAACAGCATAATCATCTTGCAAATATAATAAGTTTCAGTCATTTCGTATTATTTAGATTGGCAAGTAGGCGTTAGAAGCTGCAACATTCATCATTAAAATAATGGGGTCAGAAAGCGTTATTTTAACGGGGGGTAGTTTAATTTCTTTGTTCATGGTAAATGTAAAT